>NC_138777.1:65769743-66107243 GCF_965119305.1 Pelophylax lessonae
CCAAACTTGAAAAGAAAGTCCGGGTCCGTGTCCCGGACTTTTGCCGAACTTTTCCAGGACACCGAACCCCATTGAAGTCAATGGGGACCCGAACTTTCAGGCACTAAAATGGCTCTAAAACACCAACGGAAAGGGCTAGAGTGCTGTAAATGGCAGCAAAACGTAGTTAAGAGCATGGCAAGTGCTCTGCAAACAAATGTGGATAGGGAAATAACTTAAAACAATCAAAAAAAAAAGCAGAAAAATAAAACATCTCTGAAGGACGAGGCCCATATGGAGTAGGAGGGAGGTTGAGGTGGTGGTGGATGTGTCATAGGCGTGCGCACAGGGTGTGCCGGGTGTACCAGTAATCAGCACAAGTTAGAATGTGGGCAACACGGCGGTCGTTGTGAAAACAAAGCAGCATGTAATCGCTCATGTGTGCCAGGCTGCCCAGAGGCAACGAAAGGCTGTCCTCTGTGGGAGGTGTATCGTCTGTGTCCTCTGTATCCCCCCAGCCACGCACCAGTGATGGCCATGAACTGGCCTGGGTGCCACCCTGCTGTGAACATGGTTCCATCTCCTCCTTCATCTCCTCATCCTCCTCATCCTCCAGAACTGTGCCCCTGCTGGACAATTGTGTCCCTGGCGTTTGTGTGTGCAGGAACCCACCCTCGGAGCCCCTTGTGAATGACTGCCCTGAAAGCCTTGGAAATGTTACCTCTTCATCCTCCTCCTCCTCCTCCTCATCCTGTGCCACATCCTCTTCCATCATCGCCCGAATTGTTTTTTCAAGGAGGCATAGAAGTGGGATAGTTAAGCTGACAACGGCGTCATCGGCACTGGCCATGTTGGTGGAGTACTCAAAACAGCACAACAAGGCACACAGGTCTCGCATGGAGGCCCAGTTATTGGTGGTGAAGTGGTGCTGTTCCGCTGAGCGACTCACGCGTGCGTGCTGCAGCTGAAACTCCACTATGGCCTGCTGCTGCTCGCACAGTCTTTCCAGCATGTGCAAGGTGGAGTTTCACGTTGTGGGCACGTCACATATGAGGCGGTGAGCGGGAAGGCCGAAGTTACGCTGCAGCGCTGACAGGCGAGCAGCAGCAGGGTGAGAACGCCGAAAGTGCGCACAGATGGCCCGCACTTTCTGCAGCAGCTCTGACATATCAGGGTAGTTTTTAAGGAACCTCTGCACCACCAAATTCAGCACATGCGCCAGGCAAGGGATGTGCGTCAAACCGGCTAGGCCCAGAGTTGCTATGAGATTTCGCCCGTTATCGCACACCACCAGGCCGGGCTTGAGGCTCGCTGGCAGCAACCACTCATTTGTCTGCTGTTCCATGCTCCTCCACAACTCCTGCGCGGTGTGTGGTTTTTCCCCCAAACAGGCAAGTTTTAAAACTGCCTGCTGTCGTTTACCCCTGGCCATGCTGAAGTTGGTGGTGAAGGTGTTACGCTGACCGGATGAGGAGGCGGTAGAGGATGAGGAAGCGGAGTAGGAGGAGTTAGGAACAGGAGGCAAACTGAAGCGCCCTGCAATCCTCGGTGGTGGAAGGACATGCGCCAAATTGCTATCCGCCACAGGCCCATCCACCACTGCATTTACCCAGTGTGCCGTTAGGGAGATATAACGCCCCTGACCGTGCTTACTGGTCCACGTATCGGTAGTTAGGTGGACCTTGGCACAGATGGCGTTGCGCAGTGCACACCTGATTTTTTCCCCCACTTGGTTGTGCAGGGAAGGGATGGCTTGCCTGGAAAAGTAGTGGTGGCTGGGCACGACGTACTGTGGGACAGCCACCGACATAAGGTTTTTAAAACTGTGCATCTCCACCAGACTGAATGACAGCATTTCAAAGGCCAAGAATTTTGAAATGCTGGCATTCAGGGCTAGGGATCTCGGGTGGGTAGGGGGGTACTTCCTCTTCCTCTCAAGTGTTTGGGAGATGGAAAGCTGAACGCTTCCATGGGACATTGTGGAGATGGTTGTTGGTGACCCAGGTGGTGGTGTTGCTGACAGATCGTCTGTTTGCGGTGTGGCAGGTGCCGGTATCACTACAGATGTGAATGGAGCGGCCGAGACTGCAGCAGAAGAGGAAGCAGGATGAGCCAGAGACGTTTCTTGGTTTTGAAGGTGTCTACTCCACTGCAGCTCGTGCTTTGCACTTAGATGCCTGATCATGCAGGTTGTGCTCAGGTTGAGAAGGTTTATGCCTCGCTTCAGGCTCTGATTGCACAGGGTGCAAACCACTCGTGTCCTGTCATCAGCACATTTTCTAAAGAACTTCCACGCTAGAGAACTCCTTTGAGCTGGCTTTGGTGCGCTCGTTCCCTTGCTGCGTTGGGCAGTAGCAGGCATAGTGTCTAGGGCATGGCCGCTCCGCTTCTGCACCCTGCTCCCTCTTCTGCTGTGCTGGCGGCTCTGTGCGACCACCGCCTCTTCCTCCAAACTACTCAGGTCACCTGCATGACCTTCATTCCATGTGGGGTCGAGGACCTCATCGTCCTCCACATCATCTTCCACCCAGTCTTCACCCCTGCCCTCCTTGTCGGTCTCCACAATTCTGAACGCCGCAGCAGTTGGCACCTGCGTTTCGTCATCATCGGAGACGTGCTGCGATGGTCCTTGCATGTACTCATCTTGAGAAATAAGTGGTTGGCCATCGCTGTACTCAATCTCTTCCACTTCTGGGGCAGGGCTAGGTGGATGGCCCTGGGAAACCCTGCTGACAGAGTCATCAAAAAGAAGAAGAGACTGCTGTATGACTTGGGGCTCAAACTGCTTGCCTGATTTGCAAGGGGGTGAGGTGAAAGACGGTGCCAACTCTGACCTTTCTGCAGTAGACTGGGTGGGAGACAATGTGAAGGAACTGGAGGCACTGTCAGCAACCCAATCTACTATCTAGATTACCCAATGTACTTCTTCAGGCCTCATCACGTCTAGAGGCGCATTATGCCCTACCAAATACTGCTGCAGGTTCTTTCCCCTACTCACACTTGAGGAAGGTGTTTCACTTGTGCGTGTAGCTGGCACAGATCGACCACGTCTTCTCCTTGCAACAGGAGCTCTACCAGCAGCACCACGACCCAGTCCATGGCCCCTATTTGACGGTCTCCTCATATTTCTGTAATTTATGATCTTGCCCTAGAAAGGTGTTTATTGAATAGCGGAACAAAACAACAACAGTATCACACGGGTGTATCTCACAGTCAAATATGCAAACTATGCCGCAATTTAATGTTTTTTACCCCAAAAGGGTGTATATTGAATAGCGGAATAGGAAAAAGGATAAAAAACCGGTGTATCTCACACGTACAAACACAGACTAGGCCCCGATTAAAATTTTTTGTACCCTAATGGGAGAATGAGGAAGAGGAGTAGGAGGAGTTGGGAACAGGAGGCAAACTGAAGCGCCCTGCAATCCTTGGCGGTGGAAGGAGATGTGCCAAACAAATTTAAAAAGTGTATCTCACACGTACCGATACAGACTATGCCGTAATTTAATTTTTTACACTGCAAAAGGGTGTATATTGAATAGCGGAATAGGAAAAATTTTATAATACGGTGTATCTCACACTTACAAACACAGACTAGGCCCCGATTACAAATTTTTGTACCCTAAAGGCAGGATGAGGAAGAGGAGTAGGAGGAGTTGGGAACAGGAGGCAAACTGAAGCACCCTGCAATCCTCGGCGGTAGAAGGAGATGCGCCAAACAAATTTAAAAAGGTGTATCTCACATGTACCGATACAGACTATCCCGCAATTTAATTTTTTACACTCAAACAGGGTGTATATTGAATAGCGGAATAGGACAAATTTTACAAAACGGTGTATCTCACACATACAAACACAAACTAGGCTCGATTACAATTTTTTGTACCCTAAAGGCAGGATGAGGAAGAAGAGTAGGAGGAGTTGGGAACAGGAGGCAAACTGAAGCGCCCTGCAATCCTCGGCGGAAGAAGGAGATGCGCCAAACAAATTTAAAAAGGTGTATCTCACATGTACCGATACAGACTATCCCGCAATTAAATTTTTTACACTCAAACAGGGTGTATATTGAATAGCGGAATAGGACAAATTTTACAAAATGGTGTATCTCACAAGTACAAACACAAACTAGGCCCCGATTACAATTTTTTGTACCCTAAAGGCAGGATGAGGAAGAGGAGTAGGAGGAGTTGGGAACAGGAGGCAAACTGAAGCGACCTGCAATCCTCGGCGGTAGAAGGAGATGCGCCAAACAAATTTAAAAAGGTGTATCTCACATGTACTGAAGCAGACTATCCCGGAATTTAATTTTTTACACTCAAACAGGGTGTATATTGAATAGCGGAATAGGACAAATTTTACAAAACGGTGTATCTCACACGTACAAACACAAACTAGGCCCCGATTACAATTTTTTGTACCCTAAAGGCAGGATGAGGAAGAGGAGTAGGAGGAGTTGGGAACAGGAGGCAAACTGAAGCGCCCTGCAATCCTCGGCGGTAGAAGGAGATGCGCCAAACAAATTTAAAAAGGTGTATCTCACATGTACCGATACAGACTATCCCGCAATTTATTTTTTTACACTCAAACAGGGTGTATATTGAATAGCGGAATAGGACAAATTTTACAAAACGGTGTATCTCACACGTACAAACACAAACTAGGCCCCGATTACAATTTTTTGTACCCTAAAGGCAGGATAAGGAAGAGGAGTAGGAGGAGTTGGGAACAGGAGGCAAACTGAAGCGCCCTGCAATCCTCGGCGGTAGAAGGAGATGCGCCAAACAAATTTAAAAAGGTGTATCTCACATGTACCGATACAGACTATCCCGCAATTTAATTTTTTACACTCAAACAGGGTGTATATTGAATAGCGGAATAGGACAAATTTTACAAAACGGTGTATCTCACACGTACAAACACAAACTAGGCCCCGATTACTATTTTTTGTACCCTAAAGGCAGGATGAGGAGTAGGAGGAGTTCGGAACAGGCAGGAGGCAGACTGAAGCACCCTCAAATCCTCGGCAGTATGAGATGCGCCCCAAAAATTGGAAAGGTGTATCTCACAGGTACCGACACAGACTATCCCGCAATTTAATTGTTTATACCCAAAGGTTTTGAATGAATAGCGGAATAGAAAATATTATCAAAAAAAGGTGTATGTATCTCACACGTACAGAACCAGACTAGGCCCCAATTACTATTTTTTGTACCCCCAAAGGCAGGATGAGGAGTAGGAGGAGTTCGGAACAGGCAGCACCCTCAAATCCTCGGAAGTATGAGATGCACCCCAAAAATTGGAAAGGTGTATCTCACACGTACCGACACAGACTATCCCGCAATTTAATTGTTTATACCCAAAGGTGTAGATTGAATAGCGGAATAGAAAATATTATCAAAAAAAGGTGTATGTATCTCACACGTACAGACCCAGACTAGGCCCCAATTACTATTTTTTGTACCCCCAAAGGCAGGATGAGGAGTAGGAGGAGTTTGGAACAGGCAGCACCCTCAAATCCTCGGCAGTATGAGATGCGCCCCAAAAATTGGAAAGGTGTATCTCACACGTACCGACACAGACTATCCCGCAATTTAATTGTTTATACCCAAAGGTTTTGATTGAATAACGGAATAGAAAATATTATCAAAAAAAAGGTGTATGTATCTCACACGTACAGAACCAGACTAGGCCCCAATTACTATTTTTTGTACCCCCAAAGGCAGGATGAGGAGTAGGAGGAGTTCGGAACAAGCAGCACCCTCAAATCCTCGGAAGTATGAGATGCACCCCAAAAATTGGAAAGGTGTATCTCACACATACCGACACAGACTATCCCGCAATTTAATTGTTTATACCCAAAGGTTTTGATTGAATAGCAGAATAGAAAATATTATCAAAAAAAAGGTGTATGTATCTCACACGTACAGAACCAGACTAGGCCCCAATTACTATTTTTTGTACCCCCAAAGGCAGGATGAGGAGTAGGAGGAGTTCGGAACAGGCAGCACCCTCAAATCCTCGGAAGTATGAGATGCACCCCAAAAATTGGAATGGTGTATCTCACACGTACCGACACAGACTATCCCGCAATTTAATTGTTTATACCCGAAGGTTTTTATTGAATAGCGGAATAGAAAATATGATATAAAATTGGTGATTTATCAATAGCACATGTGAACAGCAGTGTCTTATATCAGTCAGCTCTGCTGCAGGCTATGGAGGGAAAAAAAAAATTCCCCTTTTAAGTTTGTAATTTTTAACTAAATTAGTACAGACTATGCCACAATTAAATTTTTTTAACCCAGGGGTGTATATTGAATAGTGGAATAGAAAAAAGTGTATAACTTTTGAAATCACTCAATAATAGCACATGTGAACACAGCAGTGTATTATCACAGTCAGCACAGCAGCACTGAAGGAAAAACGCTGCACACAGTGACTGATAATAAAGACTTTTCTCCCTCCTCCTCAGTGGGCAAAAAGATTGTGTTCACTGCACCCCACACACAGCAAAATCGATGTGGACCACTGACACCTGCCTATCTCCAGCCTCTCCCTAAAAGGATTGATAAGATCGGTCACTGCAAACCCCCCCCACACAACAAAATCCATTGTAGAACACTGACCCTAAAAATCAGCAGCCTCGCCCTAAAATGCCCTACAACTCACCCTGCCTAAAACACTCCGACCTGTCCCTCAATTCTATTCGGACACAAATTATTTTTGCCTGTCTGTCCCTAATCAGCAGCCAGCACGTATGATGTGTGCTCTGTCCCTGAACTACAGCATAATGACGCAGCGGCGCTCCGTCTAGAACTTATAAAGACTTGGTCACATGCTTCAGATGGCCAATCACAGCTACTAATACATTTGTAGGCATGGCTGGGATGGCTTAAGGCACACCAGTTAAACACTTGTTGATTGGCTGTTGAAAGCCCGCCATGAAAAGCGCGCCAATGCATACAAAACCCAGAAATAAAATGACCGAACACGGATTTTTACCCGAACATACAGTAAAGTTTTCGGGTTCGTGTTCGGGTAACAAAAATCCAATTATTCGGTACGAACACAAATAATACAGTCCGTGTTCGCTCAACCCTAATAAAGAGTAAAAAAAAAATACCTTTTTTCATTACATTAACACATTATTAGGTTGATGTTTATAATGTTTATATAAAGCCAATCTTTTCATATACATAGCACATAACAATGGAATAAAAAGACTAAAGCTCCCCATAAATCCACACATCACTATTATTATTATTATTATTAATATTATCACTATCAGGTATTGAACAGGTTTAGGCAATTACAGATAAATTAAAGCAGTATTAAACCCAAAAGAAAACATTTATTATATTGCAGCTTGCCAGTTCTTGGATGTGATGGCTAAATTCATTTCCTTTTTTTTATGCTTTCCTTCTTCTATTTTCATCTGCTGCACCAGCCAGCAAGTCTGTTGTTTTTCAAAGGCACAGCTTTTCCAGCTCTCCAGCAGAATTGATCAGTTTGCATGGATGAGAAAAACCCCTTACCACTGACAGGGGTGATTAAATGATCAGCTTTGATTTATTCATGTAAAATCCTCATCCCAAAAGGAAAAAACAAATGTTTGCTGCAACTGATTATAAAGTGTAAGATAGAGTTTGGCTTCAATTTGTCAGTGGTTCTAAATCTGCTAATATATTTAATACTCCTTTCCCTCTAGACCAGGGATCCTCAAACTACGGCCCTCCAGCTGTAGCTGAACTACACATCCCATGAGGCATTGTAAAATTCTGACATTCACAGACACGACTAGGCTTAATGGGAATTGTAGTTCCCGAACAACTGGAGGGCCATAGTTTGAAGACCCCTGCAAACAATGGTGCTGTTTTCGGTGCCTCCTGCACTCAGTTCTCCAGAGTTGTGTCTCAATAATCCTTGATGTGAGTTACTGGCCTGATCACCAGGCGAAAACAGAGGGAAAAAGCCAAAGAAAAGAAAACTAGTGCAGCAACCACATCTAATAATTAATTAGCTGCAATATAATCAGTCTTGTCAACTGTCAGTATTTTTACTGGCAGCCAGTATAAAATGGGCACATTTTCGATGCACCCGCCAATGAGGTCTCTCTGGTATACCAAAATAAATGAACTCAGGGACATGGAAGAACTTACAGCTACTCATCACAGTAGGGAGGGGTCCTTTCGTGACACCTGGGGACCTTGGCTGTACTTTGTTGGTACGGACGCATATCTACAGGAGGCCACACGGCATGATTTTTCTGTGTGAGTGATGCCTAGTGGCCCCTGGGGGAAGGGGCGCCTGTGGGCGCAGATCCCTTCTCCTCTACGGTCATATACCCTCCTTTCTTTTCTTGCCTTTCCCTTTTATCTGTTCCCATTTCCATTATGTCCCACCCTCATTCTCTGTATAGTTGACGCTCTCATTACACCACCTATAACCATCGAATCCATGAACCCTCTTCCTGTAGTGCCATCCCATATCTCTTACTATGGGACTACCTTCCCATGCCATGCATATCTCTTTCTGAATACTCATGCAGCATGTTTCTTTTTATTTTTCTGCACTGGGGATTGTACTCCTTGAGGCCTGAATTACCTGCTCAAGATGGGCCGTTCCAGGGGGTGACTATTATCAAGACACGGTGACCCTTTGCACTGGGAATCATTGACCCTTCCTGATCCTTGAGTCATAGTTTTATACCTTGCTGGCCTGCTTTGGACCTGTACACAAAGTTCTATTACCCTATGTGGAATATGATTATCGTTGTCTTTGCTGCCTATTGTTTGTTTTCACCAGTTTACCTTAAAATATTATATTCTTGTAATCTGTTCTATGCATACCTTGTACTGTACATTTCTAATTTTAGATAAATAAAGATATTGCAAAAATAAAATGGGCACTTTTCTCCTGCTAGTAAATGCCAGTGACATGAAAAGGTTGCCAGTAAAAAATATGGCTGTGACACCATATTTTTAGAACTGCGCATAAGCAGTTCCATCCTGGAGCTGGCTAAGACCATGTGAGTACCTGCTACAGTGTGTTCAGGTGGTGCCGAGGGGTTTGGGGGAGGTGGTGCCTGAGTGTGTCGTTTGATGTCATGGTGCAAGGGAGCTGAGCGGAGTAGCTGGAGCTTTGTGTGCGGTTCTGCAAGACGAGAGCAAGGCATGCCAGGAGAGGGACTGTCAGTGCTCTTTGGACTGAAGGGACCACTTGGTGTGGAGAGAGACTGTCACTATGACTCAGGAGGGGACGTGTCGTGTTGGTGAGGTGTCATCATCATCTGTGCTACTGCACACTGCTGTCAGTGTCACTGTGGGACTCAATTTCATGTGTGTGTGCCCATTCTAATTTCTTGCCCTCCAGAGTCCTCTCCCTGAGCTACTTACTTACTATATTGAAAATAAAAAAGGAGATATGTTTTTTGCCCTAATATCTACCTTACATCACATTGCTATTTGCATATTGTACTTGTTTATAGACTAAATACTGAAACTTGTACTGGAATTTTGTAACTTTTGGAAATGCCAGTAAAAACTTGTCAGTAAATTTCAGTCTGGTAGGCTGGCAACACTGAATATAATAAATTTTTAGTTTTGGGTTTAACACCGCTTTAAACAGAAAATCATAACACTTGGAAAATATATGGCTCCCGAGAATACCAGAGAATACCTATAAATGTTGCACAGTAAATTGTTTTTGTTTTTCTCTTATGGTTTTTTATCATATACTGTATACAACCTACTAGATGACATTCTTTGAATTCCCAGATCCTAACATAGACAGGTGCTGTGAATCAAAAACCCATGTAGGCCCATTTCTACAGCATAAGATCCAATTCAAAACTCAAACTCTGCCTTCCAAATATTTAAAAAATGCTTGTCAAAAGCAAGACACAAATACCTGTGTACAACTGTACATTGATCTTCATGCATGAGGGTGCCTGTAGTGATGCAAGGGTCAGCGGTAGGAACTAAAGTGTGTGGTAAGGGACCAAAAAATGTGTCTCCCTGAAGTGTCGGACACTGTACAATTTTAAAGGAGTTGTAAAGTTGGAAGGGTTTTTTTTTATTTTAAAGCATTCTATGCATTGAGATAAAAAGCCTTCTGTGTGCAGCAGCCCCCCCCCCCCCCCAGCTCCCCTAATACTTACTCGAGGTCCCTCTCTGTCCAGTGATGTCCATGAGTGTCTCAGCCATCCAGATTTACTGCTGCTGCTGTCAATCAAAGTCAGCTAGTTAATCAGGAGAGAGAGGGGGATGGGGCCAGGTCAGGGCTCTGTGTCTGAATGGGGAGGAGGTGACTCAGCTCGGGTGCCCCATAGCAAGCTGCTTGCTGTGGGGGCACTGAACAGAAGTAGGGACCTGGATCACAGAAGAGGTAACCTAAGAAGAGGAGGATGTGGACTGCTCTGTGCAAAACCAAATGCACATAGGAGGTAAGTATAACATGTTCGTTATTTTTATAAGAAAAAAAAGTTTTAATGTGGCAGGGCGGCCCTCCTGCGTGAACCAATGTAGGTATACGTCGGTCGAGCGCCTGCAGCTAGGGGGTGAGTGCACGCTGCCGGTGGCGCACTCCGCCCCCACTCGGCAGCGGAGATGCCGATGCATGCGGCAGGCAGCTCCGATTGCCGCCTGACACCTGCGATCGCTCCCCGCTGAGAGAAAAGGACGGTCAGCTGTTGTAAACACAGCTGACCGTTGTTCTTTCTGCAATGATCACAGAGCGCCTGTGGTCCTTCTATATAGGAACACAGGTCTCTGTGATCATTTCACAAGCCACGCCCCCCACAGTTAGAAACATGCCCCTAGGTACACATTTAACCCCTTGATCACTTACTGTGTTAACCCCTTCCCTGCCAGTGTCATTATTACAGTGACAGTGCATATTTTTAGCACTGATTACTGTAGTAATGTCACTGGTCCCCCCAAAAGTGTCAAAAAGGTCAGTCAGGGGTCCGATCTGTCTGCCGTAATGTCGCAGTCCCGCAAAAAATCGCAGATCCTCGCCATTACTAGTAAAAAAAAACAATAAAAATTACATAAATCTTTCCCGTAGTTAGTAGACGCGATAACTTTTGCGCAAACCAATCAAAATACGCTTATTCTGATTTTTTTTTACCAAAAATATGTAGCAAAAAACAAATTGGCCTAAAATGTTAAAAAATTTAGATTTTTAAATTTGGGAATGTTATATAGCAGAATGTGAAAAATCTTGTTGTTTTTTTTTTCAGAATTGTCGCTTTTTTTTTGTTTATAAAAAAATAAAAATCGCACAGGTGAGCAAATACCACCAAAAGAAAGCTCTATTTGTGGGGAAAAAAGGACATCAATTTTACTTGGGTACAGCGTTGCAGGACCGCGCAATTGTCCGGTAAATTAACTCAGTGCCGAATCTTCCGGTCCAGAAGTGGAGTGTTTTCTTTTTCTATTACCCTTCCTCTCAACAAAAGCATTCCCATAAGTTTATTTGTGCATTTAATGTATTTTATGTCTGTTATTTAACCCATAAAAGCATCCCCTATATAGGCATTCAAATGTCACAGTCTAAGTGCTGCTGTATAGGGGTTAAAAAAAGAACAAAATCAAGTTAAATGTAGAAATTTACACTAGTTGCAAAAAAAAAAAAATATCTATGTAATTATTAATGATAAATATATAGCTGCATTAATTGATGTCTTTTTTTTTTTTTTTTATTAATCTGTCTAATTTGGCTTTAGCAAAGATGGTGTTGCCCTTTAAGCCTTGCTTGAAGTATCGAATTGCTGCCAGCAATTAAACTATACATATTCTAGATCATTCAGCTATTACTTACTCTGTACAATTGATTAAATCCTCTTAATGATGAGAAACACAAAACATCAAAAAAAAAAAAAAAAGAGAACATTTTAACCTGTTGTTTTCCTCCTACGCTTTCCAGTTGGGTCACATTCTCCTCAAATAGGAAAGTGCAAGGTACAATTAACTAAGCTGACTTTGCTTTTTAATAGCAGAGCCTCCCTATTAATTACAACAAAAATCCATTCGTGCAGACTCGCTTTAATTGCTACAAATTGCCAGGCAGAGCATTGGCGAAGGTACAAAAAGATTACTGTGCACTATTGCATCACTCCACGTCTGCCTTTTTTCCTTGATCAGACTAAAGCATTGCTTCTCAGCACTACTGTCAATGAATTGTGAGAAATGCTAGGTCTGAAAATGTAGGCTTAATGTTATGCCCATAGGCAAATTGGTGAATTAAAATGTATGTTGAGCTTATACTCTGTCCACCTCATGCAGGCTTAAAGGATAAGCAAAGTTCTGGAAAACCAACAGGCTCAAAAATAGTTCAATAATTCTCTATGAATCTGAATTATCATGCTACTTATTTCCTGTGTTAGATATTCCTTCTAGAACTGCTCAGATTGTAAAGAACCAGCAGTAAATGGTTCACTTCGCATCTCTGCATTTATTCACTTAAGCCAACATTCATTCCTGCATGATTTTTTGCGCATCTCAGAAGCACGGCAACACTGAACATGAAGATTTACATTTTTTTCCAATGGTACCCACTGAGCTAATGCTTATTGCACAAAAAAGTACATGAGCTTTTTTTCTGGCACAGTCTAATGTTTTTGGCCCAATGGACTTCAATGGGAGAACCTGAAACGGCACAAAATTTATTTTCACACATTTTTCAACACATTTTTTATGCATTTTTTTAACTTAACAACTGGTCTCCTTCTCCTAGTAACCTCAGCCCTGTAAACAAAATGGAGGATTTGGGAGAATCCATGCTGAATGTTGAGACTTTAATCCACGTGATGAGGACAAACAAGAACCTCTGTGACCCCAGTGGCCATTGCAAGAACCATGTTATAGTGGATTTGGCTTAAAGTAGAACTATAGGCAAAACTTTTTATTTTTATTTTGGATAGAGTAAGAGAGGATGATAAGCCCTGTCAGTTTTTTTGCCATCTGTGCCCATTGGGGATGATTTACCTTCACTTTCTGTTCCATAGCCAAACAGGAAGTGAGAGGAAATCCTGAAAAACTAAGGGAATCCATTGAGGCCCACCAAGTTACCAGGACTAGTGTCCCCATTGGAAGATTCCCCCTCTATTACATTTCTGGGGACAGCCCAACATTTGGGATCTTCTTTTTACTGTCCTCTATCTAAACTTCAGGAGAGCAAACTTTGCTGAACTGTGCTCAATACTAGAGAGCATCAGTTGAAACCTAACCATAGAAACACTGAACACAAAGGAAGAATGGGAATGCTTTAGGCACATATTAAACAAAGGTATCACACAGTGCATTCCAATGGGAAATAAATATAGAAAAGCGAAGGTCAAACCCGGGTGGCTAAACCGTAATGTAGAAATTCCTATTAGGGAGAAAAAATTGACCTTTAAGAAATATAAAGTGGAGGGGTTGTTGTCAGCTTTCCAACAATACAAGAAATGTAACAAGAAATGTAAGAACAAAATCAGGGCGGCTTAAAAAGACTACGAGAGACACATAGAGGAGAGTAAAAAAAATCTCAAGGAATTCTTTAGATATATTAACAGTAAAAAAGAGAGGTCAGAGCACATTGCACACATAAAAAACGATGAAGGGAGGATGGTTACAGATGATACAGAGAAGGCAACTGTGCTAAATGCTTTCTTCTCCTCAGTTTTTACACAAGAAAAGGAGAGGTCTACTGACTACGACAGTATTGTTAGTAGCACCACAGGATGTACCGCTGTGACTATTAGAGGCTGGAATCTAGGAAAGACTTGATAAGCTTAATACAAATAAATGACCAGGACCAGATGGCTTACACCCGAGAGTTCTCAAAGAACTCAGTCGGGTAATATCTAGACCATTGTTCCTAATATGTGCGGAGAGCATACTGACAGGAACTGTACCAGTTGACTGGAGAAAAGCAAATGTGGTACCAATATTTAAAAAAGGCCAAAGACATATCCTGGGGAACTAGAGGCCAGTCAGCCTGACAACAATAGTAGGTAAATTATTGGAGGGGATGATAAGGGACAATATCCAAGAATATGCTTGGTAAAACAATATAATTTGAAGTAATCAGCATGGGTTTACAAAGGGGCGTTCTTGCCAGACCAATCTGTTAACATTCTACGAGGAGGTGAGCTGCGATCTTGATAGGGGGAGGCCTGTGGATGTGGTGTATCCGGATTTTGCAAAGGCATTCGATACAGTTCCCCATAAATGCTTAATCTACAAGCTAAGGTCTGCAGGCATCAACCATAAGGTTTGTTCTTAGACAACTCATTACAGGGGCGCGTCCAAAGGGTGGTGAAAAAAACGTGTACTCAGACTGGTCTAGAGTGGTAAATGGGGTACCACAAGGTTCTGCCCTGGGACCTATTCTGTTTAATTTATTCATAAATGATATAGAGGAAGGGATAAATAGTGCAATCTCAGTTTTTGCGGACGATACAAAAATAGGCAGGGCAATAACTTCACATCAGGATATAGAAATCTTACAGAATGACCCGAACAAAATAATGGAGTGGGCAACTACATGGCAAATGAGGTTTAATGTGGACAAATGTAAGGTAATTAAATTTGGGGGGGTAAAAACATAACCGCAAACTACTCACTAGGGGGGGACCACTGGGAGGGTTAGGGATGATGAAAGATCTGGGGCTCCTTGTAGAAGACAGACTGAGCAATATTGCGCAATGTCAAGCAGCAGCTGCCAAAGCAGTCAGAATATTGGCATGCATAAAAGAGGGATAAACATCAGAGATAAAACTATAATCCTGCCACTTTACAAAATTCTGGTCCATCTGGAGTATTCAGTCCAGTTCTGGTCACCAATCCTCAGAATGGAAGTGATGGAGAGAGTTCAAAGAAGGGCAATCAAATTAACAGGGGGTTGGAGGACCCTAATTATGAGGAGCAACTACAAGCACTACATTTATTCTCACTGGAGAATAGATGCCTGAAAAGGGGACATGATAGCGATTTACAAATACCTCAATGGTGATCCCAGCATAAGAAAAAACGATTCAGTCTCAGGGAGTGTAAGAGGACATGTGGCCACACTATGAGATTGGAGGAGAAGCAGTTTAACATTAAGCTGCGGAGGGGGTTTTTCCACTGTCAGGGTGGTAATAATGAGGACTTCTCTTCCACAATTGGTGGTATCAGTGGGGAATATTGATACTTTTAAAAGAATTGTGGATGTGGTGCATCTCAAAGAACACACTATAAAGGGATATGTGAAATGATTATCATCACTGACACACACACCTACAGGGTGAACTGGATGAACTAATGTCTTTATTCAACCTCAACTACTATGTTACATGTTACTTTCCCTTTCAATGATAATGGTACATAGGACAAACAGAGAGGGTGAATCTCCCTAATAGGGGCACAGACAGCAATGAAAAACTGTCAAAGGGTTCTAATCCCTCTCCACTCTTTCCGAAATTAGAAACAAAATCATGCCATCCTAGCAGGACCTGGTATGAAACTGGTCCCCTGTGCTGTATCTGCATCTCTCGCAACCTCCTTACAAATTCCTCTTCCATGGCGGATGATATCTGTACCTCTCCTCTTATGGGGAACGCTGCATGAGTGTTAGCTCGCGCAATAACATTACCGGTGTCTCCGAGAGCTGCTTCTCCTCGCACTAGGATGCCATCCCACCGCTTGCCACCAATGTAAGGGATCAACCAGCACACCGACCGGGTACCTCCGTTGATGGATGCTCCTAGTGCTTCCCGAGGGCTCCAAGCATTCCACCAGTCACCATAACTGCCTCAGACCCCACAAACCACCGCAGCTTGGTTGGGGTCTCGCCGGCTTCTACCCACCCTGGACCTGCGACTAGGCTCCAGGTTCCAGTGGGTGAACCTCTCTTTCTCCAGAGAGTGCAGCAGGAACAGGAACATGTTTTTACACAATCTCTTACAGGAGCTTAGTGATTATCCAAGGGAGTATGAAGAACATAGCAATTCCTTGTAGCAGGTTCACCCAATGAGAGACAGGACTCTAGATTGAGGGTGAAGTATAACTCAAACTTTAATGGTAAGGCTGCTCTTTTATACAGTTTTCCCCAACAAGGTTACCGCCCAGGTGGACCTTGTTGGGGATAGGACATGATATTTACAATCATATAGAAACAGGGTTTTACACTCATTCCCATACAGTGTACACAATCCCTCCCCTCTGGCTGATTACAGTATCATATGCAGATGGAAGTGTATACAGGAACTAAACTAATTATCTGGTCATCTGGACAGAACAATGTGAGGTCATTACATTTAACAATGGGACAGACACAATCCACATTCCATTTCAATACACAAACAATAGGGAAGCCTGTCAATGACAGTCTGTGTGTCTCTCTCAGAAACAAGCACACATAATACACATTATCTAGGAGGCAGACTTCATGGCAATGGTCTTTAACAGTCTCCCAGTGTAAAGTGGGAAGAAATTTAAATATTGAAATTGGTTGATCTCTCACATTTTAAAATACTACTGTGAAAAAAAGTTAGTATTTATATATTTTGCAGAGCCAATAATCAGGATAATACAATGAGGGCACTTGAAAGGAAGGGGGGGGAGGAGCCAGGATGGCTGGTGGGGGACCCCAGAAGAGGAGAATCGGTGCTGCTCTGTGTAAAACTATTGCACAGAGTAGGTAAGTATAACATGTTTGCTATTAGCAAAAAAAAAAAAATAATTTTAAAATCTCTTTAAAGTGTTTGCTACCCCAACATTTCATATTACTGATATGTGCCTGCTGTACCATGCACTTATAGTAATCTGTATCCTGTTTTCTTTGTATTGCTTCCTTTTTGTGTGAAATCTCTGGTGATTCTGTCATCCCCCCTCCTTTCCATCTATGCCGGGATAGAAAGAAGCACATCCCAGCATAATCAGTGAACGAGCGGGCTTTGCCCAGGAGGGGCTGACTGCCGCAGTAAATATACTGTGGGCGGTCGGCAAGCGGTTAATTATATGACATGGAGGACAAATCGGCTCCCATAACCATATGTAGCAGTGTTATGATAGCATTGTGGTTGTTTATACATGAAATACAAAATGTTACAATATTTACTGTGTGTATATATATATATGAATTTTCCAATTCCCACGTGTGTATCATTGCAATGTGCTATTTTACCTGCTCATGTACTTAAATAAATATGTCATCATGTTTTTGCTAATTATCCAGTCACATGTCTTATACCTCATGTAAAGTCCCAACCCTCTCCTTTTATTATAGACTCAGGGATGGAGGTGCATGACACTCTTCCCTTATGTAACTTTTATTAAACTTAAGCTGTCCCCATTTTATGTCTTATATTACCATTGTCATTGTGACAGTTTGAGGTCTAATTACAAAAACAATTGCTCTAAGAATGGCAAAAGCATTTGCACACCAACACAAATAATACCCATATTTGGGGTTTATTTGATAAAGCTATGGAGGGCAAAATGAGTCACAATTCTGTAGAGAAACTAATCAGCTTCTAACCTCAGCTTGTTTAATTAGGCTTTAACAATAAAACCTGGAAGCTGATTGGTTTCTCTGCAGAATTGTGACTCATTTTGCCCTCTCTAGCTTTATAAATAAATCCCAATGTGTCTACAATTTTTATTTCCTATAATGTCAGCTCTATTCAGTAGTCATAATGCAGTATTTTCTTGAAGTACCTCAACCAGGAAAATGCTACATAATGGTCACTAGATGGGGCTGATGATCATAGGAAAAAATAAATTAGACAAAATATGGAGATTATTCGTGATATCTATGCGATGAGAGCTGTGCTTGTGACATTTGTACAGCTTTTTTTTTTTTTTTTTATTAGTTTATCTGCAAATCTCCCTATTTGAGCCCCAAATAGCAATACCAGACAGGGGTTCTTATCCTTCCCCACCTCTAAACTTTACATACACTTTGATACTTTGAGCAGTTAGTAGACTACAAACCACCTTCAGAATATTATATTTTTCCAGAACAAAACCTAAACAATTTAATGAACTTTTAAAAATGAAAAACAATATTTGTTTCTATGACTTTTTTGTAGAAAAACAATTTACTTGTTTAAGATGTTTCCAGCACTACAGGGGCTTTTCAGAAAGGTGCAGAGACGTTGCAGTACAATAAAAATGCAATTATTGTGGCAGGCTGTCAGGATCTTTTGTAGAAAGATGGTGACAGGCTATGAAAGCTTGGACTATTATCTTTTCAAATTCACTGATTTATGTCTGCTCAAGTCTCCAGCATCGGATTGTAATTAATTTATTCATATTTTCTACCAGAAAGCAGTACAAAATTAATATTTTTGTTATTCAATAGATATTACCATAGAGAAATAAAGTACAGTGTACTAAAAATTCTAAGCATGAAAGTATAAAATGTATAGATATGAATATGCATGTCTAGAAGTACCATATAAGTAATCCAAGTAAATGCAAAGACTTCCATTTAGTTTGCACATATTTTACCTAATTTATTGTCCATGTGGCACTAGATCCAAATGTAGAATTTTGGGGGTTCCAGAGAGCCCTCTTTATTAGGGCTTAAATTTGTTGGGATGAGGGATGAGATTTGAAAACTTTTAAAATACATTGGTTTGTCCTTTTAACATTTTATTATGACATAACATTTTCATAGGTCTCTCAACATTTGGTTCTGCTGTTTTTTTCCATACCTCTTACAAATCATATACACTATATTGTCAAAAGTATTGGGACACCTGCCTTTACATGCACATAAACTTTAATGGAATCCCAGTCTGTGGGGTTTCATATTGAGTTGGCCCACCCTTTGCAGCTATAACAGCTTCAACTCATCTGGGAAGGCTGTCCTCGAGGTTATGAAATGTGTCCATAGTAATTTTTGACCATTCTTCCAGAAGCACATTTCTGAGGACAGGCACTGATGTTGGACAAGAAGCCCTGGCTCGCAGTCTCTGCTCTAATTCATCCCAAAGGTGTTCTATCGGGTTGAGGTCAGGACTATTTGCAGACCAGTCAAATTCCTCCACCCCAAACTCATGTCTTTATAGACTTTGCTATGTGCACAGGTCAAAATCATTTGTTGGAGGGGGCATTATGGTGTGGGGTTGATTTTTAGGGGTTGGGCTTGGTCCATTAGTTCCAGTGAAGGGAACTCTTAAGGTTTCAGCTGTGGGGAATCCCTTTCATCCACAGCTCCTAAATGGGGTGTGGTACAAGGGCATAATAAAATGTGGAAAATGATCAATACTTTAACATGCTGCAAGCACAGTTTTGTACTCTTTAATTTCTTTGGCAAGTTTAACATATCCAGGTTTTTCATAATATATTCCCTTTAAAGTGGAAATCAATTGTATCTGAGCACCACAAACTGAAAAGGCTATTTCATTCCTTTGAATATTCAAAGAAAACTCACCCATCTATTCATATATCCATGCTATATTTTGTTGAGCAATGAATCTGAAAAACACCCCCTTAGCATTTCTTGTTACAACCATCTTAAGTAAGGGCAGATGATTCCCATTTGCCCTTAGCTCAAGCATGCATGCAGGAGGGTGTACTTAGATAAGAAAGCCCCTCTCCCTCCTCCAGATGAATGAAAAACAAAATGCCCATAAAAAAACTCCTGGGATTTATGACATCATTTTGGCCTAGGCTAGAAACCAGGAAGCAACACAAAGAAATGTAGAAAAAAAAGTTTTAGTTTTTTGGAAAATTCTTTTTTTTTTAGATTTTCATAGTAAAGTTACAAATGTATAAACATTCAATACTACAAAGCATCAGCACCAGTGAACAATGCAGCTCCCATACAATAATATGTCACCAGTTTTATCAAAAGAAGTGAAAATAAGTCACATGTTCAAGTACGTAATGTATCAAACCTTAACACCCCCAATAATACCAATAGTGATTATACCAGGTGTTTACCAAAGCCCAGCCCACAACATGTACTTTTAACCTAGAATCAATTAATCTGAAGCCGTAGAATTGTCATTAATCCAACCACCCCACACCTTTTTAAATTTACATGGTACCCCTCTACTGAGATATGTAGCTTTGTACAACAGTAAGGTTTCATTTACTAATGCTTTCTAGGCCATAATGGTAGGGGCCACTGGTTTCTTTCATGACAGAATAATTATTTTACATGCATAGAACAAAAAAAAAGTTTAAAACAAGGCAATATGATATGCATTCCTATCTATTTAATAATACTAGCAGCATAAGGATTAAAAAATCTCATTTTGATTGGAAGAGTTTAGTTCTGCCTTAACTTACAGCAATATAAACTAGGCCTAATGTGTGTTTGTGTGTGTGTGTGTGTGTGCGTGTGCGTGTGTGTGTGTGTGTGTGTGTGTGTGTGTAGTTAGAAAAAAAAAGAATTAAGTCTTAATCAGGGTACCCCTTTCACCCCAAGAATCCCCCTTGAGTTCTCCTAGCAATCTTTTATGCTTTTTATAAAAACTTACAGCCACACTATTAGCATTTTAGGCAAGGGGTGTGTATCAGACATGATAACATCCATGTTGTTAGTACAGTTTTCCTTACGGACCATCTTTTTAACACAATCAATTAATACAATAGGCAACCTGCCTACACATTCTATGCATGAAGTTTAAAAAAACTTTCTGTGTGCAGGGCAGAAGTTTTTTTTAATTCTAATGTATTCTATGTGTTAAGATAAAAACCTTCTGTTTACAGCAGCCCCCCTAATACTTACCTGAGCCAATCTTTATCCAGTGATGTTGCAAGAGTTTCTAAGGTGCTCGGGACTCCCCTCCTCATTGGCTGAGACAGCAGAACAACGTGATTGGCTCCCGCTGCTGTCAATCAAAGTCAGTCAGCCAATCAAGAGAGAGAGGGGGTAGAGCTGAACTGTGACTGTGTGTCTGAATCAACACACAGAGAAGTGGCTCGGTTCGGGTGCCCCATAGCAAGCTGCTTGCTGCGGGGGCACTCAACAGGAGGGAGGGGCCAGGAGCATAGAAGAGGGACCAACTGCACAGAGCAGGAACGTATAACATGTTTGTTATTTCAAAAAAAAAAAATGAGACTGTACAATCACATTTTCTTATATTTCATTTTCCTGATGCATCTTATGATTCAGTACAACTTGTGACTCACAAAACATAATACAAATAAAATTGCAAGTTCACTGTATAAAAATATGTCTATTTATAATGAGCTAAAAACATTCATATACACCATATCGAAAAAATTAACTGTCTTACAAACTGTCGTCATTCAGATGTTCAATTCTATTTCATTATTGCTAAGAACTAATGTGTTCTAGTTTGGACTTTTATCATATTATTGTACTGTACAAACATCCATAATTTAGTGGAGAAAAACTACATGCATTTGCTTTGTAGTACATCTTCATGCATTTGTTGAGTTCAAAAGAAACTGAAGACAACTGACAAATTATAAACTTGGTGACACTTTATGTTAACAATTTTTCTTCTGTAATGTTTGTAGCTTCATAATTCACTTTGTGTTTCCCTTCTGCTTTATCTTCTTTGAATTGGGTGCAAGGAGGTCGATGTAGTTGCTAGAGAGAAAAAACATATCTCTTATTAGAAGTATAATTATTACCATTACTGCCATTAATTCTTTAAGGGTATCTTGAATAAGGCATTTGATTTCTAAAAGTGGAGTGAAATAAAGTAATGCTAAATAATATCCTTATTCTCCAAAAATAATCCATGCGCATCCATTACTTAATGGCCCTGTAATCTATTTTTCATGAAATAATTTTTACCGTGTTTTCCTGCCTCCCTGTAATATTCTCTGTGAGCCCCCAAAGTTTTCCCTTTCCTCCTAACTTCTGTTTGTTTGGAACAAAGAGCGGACGTAATTTATAGCCAGGTGCATCGCTCTATACACACTACACATCCCGCAGTTCATAGTACACGTAAGTGAGTAAGACAGGGTGGCTATGTTCCTACATATGGTGGGACCATGGAGAAGAGACAAAGCCACCCTCTACCAGCAAGTCAGATCACAACAGCAAAAACAAAAAAACAAAACAAATTTGGAGATTTTGTAGAGGCTGAGAACAATATTTTTTTAATCATGATTGAATATATAACTAAATTTATTTTATTTTATTTTTTACGAGAGTTTAGTGCCACTTTCAGATAGATTTACTAAAACTGGTGCACACAGAAATTGGTGCAAATGTGCGTTGTAACTAACCAGCTTTAAACTTCAGCTTGTTCAATTTAACTTTGACAATAAGGGTCCTTTCACACGGGCTTTCCGCCCGGCGGACACCGTTTTGCTCAGCGGGGATCGACGGGCGGAAAGCCCGGCGGCGGGAAGGGTTGAGGCAAAACATCTTCAATTCCTGAACTTGCCTTCTTGTCAGATTATTGTGGCTTTGGGGCAATGGAACCATTTTATATGTATGTAAGCTCCAATGTTAACATTTCTAAGTGCCTGGTCACCCTCACTGATGTGCTTGTGGCACTTTTAGTGCTAGTGTGCATTTGTGTTTTAATTCTGATATATTTTTGAAGCATTTTCATGGATGTTAAATGTAATGGGGTTGATTCACTAAAACGAAAATAGACAGTTAACTTTGCAAGGGAATTTGCCCTTAGCTTAGTGAGCTGAAGCTGTGGTAGCTTCCATCATCCAAACATGTAGAAGCAAACACACTGTTCTTTTTTTTAATTTTCGTGCATGTGATCGGGTGATCTTTTGTAAAGTGAAACATCACCTCATCCACTAAGCTCTGGGCCAAATTCCTTTGCAAATTGAATAGCCTATTTGCCTTTAGTAAATCAATCCCATTGCTTCTGGAGTCTATGATATGAGATTAATACTAATGTCTTCACTGTGCATTACATTGCTCTTCTTTGTATAAGTCACTGTGACTGTACCTTAAACCTCATTTTAAATTGATCTCAAACTAATCTTGAAATGATCTCTAGTGCAAGCCATTTTTTTTACATTTGATTTCTGAGCATGATGCCTATGTGTAGCACCCTCTAGTGTGCTATCAGTATAAATTCTGTTAAATTTATGTTATGGCTCATGTTTAACTTGTGACTCTTGAAACTGGGTCAAAAGTTTATTGTAGGTCAGGGCTGGAGGACTCAAGCAAGCAGGTCTCTGGTGCCTCCCCTTGGTTCGGTAAGTTTAAAGAATTTTCTAGAAACTAGAGGGCAGAGGCCAGAAGGGTTGATCTTCAGACTTAGGGGAGCTCAGCCAATCCCCAGACAGTCGACCTGGCATGGTGTCTAAGCAAGCCCTTAAATATGGATGAGTCATGCTTACAGGGGAGTTGGTGGAAGATGGCGATGGAGTTCTGAGGAGACTGTCAGTGGGGGGGGGGGGGGCTCTCCCTCAGGCTGGCTTGGGAGAATCCTGACAGTATTGCAGTTTGAAAGGAATCTTTACCTAAAGTGGCAGCAGGAGCAAGGAGGACAGTGTGAGTACATCAGCATGGTCAGGGACTTGCAAGGGGAGAGACTGCCACAAGTAGATAGCAGTCTGTTTAAATCTTTCATTTACCTTGCCCTGGGAGATCTCTGGAGCAGTCAGGCAGGCTGGGGAAGAGTTAGTCGGGTAGACTGGTGAAGAGGTAGCTGAGTGGGCTGGGGAAGAAGGAGCCAGGTGGACTGGTATTTCTTGCAGTTGGTAGAGCTGGGATCAGTGTCTACAAGGGAGTTGGAGGTACTATGCGATGCAGTCTACAACACTTTGTGCTACTTTCTAAAGGACTGATAGTTCCTTGTCTTTAAGGGGCTTTTGCATCTTTTCAGAGACTGTCAGCAGTCAGGAGCAAGATCAGTCTGAAGTTGTACATATAGAAGAGGAGGAGACACATCTGGAGTTTTACATAGGGAGGAAGTTGTCCCTGGTTTTGTTGCTGTCAAGTTGGTCATCTCATAACTCCTATTCCCCATCCAAGTTAGTACCCCAAATAAAACATAAAAAACAAATTCAAAGACTGTACCTTGTGCCTGGAGAAAGTGTTGCCTGGCTGTGCAGGAGTGGGAAACCCAATTCTCTCTAACCCCTGCAGGAGTAGTGCTACATGTGTATGCTGGTCCAGGTAAACTGTGTTTGGATAAACATGTAGGCTATCACTGCTGCCCTGGGACATGCATATAGAGCAAGAGTTTTGACCTAATTCTGATTTTACTTGCTGCATTTTTGTTCTAGACTGGTAACTTTGAGGGTATTGAAATCAGGGTGTGTGTGTGTGTGTGTGGGAATGGGTGGTGTCAGACATGAAAGCATCTATATACCAGATTGCAAGTTTTCATTATACCCATAATGCTGGCAATAGCTGGTGCTTTAAATGAGCCATGATGGCCAGAGCAGGTAGGTGGGGCTCCTGATCTTGCTGCACTGTGATATCATTGGGAGCTGTGCCTACTGGCTCTTGGGCATTAGTAGATGTTCGTGAGCTGTCGGTGACAGGTTGGTCATGGTTCTCGGGGCGCTAATATGATGTATGTATGGGGCAGCTGGGCATTAAAGGGGAAGTCCTCCCGAGTCCCTAACACTAAAATTGCTACATCTACAGGCATTCACGATCTAAGACTAACCTATCTAGCCCTGCAAAGAAGAAATTAGTATACATACCTTTTCTGAAGCCGCTCCGGTCCGGTCCTATGCTGAGCGGTCAGAAGTGGCTTCGCTGTGGAGGCGGGTGGAGGCGGATGGAGGCGGGTGCAGAGGATGCAGCCCACAACGGAAGCCCCATAGTAACTCTATGGGTGATATTACTTCCCATTCATTTCACAGCCGTTGTAAGCTGTGTCCTCTGCAGAGCTTCTGCCTCTGGAGAAGAACCAGGCTTGAGCATCTTCAAAAAAGTTATGTATACTGATTTATTCTTTACAGGGCTAGATAGGTTAGTCTTAGATTGTGGATGCCTGTAGATGTAGCAATTTTTGTGTTAGAGTGGAATTCCCCTTATATATTATACATCCCCCATATATATGCATAACACTGTTGTAAAGGGGTAAAGTCTAATGCCACCCCCCCCCCCCCCCCCCAGATCATGTGATGCAATGAACAATGCCAACGTGATGATGTCAGTACTGCTGTTTGCATCACGACGCAATAAAGGTACGGCGGTGACCCCCTGCACTCACACATTGATGCTAGTATTCATTTACCTACATAGTTACATAATTAGTCTGGTTGAAACAAGGCATAAGTCTGGTTGAAACAAGGCATAAGTCCATCTATATGTATATATTCACTCGCGCTTCTGGATTGTAATTTCTGAGATGGTAAGCCGCAAGTTCAAATACTATAATGATAATTATGTATATGCAAGTAGGTTTATAAAAACTGCGCTAACCTCTGATTGTGTGGGTTTTACAATCTCACTACTGCATGTGCTTATGCTATATTAAACCTGCTCTGTGTGCCTTTATAAATTATATATAAATATATCAAGAAAATACACCATAAGTATGTCACCATCAATAAGTGCAAGTGTTTAGCTTGGTATATGAATACCATCCATAAAGTGCATAACAAGTGCTAGCTAACAAATATATATAAAAATATTGTGCAATAACATATATAATGTGCAAATTTGCTTAAATAAGAAAGAAAACCAGGGACTGTGACATCAATGGTTTATATACAATCCATCCTGCTGTGCTGAACAGAAAGTGCACTGTGCAACATAGTCCTTTCCATGCCAATAAAGTGCTGATGCAGTAGTGGTGTGACCCTCCACTTCACCTCGGTTGCCCAATGGTAAGGTAACTCACTTACCAGATTCCGTGGATTCCTGTTGGCCATCTAGTTCAACCAATAAAAGGTAAAAAAAAAATCATACATACTATATACACAATTCTAAAGTATAACCACAGTTGACGCAGAGGAAGGCAAAAAATCCAGCAAAGCATGTTCCAATTTGCTCCAGTAGGGGAAAAAAACCCTTCCTGATCCCCAGAGAGGTATTCAGATAATCACTGGATCGACTTTACCAATAAATGTTAGCATCCAGTTATATTATGTACAACACAAAAGACTGAGGGCATCTTATGGCGAAAAGAAAATACTGTAGTCTAAGCTGCTTTTTTCATTGGTAAGGGATCTTTTTTTTTCTTTTTTAATTTAGTCCAGAGCTGGGCTTCAAAATAAAAAAAAATAAATACAAAAGGCAAACTGATTTACCTGAAAATATGCTCCTAATTTCACACTTGTGTTTTGCAGCTCCGAGCTGTTATGCAATGTGCAGATTTTTCCATCCTCCAAATATATAAAAAATAAATAAAGGTTGAGTATAACGTGATAGCACAGAAAGCGCCAGCTGCCAATGATTTATTCACAACAGTGAATATTAGCAATATTGAACTGACCTGCCTGTAGGAAGCAGAAAAGTGATGGAATTAAAAATGCAGGTTAGAGAGGGAAAATAAAATAATGCCAATGAGCACACTGTCCCGCTGTTATAAATCACACAGGAGGACGGATCATGCCGGATCAAGCTCATAGTTCATCTGTCACTGTATTCATCCGACAGGGATGACTAACAACAGATGTCAGATGTCACAAAGCAACTCTCAAATACACACTTTCTACTTCAGATAATTACAATCAGAACATTGTAAATAGTTGTGGATTATCACATAATAACTATGTTAAAGGCAAATTAATCCAGCCATATACAGGATCTCACAAAAGTGAGTACACCCCTCACATGTTTGTAAATATTTTAATATATCTTTTCATGTGACAACACTGAAGAAGTTACACTTTGCTACAATGTAAAGTAGCAAATGTACTGTCCCCCTCAAAATACAGTAACTCAACACACAGCCATTCATCTTCAAACCACTGGCAACAAAAGTGAGTACAACCCTAAGTGAAAATGTCCAAATTGGGCCCAAAGTGTCAATATTTTGTGTGGCCACCATTATTTTCTATCACTGCCTTAACCCTCTTGGGCATGGAGTTCAACAGAGCTTAACAGGTTGCCACTGGTGTCCTCTTCCACTCCTCCATGATGACATCACAGAGCTGGTGGATGTTAGAGACCTTGCACTCCTCCACCCTTCGTTTGAGGATGCCCCACAGATGCTCAATAGGGTTTAGGTCTGAAGACATGTTCAGCCAGTCCATCACCTTTACCCTCAGCTTCTTTAGCAAGGCAGTGGACATCTTGGAGGTGTGTTTGGGGTTGTTATCATGTTGGAATACTGCCCTGTGGCCCAATCTCTGAAGGGGGGGAATCATGCTCTGCTTCAGTTTGTTTCAGTACATGTTGGCATTTATGGCTCCCTCAATGAACTGTAGCTGCTGTAGCCCCAGACCATGACACTCCCACCACCATGATTGACCGTAGGCAAGACACACTTGTCTTTGTACTCCTTACCTGGTTGCTGCCACGCACGCTCCACACCATCTGAACAAAATAAGTTTATCTTTGTCTCAAGAGACCACAGGACACGGTTCCAGTAATCCATGTCCTTAGTCTGCTTGTTTTCAGCAAACTGTTTGCGGGCTTTCTTGTGCATCATCTTTAGAAGAGGCTTCCTTCTGGGACAACAGTCATGCAGACCAATTTGATGCAGTGTGCGGCGTATGGTCTGAGCACTGACAGGCTGACCCCCCACCCCTTCAACCTCTGCAGCAATGCTGGCAGCACTCATATGTCTATTTCCCAAAGACAACCACTGGATATGACGTTGAGCACGTGTACTCAACTTCTTTGGTCGACCATGGCAAGGTCTGTTCTGAGTGGAACCTGTCCTGTTAAACCACTGTATGGTCTTAGCCACGTGCCGCATTCATTTTCATTTTCACATATGAGCATTTTGTCACCTGAAGAAAAACGCCTGAAGCTCAAAAAAAGTACATGAGCTTCTTTTTTGGAAGAATACAAGCATTTTTGTTAGATGTCAATTCCTGCCTCCAAACACCTGGAAAAAACGCCTGAAAAACTCCCGAAAAAAAACCTAAAAATTACACGAAAACGTGTGAATGGAGCCTAAAATAAACCCATAGTATTGAAATGTAAATATGCATAAAAACATCTATTTTCCAATGCAGAAGTGTGAATGCACCCTAAGTAACACCCAGCCACTAAATGTAACTTTCAGACAGCTAACGGTGTTTATGTTAGTGCTTTTTTTTTTTTTACCTTGGTGAATACTTTTAATCAGAAAAAAAAATCACATGTTGCCTTGCATGCAACATTTTTTAAAAACTGCTCATATATTTTTAATACCACCCAAGTCTAGGCACTGTGAAGTACATTCCAAGCCCTTATTTATTTCCTGATGCAGTTCATGGCTGGTTTTGTTCTGTGTCTTTGATCATTGTTATGTTACTTTTTTCAACCTCATTCTAGCTTCAACTTTTTCATTGATTGTGAGACATGACCTCCAGGATTTGTTGGTTCGTAAAAGAATTCAATGTCCCTTCTGCCAGCTCAATATTTCCTGAACCCCTGAGTTCCACACATACTTCTCATTTAAACCTCATGGATAACATAATCTTGACAATTGTATCAAACCAGATATATTTTTCTTCATTAGGCTGCAGCTCTTGGTTTCAACATTACCATATTACCCATTCGCCACCGACGAAGGCTGATGCATGGGGTCAGCGGCCGCGATTGCCACTGGGCACCCACGATCGCTCCCTGAGGAAAAAGAATGGCGGTCTGCTGTTGTAAACACAGCAGACCGTTGTTCTCTCAGTATTCAACACAGGGCTTCTGTGTTTCTCCTATTTAGGAACACGGGTCTCTGTGTTAACCACTTAAGCCCCGGAGGATTTGGCTGCTAAACGACCAGAGGGTATTTTGCGATTCGGCACTGCGTGACTTTAACGGACAATTGCGCGGTCGTGCGACGCTGTACCTAAACAAATTTGGCGTCCTTTTTTTCCCACAAACAGAGCTTTCTTTTGGCGGTATTTGATCACCTGTGCGATTTTTTGATCACGAGCTATAAACAAAAAAAGAGCGTAAATTTTGCAAAAATAGCAATATTTTTCCCTTTTTTTTATATGAAATTCCCCCCAAAAAAAATGTAAAAATCAAAATTTTTTAATATTTTCGGCCAATTTGTTTTATGCTACCTATGTTTGGTAAAAAAAAATCGCAAAAAGCGTATTTTGATTGGTTTGCGCAAAAGTTATTGCGTTTACTAACAAAGGGAAAGATTTTTGTCATTTTTGTTGTTTTTTTTTTAACGCGTAATGGCGGCGATCTGCGATTTTTTTTGCGGTACTGCGACATTGCGGCGGACAGATCGGACCCTTGACTGACATTTTTTACACTTTTGGGGTTACCAGTGACATTTCTACAGTAATCAGTGCTATATATATGCACTGTTACTGTAAAAATACACTGGTAGTGAAGGGGTTAACTTTATTTGAGAGGGAGGGGCTGTGTGTGTCCCTAGGGGCGTGATTCTAACTGTGATTGGCTGTGGCTTCAACTGTATGCAGAGTGATCAATGGATCTACATAGTAGATCCATGTGATCATCTCTCATACAGAGAGGAGAATGACAGGCAGCTTGTTTACACAAGCTGCCTGACTTTCTCCCTCTCCCCCGCCGATCACAGAGTGGCCGGCGGCGATCGGGTCCGCTGGTCACACGCGCGGGGGGGTCCGTGACCACGCGGGAGCGGGAGCGCGCCTCCGGCGGCGCGCGCTCGCTCCCTAAACCCTCACAGGCTAGCGACGTAGACCTACGTCACTTTGCCTGTGAGGGGCTGACCGCCGCCGTAGATAGTCGTGCGGCGGTCGGCAAGTGGTTAATTCCACAAGCCCACCCCCCTAACATTTAGAAAACACCCCCTAGGCTCACATTTAACCCTTTGGTCACCCCTGGTGTTAACCCCTTCCCTGCCAGTGTCATTATGTCAGTGCATATTTTTAGCAGTGATTACTGTAGTAATGTCACTGGTTCCCTCAAAAGTGTACAAAATGTCAGTTAGGTGTCCGATCTGTCCTCCGCAATGTCGCAGTCCCGCTAAAAATCGCAGATCGCACAAATTGGCCTAATGGGATGAAAAAAAATATTTTTAATTTTTTTTATTGGGAATTTTATATAGCAGAAAGTGAAAAATATTGTTTTTTTTTTTTTTTTCAAAATTGTCGCTTTTTTTTATAGTGCAAAAAATAAAAATTGCACAGGTGATAAAATACCACCAAAAGAAAGCTCTATTTGTAGGGAAAAAAGGACATAAATTTTATTAGGGTACAGCGTCGCACGATTGTCCATTAAAGTAAGGCAGTGCTGAATCGCAAAAAATGGACTGATCAGTAAGGGGGAAAATCTTCCGGTCCAGAAGTGGTTAAGGACCACCCCACACAGATATACTACGGCAGGGCAGCCCTCCTGCACGAAATCACATACCTGTATGTGATATAATGCACAGGGTCTGGGGCGCGCGCACATAGTTACATAGTAGTTGAGGTTAAATAAAGACAATAGTCCATCCAGTTCAACTTGTGTAAATGCCGCCAGCGATCCGCTCCCACTGTGATTAGACACTATAGGAGCCAATGAGCGGGTCCAGCGGACGCGATGTCCACCTGGGACTCACTAAACGTTCACAGGAGAGGCAGAACGGCGGCCTGTCAGAGAAGAAGATGGAGATCTTGTGTTTCTGCTGAGCAGGAACACAGATCTCTTCCTTCCCACAGTACAAGCACCTCCCCCACATTTAGTAATCCCTCCATAGGAGCACACAGTTAGCCCTTTGATCGCCCCTGATATTAACCCCTCCCCTGTCGGTGTCATTAGTACAGTGACAGTGCATATTTTTAGCACTGATCGCGGTATTAGTGTCCCTGGTCCCCAAAAAGTGTCAGTTAGTGTCAGATTAGTCTGAAGCAATGTCGCCTCCTCACTAAAAATCGCTGATCATGGCCATTACTAGTAAAAAAATGTATTCATTAAAATTCCATAAAAATATCTCCTAGTTTGTAGATGCTATAACCAATCAAAATACACTTATTGGGATTTTTTTGTTACCAAAAATATGTAGCAGAATACATATTGGCCTCAACTGATGAAAATTTAGATTTTTTACATTTTTTGTTTTTATTGGATGTTCTATAGCAGAAAGTAAAAAAAAATGTTTTTTTTTTTTTCAAAATCGCTGGTCTTTTTTCGTTTATAGCGCAAAAAATAAAAAGCACAGAGGTAATCAAATCCAAAAAAAGAAAGCTCTATTTGTGGGGAAAAAAGGACATCAATATTATTGGGGTACAGTGTCGCATGACCGCGCAATTGTCAGTTAAAGTCATGCAGTGTTGTATCACAAAAAATGGCCTGGTCATGAATGGGGGTAAATCTTCCGGGGCTGAAGTGGTTAACTATACTGCACAGAGGACTAGAACCCAAGTACTCCTGTGGTTAGACCATCCTGTAAGTCTTTTGCACTGATATGGGAGTTTTATTTTGCATACCTAAAAGCTTGTAAATCGTTCTGTCAGATGAATGATTCATATAGTAAAGTTGGTGGACAGTATTCACTTTAGGGCAGCTGAGAGTTTACCAAAACCAAGGGAAAAACAGAAGTCTATGGGAAAGTGCAGCTAACCTGCACAAAAACCGTAGATACACTGCCCTGCAATCGCCCTGTAGCCAAAGTGCAGGGAGGCAGTGTGAAAGCACCCTAAGATAATTGGAAAGGGCAATAGGACACTATTTGCATTTGGGAAAAAGGAGGTTAATCCTCACCTAAGGAACAGGTTCTTCCCAGTAAATGCTATAAGAGGAAAAGGGGAAAAACTGAATTGTCCCCTCTTCACTCTTCTATTTCTCCTAGCTATTGAGCAACTTCATCAAACATAACCCTGATATCCATGAACTAGAAGTAACCAGCTACCACTACACACATTTCTCCCTTCCCCACAACCTTAACATGTTTCTGACCAACCCCATCACCTAGCTTCCCAACCTTCTCCAGGTACTCTGCTAATTTACCTCTTTTCGGCCTTCATATCAATAGACTTAAGACCAAAGCCTTGAACATCTCCATGATGGTCATCCTAGTCCATTCACTCAAATTCATAAGCATGCCCTTCCACTTCCCCTATTTGGGAATTCACATAACCAACTCATACTACCCAGTACAGTGCCATCTACCCCGCTTTTATTTGCCAACTACAAACACTTAAATTGGACGAACTATCCAATATTCTGGCTTGGCCATGTAACTGCAATCAAAATTACTTTTTTTTCCTCCCTCCACCAATCCTAATACATATTTTGCGCCTATTGGAAAACAAGAACACAAAGTTCACCTGGGCATCCTGAAAACCCATTTTATTCTCTTAAAAACTAAGCCTTCTGGGGGCCTAAATGTACCGTACATGAGTAGCTACTACTACTGTGCTGTCAAACTCTTTCTTCTCCACCACCAACATCCCACAATGGGTAATCGTGGAAGCATATATTATTGCCCAGTTAACATCAATGGAACCCCCCCCCCCCCCCCATTGCTAATTCCATCAGCAAACATTCCTTGTGGATATGAGACAACAAAGAAAGAAAAAAATCCTGGAAATTCCTATCATCCCCATCTCCCGTTCTGTACCATGCGGGGTATTCACACCTTCCTCCCCTATTTTGAATCTGCCACAATCCTTTGAATCATAGCATTTAGTTAAATTCCATAAAATTTACAATATACTGTCAATAACCGGCCTTATGTCCTTCAGAATACTCTTAGAATGATTTGCTTCCCCGCCAACGGATCACCCCCTTACCCACCTCCTGGGGTCCTTGAACGATCCCAGCCAGTCGCACTGCCTGCAGCCGCATTTCCAGCCGCGACTGTCCACGCTGAGGCCGGCATGGAAGATGCCGCCAGTGACAGCAGAGGGAAGATGACAAGCTCTCTCCCCAAAGGTACCTCATCCCTTCACAATGGCAGTCCAGGGGAGGAAATCCACATTGCGGAGGCTGAAGTTACCTTATTAAAGCCCACCATAAATGAGGCTGTAGAATCAGCTGTAGCCCAGGGGATTTCCCAAATCAAGAAGGAATTGGTGGCACAGTCGCAGCGGCTGCATGAGGCCGAACTCAGGATTTCCACTCTAGGAGAGGACATGCAGCAGGCTTCATCTTCTATCCATAGCCATGACCTTGCGTTTCAAATGATGCAGGAAAAGCTTAATGACCTTGAAAACAGGTTCAGGAGGAATAATCTGTATATTATAGGCTTACCAGAGTCCTATGCCCCTTCTTCACTTATGGACATCTGCTCCAAAGCCATCTCCTCAGCACTCGGTTTACCATCGCCATGTATCATGGATAGAGCACATAGAATAGGCCCCAGGCTGGAAAAACGTACGTCCCACAGACCCATGATTGTCAGATATTTGAATTATGCGGATAAACACCTCTTATTGCAGCAGTTTAGACAACAGAAACAGCTACAGATTGAAGGTCACAAATTGCTTTTATTTGCTGACTACTCCCAAGAAGTTTCTAACAAGCAAAAGGCTTTCTCTTGAATTTGTTCTACGCTGTTTCATAACAATATCAAGTTCACCCTGGCGTACCCTGCGATTCTTCATATTACCTTAAGGGAAGGAGATCACATCTCCTTACATACACCTCTGGAAGCGGTGCAATTCCTTGCTGCTCATAATATCCCACTCAAAGGAAATACTTCCCCGGATAGAAAAACTTCCTTGTCACTGAAGTCTCAGAGTAGCCCTCGTAAGGAGTCCACTAAAAAGGTGTGATTTGGCACATTCACACCTATGTCTAACTCTTTAGCTTGAGCGACCGGTTCATTTGCCAAGCTCTCTGCCCCTTTCCACTGGGCAGACCTCTGACTGTCTATTGCCGGATGTCCCCAGGATGGGGCCCATGTTGTCTTGCTCAGAGTCTCCCGACCAAGCTGCGGAGGACTCCGGGACAGACGGGTCACCCTTTACCGTATGGAAAAAAGTGAAGCCCCAGGCGGCTTATTGTTCTGTTTTCATTGCTGTTTTCTTTGTTTTACATGTTTATGCCTATTATCCTCTATGCCATTTCTGCTAGGTTGCGATATTCCACAATGCCTGCCTTTTATCATTGTGATCGACTTGCTGTGCCTCTACATAGTCTTCTTCACTCCCCCCCTGACTCAACTACCTCATTCTTTCCTTTTTTTGCAGCGAGCACCCCTGCCAACTGATCGAGATCCTCCCCCCCGCAACATGATTAAGCTGGTGTCATGGAACGTGAAGGGCCTTCGTTCACCTAACAAATGTATGCGCATCCTCAGACACCTCAAACGCATGAAGACGGACGTGGCCCTTCTACAGGAAACACATTTGTGGGAGGAGGATTTCCATAGAATGCGAAAGGTGTGGGTGGGAGAGGTCATTAGTTCTCCTGCAGTAGGTAAGAAAGCTGGGGTTATTGTATTACGCCACAAACATCTGTCCCATACTGTTACTGCCAAGTCCTCGGATGGTCTTGGCCGTTTGGTTTCCATTAGCCTACAACTCCCTTCGGGCACTATCTAAATAATAAATGTTTATGCCCCCACCCCCGAACAGACAATTCTTTCCCGCCTTAACTAGGTGAATGATGGATTCTCCACATGCACGCCTGGTGGTGGGAGACGACTCTTACTCAGTGATGTCCTCTGTTGAGGACAGGAAATCTCACCCTGAGCTTCTTTCCCCTCCCACCTCCAGGGCTGCTCTACACCCCTCTGACTCTCTCCTCTCCCCTCTCCCTTACCATGGATGCAGCTTTAATGGTTGACATCTGGAGGCTTATGCACCATCTAGAGAGGGAATATACCTTCTATTCCAACCCCCACGACTCTTGGGGGAGACTCAACTACCTTTCTGCACCCACGACCTGATCCCCTCCATCTATGCGACTGATGTCCACGAGCTGGCCATTTTTGACTATGCTCCCGTTTCTATTTGGGTCACTGATGGCTTCTCACAGGATAGATCCAGGGTGTGGAGGTTTCCTCCAAAAAACAATAAGGTGTAGCCACCCTTCTCCTGCGCTTGGTATCCAGACCCCTTGACCACACACTTCACGGGACTGACAACTGGCTTCTCAGATGGCTAAGGTCTTGCTGCCCTTACGGACTGGGGTAGTCCACCGATACTAAAGGCAAAAAAGAACAAAAAAAAGGGCGCACCGACCTAGCGCATTATCCTCAATAAAAGGCTTTATTTGAATAACATAAAAAATGGCTACTCACAGACGTAGATAAAGGTATAGCATATCAAGCTGAATTGCTCAAAAGTCCGTGTTTAGTCCATATAAGCGTCCATGATGAGATGACTGACGCGTTTCGAGGACCAGCCTCTTCCTCAGAGTCACTGTGTCATAACTGTCTCTTTGATTTAAATAATGATGTAGTGAGGTGGCGACCCAGTCACTGCCCCCAGGTGGGAGTGCCTCCTCCCCCGGGGGTGTGGCTAGAGCACCACCCACCTTCTCTTGTGACATTATTGGTAATTTGCAGTGGCAAACATCAATCATAAAATTAAAAATAAATATAAAATGCAAGTGCTAAAATGGTAATATTATATACGTGAAATAAAAACATATGCATAAGAACAGTGCAACAAAGTCTAAATGAAGAAACACCATGAGCTAATGTTAAAAACAAATAAAAATGCTTTCTCGGTGCACTTAAAATCATTGCGGACATTCCCTGGACTGACAGTAGAGAGCAGCCTATACAAGTGTTATTATTAGGTAGTTACCCCACAATTTTTATATATTACCTTTACCATCTATTGTACCTGGTCCAGGCTGTAGACTCATCTATTCATAGTTGTGGTATTCTGCCCTCTCCATATTTTCCCCATGATGGTCTGCCCTCTCCATATTTTCCCTTTGATGGCTTCATCCTATTAGGGGGGGGGGGGGGGGCTCCACACTGGAAGGGATCGAGGAGGGGTAGAAGGCTAATAGTGTACACTGTGCCCCTAACCTGCTTTATTAGACAAGTGGGGCACAGGCAGTACTGGATCGTGGAGCCGATCGGTCATGTTACACCGATCACCGGCTCCGTGGAACGCACGCCGCTACCCTACTTCCGGGTTATTGCGTCATGCGTTCCACCCATCGTCACTTCCGCCGACGTCACTTCCTGTACCGGGGGAGGCAGTGTACAGCGGGGCGGTCCGTCTCCAGGGCAACTCTCTCTATCACAGCATTGGCCTGACAGACGTCAACACCGCCCACAATACACAGCATCCCATCCTACTGTATTACACATCAGCGCTTCTATTAATTCCAGTATTCAGGTCACGATATTATTAATGTCTCTAATTGGGAAGCCTCTACCCTTCTAAATGTGCAATCATGGATCATTTTGGGCCACTATATGTTTGATGGAATCAAGAACCAGTGTTTGTATTTATCCATGTGCATATTCTGTTTGCTTTTATTGTTAATGTTGGTGCAGCCTAATTGCATACGCGTGTGAGCGCCCATGCACAACCACATACATAGCCCACAAGGAGCCTGCAGGCTAATGCACAAACGCACACACGCATGCACGCAACATCGCAACTGTACAATATCCACATGGATTAAATGGGACCCTCGTCTAATTTAACCTGTAAGTCCGAACCAAGAATTATACATATATATATATCTCTCTCATACGTATGTCAACATGCTACACTATGTATCTAAATAGATATTTTATGTGGTCACAATATAGAGAAAACAATTAAAATTGATGTTAATAGTGGTTAATACCCCAAAGCATATATAGGTGTACAGATGCACCTTCTTTTTTTGGGGGATTGGCCCAAAAGTGGATTATTTAGAGAAGACATGTCCTCCAAACTGGGTGAACTGATGTCATCGTTCACTGACAGTCACAGGTTCATAGCAACCCCATGACTGTACGGCTCATTACAAACCGAATGGGACCATAATTTAGGATGTGGTTCTAAAACCCAGGAACCACGTCCCTAGATGCTGTTTCGGAATTTTGAACCATTGAGAAATATGCAATGAAACTACATACATACACATATACACATATATACATATATACATATATATACATGTAAATATGTAAATACATGCAATTTAAAATTATTATCAAAATCAAAAAGGTTTTCTACCTTCCTGGTGAACAACCATGACTTTCAACCAATGCTACAGGAGACGTTTTCCGAGTTCTCCAGGTTCAATGATACCCCCAATGTGGACCCGATTTTTCTCTGGGAGACCGGGAAGGCCTTTTTGAGAGGCAAAATAATAGCATATGTCTCCACATTCCGGAAGACTTCACTGACCAGATACAAGCAGGCGGGTTCACGACTCCGACAGGCCTAATCTGCACTGACTCATATTAGCACCCCCAAGACAAGAAGACATTGGCAAGAGGCTAAGAGAGACTTTGACTTATGGACTGAACACCAGGAACTGACCAAGAAGGCCAAGTTTGACCTTCTTTTCCTCAAGTATGGCAAAAAGGCAGGGAAGCTGCTTGCAGACTAACCAGAGGCTCCTACAGTCCAACGCATATCACTACTTTAAGGGACTCCTGAGGCAACATCACCTTTTACCAGACTGACGTTGCCGCCATCTTGAAGGACTATTATACCTCCCTGCATCGAGAAGACTTAGTTGACTCCACCTTAGCCGAGACGCTCCTTGACAGAATCAACCTTCCCTCCATTCCCCAGTCCTCCCTTGACAAATATCACTATTGTCACCTTCTATACCATACATTATTTGCACAATCCCACATTACTTATAAACACTTTAAATATAGATTCAAGAAGAATAATATTGCACTTTATATTTATTATCAATGAATTTATATGGTTACATCATCATTTTGGCACAGATATCATTTTATATATTACTTATGGAATAAGTTTATAATTTTTTTCTGGTACACTGGCTTTTAGGATATTGAAGATCTGATATTATATTTATCCATTTGATTTTTATACGATTTAACACTTAGCTATAACCATCACCCCTGAAGCGCGCTACTTCCCCCCCATCATCCTAGACTCATGGGTTCCTTCTGCTACACGGACTGGTACCACATGGCCAATCTCTCCAACTCTCTGGGATTACTAGGGGGTTGGTTGAGATCTCTATTAAGCTTATGAGTATACGTGTCTGCCTTCATCCCTAAATTAATTGTGTTTCTGGGTTTGTACCTCACACCAAGTTATGTGGGACTTTTGAGGCAAGTAAGTTGTATACAAGATATAAAATATATTATATTTAATAAAAAGAAGAATTGGCTCACATCAAACATACAATATGTTTTTGCATAATCATTAGTGGTGGTTTATAGACCCAAGTGAGTGAGTGCTTAAAAGTTTAGAAACAATGTGACATGTGTCATACGATGACTTAAAGTAGGAATATGTGTCTCTGTCCCTCCATGCTGTGTGGCTTGGAATTTTGATCAGAGATTATTCCTGCGTATCTTATGCATTTCGGCTAAAGGTAAGCCTTTTTCAAGGAATATTGTCACCATTTCTGTAACAGTAGTATACAAAAAATATATATTAATTCTCAAGTTTGTATATACCACGGGTTTATTTATTTGGTATAAAATAAGGTAGGGTATACATACATAGATTGTTTTGTTCCATGTGCGATTCTTTAGCCCTTTGCTAAACAGCGAGAACCATAGGTAGCATCCTGCAAAAGTATATATCTGTATGTTAGGTGGTGTATACCATTTCATCTATTATTCTTTCATTGTCTATTTTGTTGTTTCAATGCTGTGATATGTCTGATCCAGTGTAAATTTTAGTTATTAATTTTAATTCTTAATTTTTACCCTCTAATGCATCTTTTGAGCTACCATCTAGCTATTATAGTATGTTTATACTCCAATATAAATGTTAGGATTACTTATATATTTCTGTATTCCTTTTTTATGTTTCCCCAGTGCAAACCAGCTTAGTACATGTGTACTGTGAGTCCTTTACCATGGCACCGCTTTGACATATCCTGCCTTTAGAATCTCCTATTAAACCTCCTCTTAGATTGCTGAACCTATTGCCTGATGAAGAAGCATGCATGATTCGAGCGCGGGCACCTCCCACTCCACCTTCTACCTGGCAGTGAGGCCAGCGGTTCTCTCTGAGTAAACTCGAGTCTACAGACACGTTGGGAGCCACCAGCGCAGCCGGAACCAGGGGAGACCTCTACTATCACCACAGCCTGTCCTCTCCAGCAGTGGATGAATCCAGTACATTACCTTATGTGTTTACACCCTTGTGATCTTGTGAGTCCTATGATTTATCCTTGGAATTTAATGTACCTACATTGCTTCACTTAGATGGTGCTGCTCTCTTTCTTTTTTTTTTTTTTTTTAAATATCTCATTTGTGTGGATCAGCCCCATAAATAGGCTTAATAAACTCCTTGGCACTACTCACAGGGTTCCATCTGCACATATCAACACTGAAAAGTCCTGAGAGACCCATCAGTGGGGCTTTTGAATCTCTGTTTACTACTATTCTGCGAGCTATGTTAAAATTAAACCATGACTGTCCAAAACCACAATTCCATCTGGTTGTCATGTTTATCCTTACTGTCAAGAAACCTTCATAAAAGACTACCCTAGTAGTCCCCAAGCCCAAGCTTTTCCAATGCAAACATCTTCATTTTAGTTTATTTTATGAAGTATATTTCATTAGTCTAAGATGTATTGTTTTGGCTATGACCTTTTCAAAATGTTCCTTATGTATACGCTGCTGCAGTTTATTTACATATGGAATATGTCAATTTTTCTTACTTAAATGTTACCGCACACCAAGCATAAATCTCTGTAATGCACACTCTTTTGTCATTTACAATATGTTCTGTATGAAATAACAACTAAATCGAGTCACTAGCCTTAAGATTGATGACTCCATCTGTTTTGGAAAGCATTAAATGATTCTGTGGATCTATACATTGTCCATACCGGGCGCAGTGAGGGATTTATATGTGCTGTAATGAGAGGATTGACACGTTACTGCATGGAATGGCATCAGAGTTTAATGAATCTTCTTTATCAGTAAATAAGAATTTTTGTGTCTACTTAGTTGATGGATTCCATTTCGTATAATGCCTGAAAGAAAAAAAAGTAGCCACAGAACATATATTTGTTTTTCTTGGTAGGTGTTATCTTAAAGGTAACCAAGGAGATCTTAATAAATGGATATTCCGCCTAATGGGATGTCATTATCAAATCCAAGCATGTCACTCATTTGAAAGACTTTTTCAGCTGGTGAGTTGTTTTTATATTTTCAATAAATGCAGAAATAGCTGATGGTTTAGTTGCTAAACCATTACTAGGCTTAGAATCTGACAGCCACACATTTCACTGCAGTTATCAGGAAATGTTGACAATATACATGGAATAACACAGTGTTTTTTAATTCCAGCCTTCAGGGCCAACAGTAGATGTTTTCCAGATCTCTACACAAGGCAGCATAATTGGCTAATGTAAAGCTTTTCTATTTATCTTGTTACTAGTTTTAATACAACAGTTCTAATAGGGGAAAATTGTGCAATATTAATGGTGTTTGATATTACTCATTTTATACCTCATTTAGATGACTTGTGATGGACCTTCTGACCCCCTGCCTGGGTGCCTCCACCAGGATACAGCTTCCTCCACTCTAGAGCCAAGTATTATAGCTGAGAATTGCACCCAAGAACTAGACGACACTAGCTTAGGTGCAATCTGGAACTCTTTATTGAGAATTCACACAGAATTTATACCACACAAAATCAGATAAGAGCTTGATCACATTTTCCCAAACAATGTTAACGTTAAACAGTATTATCATCAGTACATCTAATGAACAGCTAGCAGCTAACAGTGATTTTATCAAACAGCAATCCAGTCAACAGCTAACTAATTACCCATAAGCTAATTAACACTGTTAAACAAGCTGTACACTCACTACTTTACATTGTAGCAAAGTGTCATTTCTTCAGTGTTGTCACATGAAAAGATAGAATAAAATATTTACAAAAATGTGAGGGGTGTACTCACTTTTGTGAGATACTGTGTATATATACACACTATATTCCCAAAAGTATTGGGACACCTTGAACTTTAATGGCATCCCAGTCTTAGTCCATAAGGTTCAATATTGAGTTGGCCCACCCTTTGCAGCTATAACAGCTTCAACTCTTCTGAGAAGGCTGTCCAGAAGGTTTAGGAGTGTGTCTATGGGAATGTTTGACCGTTCTTCTAGAAGTGCATATGTGAGGTTAGGCACTGATGTTGGATGAGAAGGCCTGGCTCGCAGTCTGCGCTCTAATTCATCTCAAAGGTGTTCTATCGGGTTGAGGTCAGGACTCTTTTCATGCCAGTCAAATTCCTCCACCCCAAACTCGCTCATCCATGTCTTTAAATTACGTAGATTCCAACAAAAACAATTGAAAACAATCAATAAATGTTGTTTTTCTATCATGACCTCCAAAGTCTTAGATAGAAGGAAAACACTGAAAGAGAAAGAATAGCCATATAAAACTGTCAAAGAATACCCAAGTCAGCTTTATTTGCCATTACCAAGCGATCTTCAAGTCGAACATCTTCTTATTTATTTTACTTTGTGAGAATGGCGCAGCGTGACAGCATTGAGGATATGGTAGTTAGGCCATGAAGGTTAATTGTGGAAACATCATTCAATTTATTGACAGTTTGTCCTTGTTTTGTCCATTCAGGCACAAAAATATAAGCAGGGGCTTTGTTTTTTTTTTTGTTTTTTTTTAAAAACCACTTGTGTCAGTATCAATTATTAGAGAAAAATACACAGATCATACATATATCTGTAAATACAGATGTGAAAATTATCTTTTTTTTTGTTGTTCTTTACAATATCCGTCATTTTACTGTATCTAAAACCATTTGTTTAAATCTTGAATAGAGTGGTAATGGATTATAACGTCTGCCATGTTTTTATTGGTATCTTAGTCTCCACTAGGGTTATTCCCCTTCTCTATTTGTTCTGATGACTCCACTACTTGTGGAGAAAGTGAAGGAAAATCCAAACTTTTAACCACTTCTGGACCAGAAGATTTTTTCCTCCTTAATGACCAGGTCATATTTTGCGATTCTGCACTGCGTTAATTTAACTGACAATTGTGCGGTTGTGCGATGCTGTACTCAAATAAATGTTTTTTTTTTTTTAAAAAAAACAATAATTTCCACTTTTGCTATATAAATTTGTCAAAAAAAATTTAAAAATCAAAATTTTTTTAACAAACGGCCAATTTGTTTTCTGTTACATATTTTCAGCAAAAAAAAATACAATAAGCGTATTTTGATTGGTTTGCGCAAAAGTTATCGCGTCTACTAACTGCGGGAAAGATTTATGTCATTTCTATTGTTTTTTTTTTCTACTATTAATGGCGGCGATCTGCGTTTTTTTTTTTTTTTTGCGGGACTGCGACATTGTGGCGGACAGATCGGACCCCTAACTGACATTATTGACACTTTCGGGGGGATCAGTGACATTACTACAGTAATCAGTGCTAAAAATATGCACTGTTACTGTAATAATGACACTGGCAGGGAAGGGGTTAACATTGTGGGTGATCAAGGGGTTAAATGTGAGCCTAGGGGAGTGATTCTAACTGTGGGGGGGGGCGTGGCTTGTGAAATGATCATAGTGACCTATGATCCTATATAGAAGGATCACAGGGGCTCTATGATCATTTCAGCGAGAAGAACGGTCAGCTGTGTTTACAACAGCTGACCGTTCTTCTCTCTCAGCGCGGAGTGATCACCGATGTCAGCCAGCAATCAGAGCCGTCTGCTCCGTGCATCAGCTTCCCTGCTGCCGAGTGGGGGGCCGGAGTGTGCTGCCGGTGGCGTGCACTTGCCCCCTAGCTGCAAGCGAGCGACTGACGTAGGTGTGCGTCAGTTTGCGCTGGAGGACGCAGTGAAAAGGCGGCAGGCGGTCGGAAAGAGGTTAAGATGTTACCACAAAAGTAATAAAAGGCCAACTTCCAATGAGAATGTTCAGGCCACAACTGTCTAGAGAGAATTTCCATCATTTTGAGAGAATTGCCCACACTTCCTGTTGTGTGTACAGAGCAGGAAGTGAAGGAAAAACTCCTAAAAGAACACAGATAGCAAAAAAGACAGGTATTCAAAATGAAAGAAAGATGTTTTGTGGCTTAAAATATACTTAAAAGTGCAAGTTCACTTTGTTGAGTAAAAAAAAAACTCTTCGTTTGTCAGATTTAAACCTTAAAAGTAGAGTAATATGTTTTATTGCAGACTCTTACCTTCTACTGACTGGTAGAAACACTAACTATTTCATTCCACTCACTTCCTGCTTCATGTGTGCTAAGAGAGAATGGTCATCCAAGCAATCCCACTGTTGCAACAATAGAAAAACTGCTGGGAAAGTCAGGAAGCCAATCACATGAGGAGGAAGTGACATAGTTCCTGGAAGTGTTCTCTACACATGGCCTTTGGGAAGAGACATTTGAATTTTTTGGCAGTTTCAGAAAATCTTAGCAGGCTTTAGATTAGAATGGAAAGGTAAAAATAAATTCCGGCTTGGGTAGTGACTGCCTATGTTTTTTTTTAAACCCCTTATAGTGGTGTTCCAGCTGTGGAAAAAAAAATTACTGTAGCTGCTGACTTTTAATATATAGACACTTACCTGTCCAGGGAGCCTGCAATGTCAGCACCCTAGCCAATTTTTGTATTGGCTGCTGGGTGCTGCCGCCACCATTCACTCTATGGGAAACCGGCAATGAAGCCTTTTAGCTTCACAGCCGGTTCCCTAAGTGCGCTGTGCAATCTAATTGGCTTGGCAGCGGGGAAAGGAGAAAGGGTAAGGTACTTCTGAGGGACAGTGCTGTGGCACTGTCTCCTGCACGTGGGGACTGCACTGTCTCCTGCACTGGAGGGGGGGAGGAAGCAGATGAGCGGAAGTTCCGCTTTTGGGGGGAACTCTGCTTTAACACACAGCTGCTGTAACATGTGATCATTGTGATTGGCTCTCACAGCGATCACATGATTGTGCATCCACCCACTGGCTCCCAATCAGAAGCCTTGAGAGAGAGATGTCCGTGTATTGGGAGCGTGCAGTGAGTGAACTTTTAGCACACAAACCTCATGCCACTGTGGATGCATATCTGCCACAGGTGGCAGTGTTTAGACCCACCTTTTCTGCCAAAGTATACTGCATATGTATTGCTATTAACAAAAGTGGAGTAACTCTTTATACTTATTTATAGTTAACAACCCTTGGGTATGTTGTCAGATTTTTCTGGAAGAGCGCACTTCCAGAAAACCTTTATCCTCGTACATACAGTCAGATCCTAGCTCATTGCAAGTGACTGTAACTTAGAGATGTGTACATTTTTTGTCAAGACTGCAATTGGAAAACACAAAAATCAGGAAAGTGGGATGTATCCTGACCATCTAGACCAGTGGTGATCAATATTCTTGATATAGAGGGTCTCAAATATGGCCTCTGAAATCACAAAGGACTGCACATGATATTCTGTAAACGTAATGCTACAAAAAGCTGTCCGAGACTGTAGACATAAACCAAGAGATGGTTAGAAACTGAAGATATGCAGAGAAGATTGTCAGAGACTGTGAACATGCTGTGGGAGTTGTTAATGATTGGAGACATTCTTTAGAAGACAGAGATTGGAGACACATTATATGAGACCGAAACTACAGCCCTGTTACAAACCAATGCTACCACATTTGCCTTCACCACAGCACCCTTAAAAATTACCAATGATATCATTGCTACATCCATTACAAAAAATTTGGAACAAAAGACAGAATAAGAGAATGAACAGTACCAAAAAGGAAGAAGGTGTAAAAATATAAGGCAGCTACTGGTGCCCAGTCGAAAAAATATGTTTCCTTTACTGGTTTGTGTAAGGACCTAGCTAAGGAAAATTATGATTACTATCATAGAATACTGATTGAAAGGGCTCCATGGGCCAAAGAGTCTGCAGGTTGGGTACCAGGTCTCTAGATTCACATATTTCATATTTCATATTCATATGGAGACCACTGAGCACATTTCTTAACATACAGAGAGTCTACCATTTAAAGACAGTGGTGGAGCTGCACAGGACACTAGATGCCAGACTCCAGAGACTGGATTGGCCATCACATTTTTAGTTATCTTCACCAGTAATAAGCAATGGGGCCTTTGAAAATTATTTGATTTATATCCCACACTAGTTTTGATCATCTAGTATGTGTCTAACAGGCACAACACAATGGGAGAGATTTACTAAAACTGGTGCACACAGAATCTGGTTAGCTGTGCTTAGTAACCAACCAGCTTCTAGGTTGTATTGTCAAAGCGTAATTGAACAAGCTGAAGTTAGAAGCTGATTGGTTACTATGCACATCTGCACCAGATTCTGTGTGCACCAGTTTTAGCAAACCTCCCCCATGGTTTACCAAAATCCATTCCAGTGTTAAATCCCCCCCCCCCCCCACAGTCCTTCTCTCCCTACTAGTGTCTTTAACATGGTCAAATGATGAGAATCACTTTGCATTTGGGGTAATTGTTTTTAGTTTTTGTTTAAAAACTTTTATTCAGGGTAAAAAAAGGCAGTACAATTAGATGAATACAATTACATTGATGTAATTTGACATAATAAAACAAAATGGAAAGATAAAAAGCATTAATGGGTAAGGCATCAACTTGTGAATATATGGTGATATAAATACGTACATTGATCAAATATACATATATTAGTAACAAGGAGGTCATCTATCATTAATGGACCTTGTAATAAAGGAGAGAGTGGAAAGGACTCTTTCTAACCATCCAAAGTTCTAAAGAGGATCTCTGAGTGGTTAAACCAAGGATTCCGTTTTTTGTCGTAGAACTTTATAGAACTATACAAAGTATGGAAAATCTTTTCAACAAGACTGACAGTATTCATTCTCGCTTTCAACTAGTAGGAACCGTTGGAGATTTCCAGTGTGAAGCTATAAGCCTAAAGGCCGTAAACACGAGTGGAAATTCGGCCGGGAATTTTCATCCGACGACCGATCTGCCGATTTTCGGCTTGTTAGTATGATGCTTCCAACAACCGACTCCGACTTTTCGGCCAAAAAAATCTTGGTGTGCAGGCTATATAATTTTTGTCGACCATCAAAACACATCCGATTTTCGTCTCATTAGTACAGATTTCGATGGGGAAAAATCTTATGAGCAAGACTAGGCATGCTCAGAGATGAAAGAACACATACAAAGCAATCCAACACATGACATCACTTCTGAAGTAGAATTCTGTCGTGCGGGAAAATTTGTGTGCAGTCTAGAGCACATTCCAACCAACAGACATGACTCTGGACGAAAGACGGTGAAAATTTGTTGCGTGTGTACAAGGCTTTAGTATTGAGACACTGATTATATGGATAAATCTCGTTTGGGGAATTGATAATTGTGGGATATTATTAAACCATAGACAGTTTGTCATTGTGAGGTTTATCTGACTGTCTGAGATGGTCAAAAAAGTAGCATCCCCTAAAGCAAGTTGAGGGAACCGATGGGAACATGGCATTTCATTTTGGTGAGGGTGTAATACCATCTAGTGAAGAGTTTAATCTAAACGATGAGGATCTAGTGCATTTACGAAGATTGGTGATACTATCAATCCAATCTTCTGTGGAATATATAGAGTTACATTCTGACTCCCATTTCAGCATGTAGGGAAGCTTTTCTTGAGAGTTTTCTCTTAAAAGATTGCCATAAATCTCTGAGATAATTACCGGTCCCCTGGAGTTTTTAAGACATAACTTTTAAAAAAATGTAGGAGGCCCAATATTAGTGATTCGGAATTGTGACTCATAAAAATGCCTAATTTGTAAAAAGTCCCTTTTTTCACTATGGGGGTATGATATTTTGTTTGAATTGAAGAAAAAGTAATAAAAGTAGAGTTATGGATACATTTATGTAAATTAGTGAGGTCATTGGCTATCCACCATGAAAAATTCTCTGGTCTACAAAGTCCCAAAGGAAATTTAGGATCTAATAAGAAAGAGGCATGAGGAGGGGAACAGGAAATCTATCCAAATGTTGTTTTATATTGTTTCCAAAGTTGAAGGGATTGAAATACCAGTTGATTTAGAGGGGCGATTTTGCCTGGCTAGACACCCTTTGCCCATAAGGGCCCTGAAAGTGAGAATGGAGATATTGAGTCTCTGGGGTAATTGTTTTTAAATGTGTTTTTTAAGGTTAAGGAATACATATTGTTTATTTTAAGAGTAAACACTGTAGACTGATAATTGTTTTTTTTTTTTTTTTTCATTCTTCTTTTAAACCCTCAGTTTTTTTTTGTTTTTTTTTTTAACTTAGCACATGGAGCACAATAAAATAAAAATTCCCCACTAAATTCATTACATAATATTGTTTTGGTAACTATATGGTTATATTTGTTGAAGTGCACCTTCAGTTTCTTTGTCACTTTGTGGGTTTTGACACTTTAAAGTGACACCAATATTATTTAACGCACCAGACTATCTATTTTAATAGGCAGCTAGGCCTAGAGTCCCAAAGTCTTCATATATTCTTTGAGATATATTGTTGACAAATATTACTGTCCCACTTGAAGCAATCCAAACCATTAAGTATCTGTCTTTCACTCCCAGTGACGGTGAATAACATCACAAAAAAGGTTATGGCACCAGCTTAAACAGGAACATAGGCTAGGATTTAAAGATGAAGAAGCTGCATACTCAGTAATTGATTAAATCAGCTGTTGAAGGTTACTTTAAATATTAAGGGTTTAATATCACTTTTTTTAAAATAAATATGGAGGATGCAACCGCCTACTTGTTTAGAAGAGTGCATTCTTCATTCAGGTCACCCTTTTGATCTGAACATAACTGACCTAAAGTATTCATGCAGCCAGTGAAATGTTGTGACATTGGATAGGGTTATCGTGATAGTGCACTTCCCAGCAAACTTGAATGGGCAGTAACCTTACTCCCCTAATACTTTATACACTGGCTAAATCCACTGATCCCTTTTGACAAGATCAAATGTCAATTTACAGAGAAATTTGGCCAGTTAGGTTATTGTCAACCAATTTTTTATGTTGCATTGTGTTGGAGACAGTGAGTTAATTATAAATTCAGACACTCCTGTTGCTAAGAAACATTTATATTTTCTGCTCTGCTGCTTTCAGTCTTAGGTCTTCAGCAAGCATTAATCAGTTCTTGAAAATAAAACTTTAATATGAATTTCTTCATTTTGTCTTTGTAGTCACTGTGCAATAAAATTTAATAAACGTGTAGGTGTTGCAAACAAATGGAGCTTAGATCATCAAATACAGTAAAGGGAAACCTAGCCACTGTAAAATTCACGAGTGAACCGTGGCAAGGAAAGTCACATTTTCAAATGACTAGAGATAAATGAACCGTTCGAAAATTTGCTGTGCCTTTGACTGGTGCGAATCGGACATAAAACTTGCTTTGCTGATGAATATCTTTCCCGCAAACCAACAAGTCAGCAATTTCATTGTTTATCGTGTGAAGAGTATGTTTAGCCAAAAGTTTTAGTTTTTTCAGTTTTGGATAGGCTGGGAATGGATTAGAACCCCTTTGGCGTTTCTTGTATCCTCTAGGTAGATTCAGCCTCTCTATTTGTCCTGGTGAGCATTATCATTGAGACAGAAAGTGAAACTGAAGAAGCATTTTTCAATGGGGACACATGTACGGATAAAAATTGTCTAAGGGTGCACTCAAACTGGCACTTTAACTGGTCCTGGCCAAGAATTACCCCCTTGGTCCTGTTTGTTTTTGCAGTGAGTACTCTGAACCATGCCTGGGATCAGTAAGGCATACCCTGTCCAAGACTGGACGGGCACGGTTCACTTGTCATCCAGAACAGTTTGATTCACTGAGAGCACAGCATAAATGACTGTAAAGAAGAAGAGATCAATGTGGTCTGGTTAGCAGGGTGATGGTGTAAGTGGGCCCAGGAACACTTGTAAGTGTGCTCAGGTGTATTTCCATATACAGTAAAACCTTGGTTTGAGAGTAACTTGGTTTGAGAGCGCTTTGCAAGACAAGCAAATTTTTAAAATAAAATTTGACTTGATATACAAGCGATGTCTTGATATACAAGTAGCGTCATGTATAAAAAAGAAGAGAGGAGCCTCTAAAGTGTAGCAATATGGTTACATTTAATGAAGGTTCAATATTTAGCAACTCGCATGGTTGATGATTAAAACAGGCACATCTAAGTATGCAGGCCTCTGGGGTAAAGCTGTCCACATAGACCATCCTCCGCACAGCCATCTTCATCATCCCTTCCCCGCTGCACTCCACGAGTGATTCAAAGCCTCACTTTCAGATCACTCTACTGCAGGCTATTCTTCCCAGTCACGATTGCAGACTGACAGTGGTGAGAGTCGGTGGTTCAGAGGATGGTCTATGTGGAAAGCTTTACCCCTTATGCCTGCATACTTAGATGTGCCTATTTTAATCATCAACTATGTGAGTTGCTAAATGTTGAACCTTCATTAAATGTAACCATATTGCTACACTTAGAGGCTCCTCTCATCTCTCTTATATTCTGTAGCTCTGCTAGATTTTGCTTCTAATCCCCTTGGGAAGGCTGCATATTGTGGATGGACATTTTATGGTTACACAACCTATCACATTGCTATAATCTTTGTATATAGACTATAAACTGAAGGACTAGTGGAACGAATCATCTGAGTTTCCATTATTTCTTATGGGGAAATTCTCTTTGATATAAGAGTGCTTTGGATTACAAGCATGTTTCCAGAACGAATTATGCTCGCAATCCAAGGTTTTACTGTAATCCAGTTTCAGAGCAGACCAACTGGGGCACGGGAGGAACAGGGGCACGGTTCAGTTCAACTGATCCCAGTGTGAGTGCACAGTAAGGGAGGAATTTCTTCACTTTTTAGAGAATCCTTCCGAGAGGAAAAGTGCCTCGGTGCATGCTGGGACACTGTATTAAAGCCAGGAGCACATGTGCTCAGGGTCTTTCGGCTGAATAGCGGAGTCCCGGAGGGAGGGGGCAGCTGCCTCCTCATCTGTAGAGGGGTTGTGACTTGTGAGGCCCCCGGTGGTAGACCTGAGGGCCTAGAAGTGCCAGTGAGAAGCTGAACCCAGAGGTCCAGGGAAGCTGACTGGAAGGGCAGACACTGGAGGATAGTGAGTACAGATCTGTGTCAATGGGTCTGACCTGAGGGGGGGCCTTCCCTGCAGCTAGAAGAACACACAATGTTAACAGGCGCTTGATCACATATCGAACCAAAAGTCCATGGAGTTAAAAGTCATTAATGGCACAGGGGGAGAAAAAGTCCACCATTTAGGGCAGCCATCCAGAAACTAAAAGCCAGGGGTTCCACGGGGCTAAAACAAAGACAGACAGAGGCGCCTCTAAGTGTAGACTTTATGCAACAGGTTTAATGAATAAAATTATGCACTCAGGTTAGTAAGCATATATTCATGTGCATAAAACAAGGTTCCAGTGTGGAGAAGTGTACATCATCCGGTCATGGACATCCATCCTCCTGGAGCCGAAATCCTTTCACCGTGGCCAGCTTGTACGGCAAGGTTAGAACCAGGAAGTAGACTCGGTGTATTTGCTTGGCAGCGAGGCTTGGTGGATAGTCGAACCTGGATGATGTCATCTGCATGCGACGTGTTTCCGAGTGTGCAAGCTCTGTGTCTGAATGAACACTCAGAGCAGGGGCTCGCCTCGGGGGCCCCCATAGCAAGTTGCTTGCTGTGGTGGCATTAGGCAGGAGGTAGGGACCTGAGAAGAGGAGAATGGAGGGCTGCTCTGTGCAAAACAATTACACACAGCAGGTAAGTATAACATGTTTGTTATTTTCAAACAAAAAAAAATTAGACATTAATATCACTTTAAGTGCGTTTAAATTTATTTGCACTTATACTGTATGTGGAAGCTGCATATTGTGTTAAGGCATCTCTGTCTTTCACAGTCCCAGGCTAAGTAGTGTGACACAATAAATGTAGTAAATATATTGCAGACATTTGTAGAAAAAGAGCATACTTACCAGGGAGATTTCTAAACATCTTTGTGTTGCACTCTGATGATGAGATAAGACTTCTCAGCTTGTGGGGTTGATTTACTAAAGTAAAAAAGGCAGGTTAATAAATATATATCTGGACACACGTATGTCAAGCAGGATATCTCTGCGCTTGCTGGAGGAGTCAGCTGGTTAACTGCTAAAAACAAACAAACTGCTGCTACTTCACCAAATATCGTATAACTTGGAAAAACATGAATGAAGAATAATAGTAGCGCAAAAAGTCACTTATGATGTAACTCACAAATTGCATAAAATACAACCATAAAATAAGGGGTGTTTTAAAACACTTCAATATAGGATAAAAAGTCCTTTAAAGTCCATAGACCGTCCAGGATAAAGTGATGTTGTTAATGGATCACCTTTTTCAACCACCACCAAGTGTCACACAGTAGAAGTGGCAACTCACCAGATATAGTGGCTCAGGTGTTCTCACACAAGAGCACAAAAAGCAGGAAACAAAGGTATTAATGATGGGTGTCAGAAACAGCCTTGATCAATCCTTGCTGTATACACTAGATCCGATGTCCCTTCCACAAACTCCACTCAGTATATGGCCACATGCAAGGTAAAATGACTACAATAGTGAAGTACTGTAAAACTCAACTTTATTATAAAAAGAGAATTGCACTCACATATGTAGGAAAAGATAAGGCTTCCATATAACAATCAACAGCGGTCAGACAGGAATCCTCACACGAATAGCCTCCCGGGTTGACTCCACGCCAACCCCGATACTTCCTGGGTGGGTCCTCTACCGTACCACGTGGTGTCGGATGCGTCGTCTGGTCACGCCCCGACGCGTTTCGTCATTTCCGACTTCAACTGGGGGCGCCCCCAGTTGAAGTCGGAAATGACGAAACGCGTCGGGGCGTGACCAGACGACGCATCCGACACCACGTGGTACGGTAGAGGACCCACCCGGAAGTATCGGGGTTGGCGTGGAGTCAACCCGGGAGGCTATTCGTGTGAGGATTCCTGCCTGACCGCTGTTTATTGTTATATGGAAGCCTTATCTTTTCCTACATATGTGAGTGCAATTCTCTTTTTATAATAAAGTTGAGTTTTACAGTACTTCACTATTGTAGTCATTTTACCTTGCATGTGGCCATATACTGAGTGGAGTTTGTGGAAGGGACATCGGATCTAGTGTATACAGCAAGGATTGATCAAGGCTGTTTCTGACACCCATCATTAATACCTTTGTTTCCTGCTTTTTGTGCTCTTGTGTGAGAACACCTGAGCCACTATATCTGGTGAGTTGCCACTTCTACTGTGTGACACTTGGTGGTGGTTGAAAAAGGTGATCCATTAACAACATCACTTTATCCTGGACGGTCTATGGACTTTAAAGGACTTTTTATCCTATATTGAAGTGTTTTAAAACACCCCTTATTTTATGGTTGTATTTTATGCAATTTGTGAGTTACATCATAAGTGACTTTTTGCGCTACTATTATTCTTCATTCAAAAAAGGCAGGTTACTTTGCAAAATAATTTTCACTTTGCAAGGGAATTTTTCTTTAAGTTAGGGAATGTGGTAAAAATTCAATTTGCGAAATATACCCAATTACATGCAAGGAAAAAAAAAAAATGTTTTTGCTTGCATAACATTGGATGACGTGAGTCATCAGAGCTCCACCTCATTGCAGCACAACTGGCTGGCTCCTTGTGATGCTTCTCCCTCTCTTAAATTGGCCATACATTATACATTCTGATTGTACAGTTTCTGCACAACCTCCTTCAGAGTTACCAAAACTCTGTGTATGAAACCATACCTAAATAGTCCATCCAACTTCTGACATATTTGGCTAGGCCTTTGCACGATATAGTCGACTAAACAGCAGCTGTCAGACGTTGTTTTCTAACTGATCAAATTACAAATAAACACAAATGAGCCTTGCCAACATTGTCTACGGATGCATCATTGAAATTAGATTGTTGCCAAATTCAGCCTCTTTTCAGCCAAACCAGTTGACTGGCAGATCGAAAGATTGCCATTTATACGCTTAGAAAAACAGAGAAAAGACAGGCGCCTCTGAGTTAGGACTGTAAAAATTAAAGCGGTAATATACCGCTTTTTTCCACTTTTAACTACAGGTAAGCCTATAATAAGGCTTACCTGTAGGTACAATTAATATCTCCTAAACCAGCACGGTTTAGGAGATATTTGCACTGCATGCAGCCAATCACGTGAGCGGCGCATGCGCTCCGAAGGTCCGGCGGACCTTCAGCTTTCCTTGCTGGGAGCTTGCCGGAAAATGACTCCCGCGCGCATGCACGGGAGTGACGTCATCGCGGCTCAGGCCAATCACAGCGCCGGAGCCGCCGAACCCGGAAGAGACGCCGAGGGATCATGTCAGCTCCCACAGCGGTGTCCGGGGGTCCGTGTCGGGGCTTCGTTCTAAGGTAAGTAATTCATAATGAGCTAGTATACGATGCATACTAGCTCATTATGTCTTTGCATTGCAGGGTTTTTTTTTTTTTTTTTTAGGTTTACAACCGCTTTAAATGTTGCAGAATACATTAAAAACTTACATAGAAAGAGATGGTTCCCAGATGGCAGACGTTGCAGGTCATCTTGCGGGCCAGCCCTCGGACTCATCCTTCTACATCATTACCATTTCCAGCTGGACAGGAACATGAGACGAGGGACTACAGAGGACCTCAGAAGTGTCCCCATGCAGACCCCGGACACCGGATCACCTGTACATCTGTATCCAATTACTTCTATGTAAGTTTTTAATGTACTCCACAACATTAAACTTTTACAGTCCTAACTCAGAGGCGCCTGTCTTTTCTCTGTTTTTCTTTACATGTTTGTAGACTGCTTCCGCTTCTCTCTAAGCTGGTCCTCCTGAGCTAAAGACTGTTCCCCATATACAACATGGACAATAAGGGTAGTCTGTAAGATTGCCCTATGGACATTCATTTCCTTATGCCTTTTTGCTTGTGCCACTATGTGTATCTATTTATACGCTTAGAGCAGTGTATGAACTTCTCTCCTTTGATAGGTGTTGTCTTCAATGGAGCACTTAAAAGTAACAGTTTTTAAGTTTCTTCCAGCTTTAAATTCCTATAAAATGTAATCATCTCTATTAGGGTTGAGCGCACACGGACTGTATTGTTCGGGATCGTACCGGACTTTTGGGTTTTTGGTACCCAGACACAGACCCAAACATTTTACTGTATATTCGGGATACAGTCTGTTGTTCGGTTGTTTTGGCGCGGTTTTAATGGCGTGGTTTCAACAGCTGCAAGGCAGCCAATCAACAAGCGTTTAACTAGTGTGCCCTTAGAAGCCATCACAGCCATGCTTACTAATGGCATGGCTGTGATTGGCCAGTGCAGCATGTGACCCAGCCTCTATATAAGCTGGAGTCACGTGGCGCCGCACGTCACTCTGCTCTAACTATTGTAGGGACAGGTTCCTGCTGCTGCTTATTTGAGGAAGAGATAGGAGATTATTGCAGGGGCAGGCTGGAGATTACTTTCAGGGAAAGAATAGTACACAGGACAGAAGAATCTTCTTTAATCAGACAGCGATCTACATCGATTTTATTGTGTGGGGGTGCAGTGCACAATCTTTTTGCCCTGACCTGAGCTCAGTGAGGAGGGAGAAAAAAAAAAACTTTTATCAGTCTGTTAGGTGGGCGGCGTGCGGCGTGCGGCGTGCAGCAGACATCTAATGCAAGCTTAGTGCATATGTATCTGGATTTAAAAAAAAAAAAAGTTTTTCCTTCATATTTTACTGTGGCATACAGCGTTTAGACACTGCTGTTCTAATCTGCTATTCAAAAATCACCAATTTAAGGGAAAAATAATTATTTTTCAGTTTTTCATTCATACGTTACTGTGACATACTGCCTTTACACACAGTGCTGTTCTAATCTGCTATTCAAAAATCACCAATTTAAAGGGAAACATTTTTTTTTCAGTTTTTCCTTTATATGTTACTGTGAGATACAGCCTTTAGACACTGCTGTGTTCTAATCTGCTATTCAAAAATCACCAATCTATTTTTATGTTTTTTATGTTATTTTAAGTTATTTCCCTATCCACATTTGTTTGCAGAGCACTTGCCATGCTCTTAACAAGATTTTGCTGCCATTTGCATCCCTCTAGCTCTTTCCATGTTTTTTTCAGAGCCAATTTAGTGCTCAAAAGTTCAGGTCACCATGGGGTTCGGGATCGGGGTCAAGTTCGGGTTAAGTCCGGGTCATGAACCCGGACTTTTTTTTTCAAGTTCGGCCGGACCTGCCGAACCCGGACATCCAGGTTTTCGCTCAGCTCTAATCTCTATCTGTTTCTCAATGTTCTGTCACATTTTTGAAATACTGTAAGGATCAGTTGTGTTCATGAGTCAAAACTTGTAACAGGTCAATGATCTATGTCTTGAAACAAGTAACATTTTCTCTCAAGGTTTCACCATCTAATATGTAATCTGTTTCTTTGTAGCATGTTACTGTTTCTATGCTATCAATACAATACTGCCTATGAAGAAAACAAGTGATAATATTTCTTAAACCAGCAGAAGTATGGGTCTGAAACCTTCTAGCACAAATTTTGTAAAAACGCTATTAATGGGAGTTGCACTGAGTTGACAACGACATCAACTTGGTAACACAAATCAGTTTATTAATAGTTGTACTTTGAGATGATTAAATTTGAAATTATAATGTTAAGTAAATCACTTGGACAGCACACTGGCTAAGTGTGTAAAGGAAAAAATTCCGCGCTGTGGATATAGGGGAAAAGGGCTGCTGCCTCCCTCGGATGTAACCAAAAGGTTATATCTAGAACTGTAGTTTAGATTAAGGAGTAACAGAATATGGCGCTGCCTGGGGTAAGATGTAGGGGAAGGTGGGTACTACAGGAGGAGTATTAGTAAGTCTTGTGACTGTATTGGACACAGGGCCGGATTAAGACCATCATGGGCTTGGTGCTGAGGATTTTGAAGGGCCTTAAGGGCCGTGCCTTGGCATGCACCCAGAGGAGGAAGGGTGCAGCCATGCATGCCTAATTCAACATGGGATGCTGTCTCTGAAGCCCATAAACACATCCATGCATCGGCAACTGTCCCTCCTTGTCCGGCCTTCGTGCTGTGTGGGGAGGTTCTGAGGGAGCTGCCTGGGGAAGCGAGCATAGAAGCCAGACTTCTGTGTTTACAAGTGACAGAAGAGCGGTAACAGTGAATATGGCCAACCCGGGGCCTATATTAAGGTAGGGGCCTGGAGCTGCAGCTCCAATAGCCCCTATGTTAATCTGGCCCTGATTGGACAGGTATCATATATAGACAAGTATCATGTGAAGGCAATCCTCTGTGTGAATCCAGCCACCCAACAGAGAACAATATAAGAGAATGCAGAAATAGAACGTGCCTTGGATCTATACAAGATCCAATATGGCTGATAATTGTTTATGTAAATCAAACATGTAAGCAAAAGGAAAATGTTACACTATATAAAAATTGTATAAGATAAATTAAGGTGACTTGTGCAACGGTCTGGGCTACCTGGGTGTGTGCCCAGTAGGTGACTAGGTGACACAGAAAAAGAAAACCTGTGATATAAAGCGACTTGTGCAAATGTGGTGCAACAGTCTGGGTATCAAATTGAAAACCCAGTAGCAGCGATCCAGTGCATAAATAAATTAATAAATAAATGATTCACAAGCAAAAAAATATATTGAGCAATAAAATAACTTGGTGATAAATATAAAATATATAAAGTGAAGGTGACCAGTGTAATAATTCCAGTGACTGGAACCACAGTCAGATGGAAATATTCAAGTGAAGGTGAATTCAGATATATAAATCAGGTAAATGGTGAATAAATCACACTATATAGTCCATATTATGGTGGCTAACAGTCTTCATGCGATATTTCCTGACTGGACTTGGGGGTGATGTTGTGGTATTTGAGTGCACGAGATTGCTCTAGTACAAGATGCACTCACCAGAGCTCCTAACCCCACACAAGGGTATTGGGCAAAAAGTATACACTGCGGTGGTAAGTATTAAGGTGCCTGGTCTTGGGTGGTCCTGGATGGCAATCCTGGGTTCCTATTTCCAGATAAAAGGTCCTTAGTCACAGCCTATCTTCCAGTAGTGAGTGGTGTTTTTCTCATATAGAATAAACAGGGGGGGGGGGGACACATAGCGTAATATTGCAAAAAAAATCCTTTTATTAAAATAGAGGTAGAGTACTCATATTTAAAATTTACTATAAACAGCGGTAAAAACAGCAAGGTGCTAAGATGTCCAGGAAGGCCGTGCGTTACACAGTGAAACCGGAACAGGAAGTGACGTAACAGCGCTCTGCGCGTTTCGTTATTCAACTTCCTCAGCAGCGTCACTACACTTACTAGTCACTTCCTTTATATACGCTGTGGTAACCAGGCAATGGGACGGCATCGTGTGGAGCGGAAGTCCACAGAGTTGTAAACCAGGATGTGAATAGCCGAATGACATTTGGGCCAATTAGATGTATACGAAGAGGAGAGTTTAAACTGAATGGCTATATTTGAGAGCATACGGCTTCCATCCAACATTAGAACACTAATAGATATTTAATGTGCAAAAATAGTGAAAAATATATAATATGTATATAAAACAACTCCTATAGTTGCCGGTGTGGGGAATAAAAATAGAAATTTGCAGCATACATAATTATATGATATCACAATGGAACTCAGTAAGGTTATATCCAGACCACTGTTCCTGATCTTTGCGGACAGTATTAGGACAGGAGATGTACCAGGGGAGTGGAGGAAAGCTAACGTGATTCCGATATTCAAAAAGGGTCAGAGGCATATACCGGGAAACTATAGGCCTGTCAGTCTGACATCAGTAGTATGTAAACTTCTGGAGGGGATGATAAGGGACTATATCGTAGAGTTTGCTAAGAACAACAGCATCATCAGTAGTAACCAGCACGGGTTTACAAATGGGCGTTCTTGTCAAACCAATCTCTTAACATTCTACGAGGAGGTGAGCTGTGAGCTAGATAGGGGCAGACCAGTGGATGTGGTGTACCTAGATTTTGCTAAGGCGTTTGATACAGTTCCCCATAAGCGCTTAATTTATAAAATAAGGTCTGCAGGTATCGACAGCAGGGTTTGCTCTTGGATACGGAACTGGCTAAAAGGGCGTATCCAAAGGGTGGTAATAAACAGCACATACTCAGACTGGTCTGAGGTAGTAAGCGGGGTCCCCCAAGGCTCAGTCCTAGGACCAACCTTGTTCAATTTATTCATAAACAGCATTGAGGACGGGATCAGTAGTTCAATATCAGTTTTTGCAGATGACACAAAATTAGGCAGGACAATAACAGCACAGCATGAAGCAGATATCCTACAGAATGACCTGGACAAAATAACGGAGTGGGCAAAGACATGGCAAATGAGGTTTAACGTGGAGAAATGTAAGGTTTTACACTTGGGGACTAGAAACATAAAAGCACAATACACGTTAGGAGGGGAACCCTTGGGAGAATCAAAAATGGAGAAGGATCTGGGAGTCTTGGTTGATGATAGACTAGGCAACAGCATGCAATGTCAAGCGGCAGCTGCCAAGGCTAGCAGAATATTAGCATGCATAAAGAAAGGGATGTATTCCAGAGATAAAACTATAATCCTTCCACTTTATAAAACTCTGGTCCGACCTCATCTGGAGTATTCGGTCCAGTTCTGGTCACCAGTCCTCAGAAGGGATGTGTTGGAGCTGGAGAGAGTCCAGAGAAGGGCAACTAAACTAATTAGGGGATTGGAGGACCTTGATTATGAGGAGCGTCTGCAATCGCTTGATTTATTCTCCCTGGAGAAGAGACGCCTGAGGGGGGACATGATAGCAATTTTTAAATATCTAAATGGGGATCTAGGCTTAGAAAAAAAGCTGTTCAGTCGAAGGGATTGCATGAGAACTCGGGGGCATACAATGCGATTAGAGGAGAAGCGTTTTAACCTCAGGCAACGTGGGGGGTTCTTTACTGTTAGGGCTACAAGATTGTGGAATTCTCTACCACATGAGGTGGTTTCTGCGGGTAGTATGGTGGCTTTCAAAAGACTCTTAGACGTACATCTCAAGGATCAGAACATTCAGGGGTATGCAAGATGATTACAGCCACACACATCTACACAGGTTGAACTGGATGGACTTTTGTCTTTATTCAACCTCACCAACTATGTAACTATGTAACTATGTAACAATACTTCACAAATACTTAATTAAATAGAAAAAAAAATAAATCTGTAAAAATATATATTAGGTCCTATTGCCATAGTACGAGGATCAAAGGAGAGGATACATAAATTACTATTTTCCAAGGTGGTTTTAGCAGCATTGACTATTCAAAAGGTATCTTTCTATGAAAAATAAATGTATTCATTAGTTATTCTTTATCATTAGTAATATGTGGTATTTTATGTATTGACTCAATCAACACCTATTCATTTGAAATAATCTACATGGACCATGACACACACTAGTTAGAAAAGATAGGTGGAATTTAAAAGTGTACCAGAAGTGTGTACTTCCTAATTAGGCTGCCGTTTTTACATTATAGCAAGCCACTCAAAGTGACAGCAAGTTTGCTTAAAGCGTAACCCCCCTTTTGCTGAGAAAAAAACATTCCTCTCTGGGTGATCTCTGTACATTGCAAGGATTTTTAACAAACTTTGTTGCAGGTTCCTACCTTTTATTATTCTGAAGAAATCATTGTTTGTTCATCTGTGGCTCTGGGCTGAGTGGGTCTAATAGGAGTGGTTTCATAATTATCTATCAGCTGTGGCAGCTGCAGGGCTCTAATGAGAAAAGCTGCTGGGCCTGAATCCCTTTAGACGTGTTCCTATTGGGAGTATCTCACCAAAAATGACATTTTTATTACAGGGGATGCCAGAAATCTGACTTGTATCTTAGGCAGACTTCTGGGAAAATTTGTGAGTCACAAGCAGGAAATTATGTTTCTGGGGTGTGGTCAGTATACATTCTGTGTACAGAAAACCTCCAGGTAGCCATATTTCATTTTCAGAAAATTACTACAGATTGAGAAGGAAATGTACTTTTTAATAACATTCAATTACAATATGATTTGTGTCGCAACTGTATACGCTATATTGTTTTTTTTTTATTTGCTATTTTCCCCCCACAAAGGGGAGTTACTGTTTAACTTTATTCTAGAGCGTTGCTTTAATTGTGAACTCATCTCAATCCTCGATGAAGCAAGCCTTTAGCTTACTAACCAATTATTCTTTTCTGGGCACCATAGCTCTGCAATGGTATTTCTTCTGTGATGGGGGTGGGGTGGGGTGGGTTTAACAGATAAGAGGACAATCGTTTTTTTTGGGGGGGGGGGTTAAGGGTTAGGTGAAAGAATTTAGGCAGAAGGAGGGTTAAGTGTTAAGGATGTTTAGTGTTGAGGGTATTTGGGAACATACAGACACTTAGGCCAGCCATACACGGTTCGAATCTCAGCCAGTTCAGCAGCAAACAGCTGAGATTCAAACTGTTAATGAGCAGGCTGATCGATCAATCAACTTGGGTACAACCAGCCTGTTGAATTCTCTAGCGAATATTGCTAGCGGCTGCTATAGCCGCTAGCTAAAATCAGCTTCTTCTCCCAGCGGGGATGACTTTCCAGGGGAAGACAATGGACTGTCTGTGTTGATGGGGAGTTGAGAAAATTTCTTTCCTGCAACCCTTGCTTGCAGGAAAGAAATTCACTCAGTGTATGACCGGCCTTAGATGAACTGCAGAATTTCTACTAACAGTGCACTGCTAAGGACCAACATATTGGTTTATTAGATTACCATATCAATGCTATAAAGAGAACCTCCAGGTATCTGCATGTCATTCAAATTTCTTATACAACATATTCTTTGGGTTCTCCAACAGTGAGATCTCCCTGTCATAATTACTGATTCTTTTTCTGTCCACTATGAAGTTTTGAGTCCCCCTCTTTATGTGTTCCATCCTCACCTCCTGTTATATTCTCTATTATATAAAATGAATTGGAAAATAAAAACTCAGTTGTGATTGGATAAAAGAATAGAAGCACATTGGGGTTGATTTACTAAAAGCAAATAGAATGTACACTAAGCCATGGGGTTATTTCTCTTGCAAAATGTCACTGCCCTTGCAAAGTGAACAGCTTATTTGTCTTTGATAAGTCAAGCCCTTTGAAAAGATAATGCCTTTTCAACGTCTCAGTTTGGTTCTGCCTTGTGATTTTAAATACAGCTTAATGGTTACTGTGTTCAACCTACTCCCTCATTCTGGCTGACTGTAACCCATGTTTCTCCTGTTTGGTTGGATACCCGTGAGGTTCCTCTCACCCCCCTGCCCCTTCCTACATGGTACTGTAAACTTGGGTACTGTTCCCTTCCAGTACAACAGTTGATTGGTTGCACCTCCCCGCCTAGGCACAGCGAGCTCCCTTTACGGGGTGCCTGTGGGTTGGCAGCGCCAGTCATCACTCTCTCATGAACACCCATCTTACCGCCCCTTGTCTACCAACCCACACGATTTATCTGTATTTACAGTTGTTTATTATACTCTGTTACCAATCTTTGACTGCACTTTTTCTCATTATTCTGTATGTCAAACATTGCTACTCATTTGCATTCTTCAATAAAAATACTTGAAACAGAAAAGATCATGCCTGCTCCCCCACTGTAAGCATGTTCACATGTGCTCTGGGCAAAGCCCCAAACCCTAACTGGCTCAGAATGCCGTCCCTTCCTCTCCAAGTGCTGCTTTACAGAGTGAGAAAAAGATAATATCAACAGACATCCAAATACTTAATTCCTTTCTATCTAAATGATGCATTAATCATTTTCAATCAAGCATAGCTAGGTGGTCTTTATATTACACAATGATATAGGTTTTAATGCACCTTTAAGGAACAGAAATACAATCTTGGCATTTGAATGCATTCTTTAATACATGCTGTTCTAATACTTTGCCCTTTCACTTTTCCAAACTCCTTAAATGATCAGTATTTTCTTTTAAACTGCTATAAAGTTAACAGCACAAAGCCTACGCAAAGGCACAGTCAGACACTGACAGTAGGAGATGCAGGCTAAATTGATGTTTCTGGGAAGAAATTACAAAGCAGAATTGCCTTTTGCAACTCTTAAAACATAACTCCGGGCGCCCTTTACTCCTCCATCTCCTCTGTGGTACATTAATTATAGAAATAAATAAGTCCATTTATAAGGTGTGCAGAGCAAACTTTGTGCTAGCAAAATTGTGAGACATCATTAATAACAATGTAACAATTAGAACGAAAAAAGTAGAAAGTAGAGGAGATTCATTAAGACACAATTGTTAAAAAGGAGGCATAATACTAAGTTAGACCTAATTAACTTTAAATTATATATCACCGAAATAGACCCTAAGGCATGATAGCCTCAGATGAGCTAACTCATTAAATAAAACATTTTTGTTGCAAAGTCAGAGACGTATGCAACACAACAATAAATGTATTTGTGTTTTTTTACTTTAAACTCATTTTAACCAGTTCTGAACCGGAAGGATTTGCCCCCTTAATGACCAGGCCATATTTTGCTATTCGGCACTGCGTTAGTTTAACGGAAAATTGCGCAGTCATGCAACACTGTACCAAAAAAACTGATGTCCTTTTTTTCCCCACAAATAGAGCTTTCTTTTGGTGGTATTTGATCACCTGTGCAATTTTTATTTTTTGCGCTATAAAAAAAAAAGTGTGACAATCCTGAAAAAAAAAACAATATTTTTCACATTCTGCTATATAACGTTCCCAAAAACAAAAAGGTTTAAAATCAAAACTTTTCATCATTTTAGGCAAATTTGTATTCAGCTACATATTTTTGGTAAAAAAAAAACACAATAAGCTTATTTTGATTGGTTTGCACAAAAGTTATCGCGTCTACAAACTAGGGGAAAGATTTATGTCATTTTTATTTATTTTATTTTTTTTACTAGTAATGGTGGTGATCTGTGATTTTTAGCAGGACTGCGACATTGCAGCAGACAGATTAAACCCCTAACTGACATTTTTGACACTTTTGGCGGGACCAGTGACATTACTACAGTAATCAGTACTAAAAATATGCACTGTTACTGTAATAATTACACTGACAGGGAAGGGGTTAACCTAGGGGTGATCAAAGGGTTAAGTGTGAGCCTAGGGAAGTGTTTTCTAACTGTATGGGGGATGGGTTTGTGAAATGATCACAGAGACCTGTGATCCTATATAGAAGGATCACAGGTGCTCTGTGATCATTTCAGAGAGAAGAACGGTCAGCTGTGTTTACAACAGCTGCCCATCCTTCTCTCTCAGGCGGGGAGTGTTTGTGGGTGCCCGGCGGCAATCATGGCCACCGGCCTCGTGTAACGGCATCCCTGCTGCCTAGTGGGGGCAGGAGCGCCCTGCCGGCGGCGCTCGCTCACCCCCAGCACCATGCGTGTGACTGACATAGTGCTACGGCGGTTCGCACAGGAGAGCCAGCCTGCTGCAGTAAATGTGTAATGGGTGGTCGGGAACCGGTTAATGAAAGGTAAAGAAATGTCCTGAAAGTTGATGTTTCCTTCATATGTGTAGCCTATAAAGGAATCAAACAACGTGGTAAGGCACACCCAGTGCAGAAGTGTCCAATCATCTTCAGGACAGCAATTCTGGTATTACAGGGCAAGATTCCTTATTCTGATGGTGGCAACAGTGGTCCATGGCTGCGTAATGTGTGGTGAAACAGCCGCAGTCTCTACTGGAAGCCTGTGTGACAGGGTGACAAAGCAAGTGCACAAATGGGAGACAGGGACAGAGTGTTGTCACCCAATAGCAAGAAGTTTCTGAACAAAAACCTTCATGGCAGGAATACCAGGTAGCATTTTAATGAAAACTGCACCTTTTAAAAGCCCAAAACATACTAATAATAGTTGTTAGAATTTGTATGACATTTTTATGCTCAAGTGAATACATGCTTTAATATAGGAGTATTTATGTTCTCAATTTTTTTTTATTTTCAGTGGTGTAACAATAACCATAGCAGCCTGTGTGGCTGCTATGGGATCAAGGATAGGAGGGGTCCCCACTAGGGAGGCTGATATGGAAAATTAAACTGTTTTGTTTCCAGTATAGAAGGGCTGATGTCAGACATTACGATCTTTGCTAGTCACAGACCCCAGTGCAGTTAAAGGGGTATTAAAGGCAGAAGGTTTTTTGACTTAATGTATTTTATACATTAGGATAAAAGCCTTCTGTGTGCATTATCCCCCCCCCCCTCAGCCCCACTAACACTTACCCGAGGTCCCTCTCTTTCCAGCGATGTCCATGAGTGCCTCAGCCATCAGAGATTATCCTTCCAGATTGGCTGAGACACATCAGTGGTGCCATTGGCTCCTGCTGCTGTCAATAAAAATCAGCTAGATAATCAGGGGAGAGGAGGGACGGGGCCAAGTCTGAATGGACACAGGGAGCTGTGACTCGGTTCGGGTGCCCCTATAGCAAGCTGCTTGCTGTGGGGGCACTGAACAGGAGGAAGGAGCCAGGAGAGCAGAAGAGGGACCCAAGAAGAGGAGGATCCAGGCTGCTCTGTACAAATCCACTGCAACAGAGCAGGTAAGTATAACATGTTTGTTATTTTTATAGGAAAAAAAGAGAATTAACAATCACTTTAAGAATTTGCTTGTCTGTCTTAGCAGTGTAGATTTATTGACCTCCGAACTTTTGCTGCAGATTAAGTTTTTTTCTGTATGTTCATTGCAGTCAAAAACCCTGGAGTTTCCACTCTGCTAAACCCTTAAAGGACATGCTATGGTTTTTAGTTCTACAAAAAAAAAAAAAGAAGTTTGTATTAGAAATAAATAATAATTGTGTGCATGAACATTAGTAATACATTGGGTTAGTTATAAAATATCATTATGGTTATTATTATTGCTACTACACCTATTATTCAAAGTTCTGGTTCCTAATAACCCAGATAGCAAGCAATTGTGCTGTAAGTTTGAAAATGACTTGTTTAGCTTTTACTAGACTTGTCAGGCTTTACAAGTTGGTTGCACAGTTGCATCAAGTCTGCATTGCATGACTCCAGATCAACTTTTTTTGAAAACATTATGCAAAGTCTGCTGCAAAGTTTTTTTGTTTCTGGTTTTGTTATGTTGTGCAATTGTTATTCCCCCGCAGGGGTCACCACAGGGGTCACTGTGACTTGCAGAGCTCTTGCTGTAGACTCACCAACTGCAACTTTGTTCTGCTAGAGACTCGCCATGCAAATTTGCTATAAATTGTCTAAGGCTTCTTTCACATGGTCCGCCTCGGTAGGCGGATCCGTGCTGCTCAGCGGGGGATGGATCCACTGATCCCCCGCTGAGCAGGAAGGTGACAGCTCCCTCTCCACTCTGTGTGCGGAGAGGGAGTTGTCAGAGCCCCATGCATCTCTATGGGGGAATCAGATGAGAGCGGACCGCCTGTCTGTTCTCATCTGATTCCATCCGATCCCCTGGACGGATGGAAAATAGGGTTTCCATCCTTCCGGATTTCACAGACAGGATCGGATGCGGGTGGCAGCGGGTGGCAGCGGACATATGGGATCCAATCAGATCCGCCTAAAAACTGACTTTATATTGTATACTCTGTTTGATGTTTACTGTTCTTTTGTCTTTTTGAAATGTCAAATAAAAATATAATTTAAATTGTCTAAGTGTCGATTAGAAGTTGTGCTTCAAGTGCTCTGCAAGTGCACAACTTGCCAGTGAAAATGTACAGCAAGGTAACAGATTTATAACTCAACACTACAACAAATTCATTTGCAAGTTATCTTTGCTATCTGGGATCACCTGCCACAAATTTGTGGCAGTGTTAAACTCTTAGGCTAGCCATACATTATACAATTTTCTTACAATTTTCTGTACAATTTTCTTTAAATTTACCTTCAACTATGTAGTACAAAGGCATGCCTTATAGGATACAATTGAAAGTGTTATTTAGTTTTGACCCCATATTATATGGTAAACCTAACAGACAATTGTACAAGGAAATTGAACATGTATGGCTAGCCTTAGTCTTGTTAACTTGCTGCACATTTTCACTGGCATGTTGTACACTTGCAGAGACCTTAAAGCACGAGTTCTAGTTAAAACGTTTTGCACATTTCTAGCTAATTTTTGTGGCAAGTCTCTAGCAAGAGCAAAGTTGCACTGGTGAGTCTACAGCAAGAGCTCTGAAAGTCACAGTGACCCCTGTGGTGGGGATGAATATTGCACAACATAACTGAACCAGAACTTGTGGCAGACTTGCAGAATGTTTGCAAAGAAAGTTAATCTGGAGTCATGCAATGTGGACTTTTGTTTGCTGCATTTGTGCAACCAACTTGTGAAGCCTGGCAAGTCTAACAATAGCTTAGCAAGTCATTTCCAAACTTGAAGCTCAGTTGCTTGCTATCTGGGAATCTGATTATGCTATTAGTAATAGATAATCCGCATAACAGCAAGTTCCAGTGTAAAAAATGGATACTTTTTATTGATACAAAAGGCTAAAAACACAGCCCTGCAGGACAAGCTGGCAAGTGTCAGCCCTAAAGACCTTAGTCAAAGCTATGGGCTGAAACATGCCAGCTTTTCCTGCAGCGCTGTGTTTTTAGCATTATGTATCAATAAAACGTATGACCTTTTTTTTTTTTTAACACTTGAACTTTCCGTGGTGTGGACTCTATTACTAATATTCTTTTGGAAGACTCCAGAGCCCTGCACTCTGATTGTGATATAAGGATCGGTTTGCTTGGATTTTATGCTATGAATTTTACTATGCTGACAACTCTCCTGCTGCCTGTATTTGATTTAGGTATAGTTTATGATAAAGTATAACTAAAAGCAATTTTTAGATTAGACTAGAGTGGTGACAGGTGAGATCCACTATGAGACTGCCTTTCTTTATTTTTCCTTATCACTAATGTCACCATGGATAAAATTATGGTAAATCCAAAATTTTGAGTTGCCACTAGATAATACAAATTATATATTCTTCCTATGGATATACTTGTTTCCATGACAACTATCTAAAAGGAGACGTCTTTCACATTGGAAAGATCTCCTCTCACTTCCTGTTGAGTCTACAGAAAGTAAAAGGAAATCTGTCTAATTGGACATAAATGGCAAAAAAAAAAAAAAAAAACTGACTGTAGTGTGATTCCTCCCCTACTTAATCCAAAATGGGACAAAAAATGTTTTGACTTTAGATATACTTCAATATTGCGTGTTGTCAGAGTTGACAATGCCAAATGCTACAGACAGAGTTTGATAGTGGACCCCATTAAAATTTTGCTATCGGACCGCATGATGTGTAGTTATGCTCCTGTGCATATAAAACATATAAAATACTGTCTGAAATCTATTGATAATTTAAAGTTTGTAGCAGAATTTCAGAAAGTAGACAGGATGTAGTACCCAGGTCTTATGAAGTTAAAATATCACGTGTTGTTGCTGCCACTGCACTTTTAAGGGTGGACGTATAGTGTAAGCACATAAAGTAGTTCCTTCCTAGTGGCTAAGATATAACTACTCCAACATGTCACCATCCCCTCCAGTGGGTTGTTAAGCCAATTCCTGCTGGAGGGCTATCTTCCTTATCAGGCAGTTAGGGATATCAGAAACCAAGTTACTTAACTCAGGGTTCACTTCTACACAGTGTGAATGCTTTCAGGGAAACATTTACTTCAAGAGGGCTTTCTTCAGGCTGGTAGCTCCAGGCATCTGCCTCCAGGTCCCACTACAACAATGAGTAGCACAAGGTATTTGCTACTTTTCAGAAGAAGAGGAACTCATGCAACTCACGCCACAATGGTGCTGACACAATGGCAGGTCATCTAGACCCATTCTAAGTCAGAGACCACAATGGTGCCAAGCACTTTTCAGCTCTTCACTCAGTTTCACTCTTGATCCCATTTGGCTTCAAACTGCATTGTAATAGCTTTACTGTAAAATAACTTGTTAACGTGCAATCTTTTCTTATGGAGAGGAATTTCCAACATGGTAGATTAAGACAAGTTTCAATAGAACTTACATCTTGCAGAATTGCTTGTACTGAGGTGCCCTAAAAGGTCATGGGTGCTTAGTACATCTCTTAAAAGGATGGAAACTTTGTCCTGTTCACCTCCAGAAGTCTCTCCCCAGAACTAAGGGCAATGTTCTTAACAGCATGTGTACTCACAACCCACTATTCTCTAAAATGACCACACCAGGCACCACCTCCGACCCCCCCCCCCCCACATACTAACACCCTGTTACAAACAGTTTGCTTTTTTTTATTCCCAAAACCAGTATTATGACATAATCTGCACAGAGCAAAAATACTTTATACATATCCGTGTAGGGAATGTGTATTGTTTCTGAAAAACATCAAGATATGCAAAAAAGTGGGATGTTAGAAAATTAACACAAGTGCTACATTTGCAAATTTAAATGTAGAATAATAAAAAAAAAAAAAAAAAAAAAAACACCTTACATCCTCTGAATACTCATACTCATCCTCAAAATACTTCATATCCTGTGTATCAATTTGCTTTTACCAGGATAAAAACTTTCCTCATCACCAATGATTGCAGGTAATTCATTCCTAGACAAATATGGCACACTGAATTTATATAAATACCAGGAACTATATTTTTTTGATCTAGGAATGTTTTCAACCCTAAACAAGCTACTAAATCTAATTTGTGTATCCTTCCACGCTATGGTCAAAGAATATTCAAATAATTACATCTTTGTAATGATAAGCTGCTATATATAGATAATCCCTTAAAACTCAATAAAAATCAATAAAACAATATTAACAAATATTCCCAAACGCCTAACAATCAATCCAGCATTGTGCAAAAAATAAATGTGATAACTAGGGATGATCGAACTTTTGAAAAGAACACCCGAATTTCCCAAAAGTTCGGTTCGGATTCCCGAACCCCATTGAAATCAAAAACCTAATAAATGCCTCTAAAAAGTGCCTAGAGTTCTGGGTCATGCCCCAGGGACTATGAATCAGGCAAAAAAAAAGTTCTTAAAAATTTTCGTTTTTGATAGAGAGTAGTGTTGAGCGAACACGGACTGTATTATTCGTGTTCGTACCGAATAATTGGATTTTTTTTACCCGAACACGGACACGGACACTTTACTGTATGTTCGGGTAAAAATCCGTGTTCGGTCGTTTTATTTCCGGGTTTTGCATGCTTTGGCGCTCTTTTCATGGCGGGCTTTCAACAGCCAATCAACAATCGTTTAACTGGTGTGCCTTAAGCCATCCCAGCCATGCCTGCAAATGTCTTAGTAGCTGTGATTGGCCGTCTGAAGCATGTGACCAAGTCTTTATAAGTTCGAGGCAGCCGCCGCAGCAGCGTCATTCTGCTGCTTAGCTAAGGGACAGAGCACACATCAATGTGCTGGCTGCTGATTAGGGAAAGATAGGCAGGAAAAAAACATTTGTGTCCGGATAGAATTGAGGGACAGGTCGGAGTGTTTAGGCAGGGCGAGTTGTAGGCATTTTAGGGATAGAGTCTGCTGAATTATAGGGTCAGTGTCTTCTACAAACTACAATCGATATTGCTGTGTGGGGGGTGGGGTGAATCTGCACTCAATCCTGATCTACGATCTCTTCTCAATCCTGTTAGGGACAGAGTCTGCTGAATTTTAGGGAAACTGTGTTCTACAAACTACAATCGATATTGCTGTGTGGTGTGGGATTGGAGATAGGCAGGTGTCAGTGATCCACATCCATTTTTCTGTGTGTGAGCTGCAGTGAACACAATCTTTTTGGGCTGCAGTGAACACAATCTTTTTGGGCTGCAGTGAACAAAATCTTTTTGGGCTGCAGTGAACACAATCTTTTTGGGCTGCAGTGAACACAATCTTTTTGGGGTGCAGTGAACAAAATCTTTTTGGGGTGCAGTGAACACAATCCTTTTTGGTGTGCAGTGAACACAATCTTTGTGGGGTGCAGTGAACAAAATCATTTGTGGGGTGCAGTGAACACAATCTTTTTGGGGTGCAGTGAACAAAATCCTTTTTGGGGTGCAGTGAACAACATCCTTTTTGGGGTGCAGTGAACACAATCTTTTTGGGGTGCAGTGAACAAAATCCTTTGTGGGGTGCAGTGAACACAATCTTTTTGGGGTGCAGTGAACACAATCTTTTTGGGGTGGAGTGAACAACATCCTTTTTGGGGTGCAGTGAACAAAATCCTTTTTGGGGTGCAGTGAACAAAATCATTTTTGGGGTGCAGTGAACACAATCTTTTTGGGGTGCAGTGAACACAATCTTTGTGGGGTGCAGTGAACACAATCTTTTTGGGGTGGAGTGAACAACATCCTTTTTGGGGTGCAGTGAACAACATCCTTTTTGGGGTGCAGTGAACACAATCTTTTTGGGGTGCAGTGAACACAATCTTTGTGGGGTACAGTGAACAGAATCTTTGTGGGGTGCAGTGAACACAATCTTTGGGGGGTACAGTGAACACAATCTTTTTGGGGTGCAGTGAACACAATCTTTGTGGGGTGCAGTGAACACAATCTTTTTGGGGTGGAGTGAACAAAATCATTTTTGGGGTGCAGTGAACATCCTTTTTGGGGTGCAGTGATCAAAATCCTTTTTGGGGTGCAGTGAACACAATCTTTTTGGGGTGCAGTGAACAAAATCCTTTGTGGGGTGCAGTGAACAGAATCTTTGTGGGGTGCAGTGAACACAATCTTTGGGGGGGTACAGTGAACACAATCTTTTTGGGGTGCAGTGAACACAATCTTTGTGGGGTACAGTGAACAGAATCTTTGTGGGGTGCAGTGAACACAATCTTTGGGGGGTACAGTGAACACAATCTTTTTGGGGTGCAGTGAACACAATCTTTGGGGGGTACAGTGAACACAATCTTTTTGGGGTGCAGTGAACACAATCTTTGTGGGGTGCAGTGAACACAATCTTTGGGGGGTACAGTGAACACAATCTTTTTGGGGTGCAGTGAACAACATCCTTTTAGGGTGCAGTGAACACAATCTTTGTGGGGTGCAGTGAACAACATCCTTTTAGGGTGCAGTGAACACAATCTTTGTGGGGTACAGTGAACAGAATCTTTGTGGGGTGCAGTGAACACAATCTTTGGGGGGTACAGTGAACACAATCTTTGTGAGGTGCAGTGAACACAATCTTTGTGGGGTGCAGTGAACACAATCATTGTGGGGTGCAGTGAACTCAATCTTTGTGGGGTACAGTGAACACAATCTCATACTTCTGAAGATTTGAGGGTGCTGCCTGTTCCATACTCCCCCTACTCCTCATCTAGCCTTTTAGGGGTACAAACAATAGTAATTGGGGCCTAGTGTGGTTGTGTACGTGTGATATACATACACTTTTTTTGGATCATATTTTCTATTCCGCTATTTAATCAAAAACCTTTGGGGATCAGTTAAATTGGGGGATAGTCTGTGTTGGTACGTGTGAGAGAGATCCACCTTTCCAAGTTGTTGGGGTTCATCTCATACTTCTGAAGGTTTGAGGGTGCTGCCTGTTCCATACTCCCCCTACTCCTAGCCTTTTAGGGGTACAAACAATAGTAATTGGGGCCTAGTGTGGTTGTGTACGTGTGATATACATACACTTTTTTTGGATCATATTTTCTATTCCGCTATTTAATCAAAAACCTTTGGGGATCAGTTAAATTGGGGGATAGTCTGTGTTGGTACGTGTGAGAGAGATCCACCTTTCCAAGTTGTTGGGGTTCATCTCATACTTCTGAAGGTTTGAGGGTGCTGCCTGTTCCATACCCCCCCTACTCCTCATCTAGCCTTTTAGGGGTACAAACAATAGTAATTGGGGCCTAGTGTGGTTGTGTACGTGTGATATACATACACTTTTTTTGGATCATATTTTCTATTCCGCTATTTAATCAAAAACCTTTGGGGATCAGTTAAATTGGGGGATAGTCTGTGTTGGTACGTGTGAGAGAGATCCACCTTTCCAAGTTGTTGGGGTTCATCTCATACTTCTGAAGGTTTGAGGGTGCTGCCTGTTCCATACTCCCCCTACTCCTCATCTAGCCTTTTAGGGGTACAAACAATAGTAATTGGGGCCCAGTGTGGTTGTGTACGTGTGATATACATACACTTTTTTTGGATCATATTTTCTATTCCGCTATTTAATCAAAAACCTTTGGGGATCAGTTAAATTGGGGGATAGTCTGTGTTGGTACGTGTGAGAGAGATCCACCTTTCCAAGTTGTTGGGGTTCATCTCATACTTCTGAAGGTTTGAGGGTGCTGCCTGTTCCATACTCCCCCTACTCCTCATCTAGCCTTTTAGGGGTACAAACAATAGTAATTGGGGCCCAGTGTGGTTGTGTACGTGTGATATACATACACTTTTTTTGGATCATATTTTCTATTCCGCTATTTAATCAAAAACCTTTGGGGATCAGTTAAATTGGGGGATAGTCTGTGTTGGTACGTGTGAGAGAGATCCACCTTTCCAAGTTGTTGGGGTTCATCTCATACTTCTGAAGGTTTGAGGGTGCTGCCTGTTCCATACCCCCCCTACTCCTCATCTAGCCTTTTAGGGGTACAAACAATAGTAATTGGGGCCTAGTGTGGTTGTGTACGTGTGATATACATACACTTTTTTTGGATCATATTTTCTATTCCGCTATTTAATCAAAAACCTTTGGGGATCAGTTAAATTGGGGGATAGTCTGTGTTGGTACGTGTGAGAGAGATCCACCTTTCCAAGTTGTTGGGGTTCATCTCATACTTCTGAAGGTTCGAGGGTGCTGCCTGTTCCATACCCCCCCTACTCCTCATCTAGCCTTTTAGGGGTACAAACAATAGTAATTGGGGCCTAGTGTGGTTGTGTACGTGTGATATACATACACTTTTTTTGGATCATATTTTCTATTCCGCTATTTAATCAAAAACCTTTGGGGATCAGTTAAATTGGGGGATAGTCTGTGTTGGTACGTGTGAGAGAGATCCACCTTTCCAAGTTTTTGGGGTTCATCTCATACTTCTGAAGATTTGAGGGTGCTGCCTGTTCCATACCCCCCCTACTCCTCATCTAGCCTTTTAGGGGTACAAACAATAGTAATTGGGGCCTAGTGTGGTTGTGTACGTGTGATATACATACACTTTTTTTGGATCATATTTTCTATTCCGCTATTTAATCAAAAACCTTTGGGGATCAGTTAAATTGGGGGATAGTCTGTGTTGGTACGTGTGAGAGAGATCCACCTTTCCAAGTTTTTGGGGTTCATCTCATACTTCTGAAGATTTGAGGGTGCTGCCTGTTCCATACCCCCCCTACTCCTCATCTAGCCTTTTAGGGGTACAAACAATAGTAATTGGGGCCTAGTGTGGTTGTGTACGTGTGATATACATACACTTTTTTTGGATCATATTTTCTATTCCGCTATTTAATCAAAAACCTTTGGGGATCAGTTAAATTGGGGGATAGTCTGTGTTGGTACGTGTGAGAGAGATCCACCTTTCCAAGTTGTTGGGGTTCATCTCATACTTCTGAAGGTTTGAGGGTGCTGCCTGTTCCATACCCCCCCTACTCCTCATCTAGCCTTTTAGGGGTACAAACAATAGTAATTGGGGCCTAGTGTGGTTGTGTACGTGTGATATACATACACTTTTTTTGGATCATATTTTCTATTCCGCTATTTAATCAAAAACCTTTGGGGATCAGTTAAATTGGGGGATAGTCTGTGTTGGTACGTGTGAGAGAGATCCACCTTTCCAAGTTGTTGGGGTTCATCTCATACTTCTGAAGGTTTGAGGGTGCTGCCTGTTCCATACCCCCCCTACTCCTCATCTAGCCTTTTAGGGGTACAAACAATAGTAATTGGGGCCTAGTGTGGTTGTGTACGTGTGATATACATACACTTTTTTTGGATCATATTTTCTATTCCGCTATTTAATCAAAAACCTTTGGGGATCAGTTAAATTGGGGGATAGTCTGTGTTGGTACGTGTGAGAGAGATCCACCTTTCCAAGTTTTTGGGGTTCATCTCATACTTCTGAAGATTTGAGGGTGCTGCCTGTTCCATACCCCCCCTACTCCTCATCTAGCCTTTTAGGGGTACAAACAATAGTAATTGGGGCCTAGTGTGGTTGTGTACGTGTGATATACATACACTTTTTTTGGATCATATTTTCTATTCCGCTATTTAATCAAAAACCTTTGGGGATCAGTTAAATTGGGGGATAGTCTGTGTTGGTACGTGTGAGAGAGATCCACCTTTCCAAGTTTTTGGGGTTCATCTCATACTTCTGAAGATTTGAGGGTGCTGCCTGTTCCATACCCCCCCTACTCCTCATCTAGCCTTTTAGGGGTACAAACAATAGTAATTGGGGCCTAGTGTGGTTGTGTACGTGTGATATACATACACTTTTTTTGGATCATATTTTCTATTCCGCTATTTAATCAAAAACCTTTGGGGATCAGTTAAATTGGGGGATAGTCTGTGTTGGTACGTGTGAGAGAGATCCACCTTTCCAAGTTGTTGGGGTTCATCTCATACTTCTGAAGGTTTGAGGGTGCTGCCTGTTCCATACCCCCCCTACTCCTCATCTAGCCTTTTAGGGGTACAAACAATAGTAATTGGGGCCTAGTGTGGTTGTGTACGTGTGATATACATACACTTTTTTTGGATCATATTTTCTATTCCGCTATTTAATCAAAAACCTTTGGGGATCAGTTAAATTGGGGGATAGTCTGTGTTGGTACGTGTGAGAGAGATCCACCTTTCCAAGTTGTTGGGGTTCATCTCATACTTCTGAAGGTTTGAGGGTGCTGCCTGTTCCATACTCCCCCTACTCCTCATCTAGCCTTTTAGGGGTACAAACAATAGTAATTGGGGCCTAGTGTGGTTGTGTACGTGTGATATACATACACTTTTTTTGGATCATATTTTCTATTCCGCTATTTAATCAAAAACCTTTGGGGATCAGTTAAATTGGGGGATAGTCTGTGTTGGTACGTGTGAGAGAGATCCACCTTTCCAAGTTGTTGGGGTTCATCTCATACTTCTGAAGGTTTGAGGGTGCTGCCTGTTCCATACTCCCCCTACTCCTAGCCTTTTAGGGGTACAAACAATAGTAATTGGGGCCTAGTGTGGTTGTGTACGTGTGATATACATACACTTTTTTTGGATCATATTTTCTATTCCGCTATTTAATCAAAAACCTTTGGGGATCAGTTAAATTGGGGGATAGTCTGTGTTGGTACGTGTGAGAGAGATCCACCTTTCCAAGTTGTTGGGGTTCATCTCATACTTCTGAAGGTTTGAGGGTGCTGCCTGTTCCATACCCCCCCTACTCCTCATCTAGCCTTTTAGGGGTACAAACAATAGTAATTGGGGCCTAGTGTGGTTGTGTACGTGTGATATACATACACTTTTTTTGGATCATATTTTCTATTCCGCTATTTAATCAAAAACCTTTGGGGATCAGTTAAATTGGGGGATAGTCTGTGTTGGTACGTGTGAGAGAGATCCACCTTTCCAAGTTGTTGGGGTTCATCTCATACTTCTGAAGGTTTGAGGGTGCTGCCTGTTCCATACTCCCCCTACTCCTCATCTAGCCTTTTAGGGGTACAAACAATAGTAATTGGGGCCCAGTGTGGTTGTGTACGTGTGATATACATACACTTTTTTTGGATCATATTTTCTATTCCGCTATTTAATCAAAAACCTTTGGGGATCAGTTAAATTGGGGGATAGTCTGTGTTGGTACGTGTGAGAGAGATCCACCTTTCCAAGTTGTTGGGGTTCATCTCATACTTCTGAAGGTTTGAGGGTGCTGCCTGTTCCATACCCCCCCTACTCCTCATCTAGCCTTTTAGGGGTACAAACAATAGTAATTGGGGCCTAGTGTGGTTGTGTACGTGTGATATACATACACTTTTTTTGGATCATATTTTCTATTCCGCTATTTAATCAAAAACCTTTGGGGATCAGTTAAATTGGGGGATAGTCTGTGTTGGTACGTGTGAGAGAGATCCACCTTTCCAAGTTGTTGGGGTTCATCTCATACTTCTGAAGGTTTGAGGGTGCTGCCTGTTCCATACCCCCCCTACTCCTCATCTAGCCTTTTAGGGGTACAAACAATAGTAATTGGGGCCTAGTGTGGTTGTGTACGTGTGATATACATACACTTTTTTTGGATCATATTTTCTATTCCGCTATTTAATCAAAAACCTTTGGGGATCAGTTAAATTGGGGGATAGTCTGTGTTGGTACGTGTGAGAGAGATCCACCTTTCCAAGTTTTTGGGGTTCATCTCATACTTCTGAAGATTTGAGGGTGCTGCATGTTCCATACTCCTCTTCCTCATCCTCCCTTTAGGGTAGGAAAAAATTTAATCGGGCCTAGTCTGTGTTTGTACGTGTGAGATACACAGTTTTTTATCCTATTCCGCTATTCAATACACACCCTTTTGGTGTAAAAAACATTAAATTGCGGCATAGTTTGCATATTTGACATTTGCATATATTGTGCCTTGTTGCGCTGTTTTGGGTACTCCACCAACATGGCCAGTGGCAATGACGCCATTCTCAGCTTAACTATCCCACTTCTATGCCTCCTTGAAAAAACAATTTGGGCGATGATGGAAGAGGATGTGGCACAGGATGAGGAGGAGGAGGAGGAGGATGAAGAGGTAACATTTCAAAGGCTTTCAGGGCAGTCATTCGCAAGGGGCTCCGAGGGTGGGTTCCTGCACACACAAACGCCAGGGACACAATTGTCCAGCAGGGGCACAGTTCTGGAGGATGAGGAGGATGAGGAGGAGGAGGAGCTGGAGGAGGAGATGGAACCATGTTCACAGCAGGGTGGCACCCAGGCCAGCTCATGGCCATCACTGGTGCGTGGCTGGGGGGATACAGAGGACACGGACGATACACCTCCCACAGAGGACAGCCTTTCGTCGCCTCTGGGCAGCCTGGCACACATGAGCGATTACATGCTGCAGTGTCTCCACAACGACCGCCGAGTTGCCCACATTCTAACTTGTGCTGATTACTGGGTGGCCACGCTGCTGGATCCCCGTTACAAGGACAACGTACCGTCCTTAATTCACTCACTGGAGCGCGATCGCAAGATGCGCGAGTACAAGCGCACGCTGGTAGACGCCATGCTGCTGGCATTCCCATCTGACAGCGGGGCCACAGTGGAAGCACAAGGCAGAGGAGGAGGAGGAGGAGGTCGCCAACGCAACCAGGGCACCGCCAGCACCTCAGAAGGCAGGGTTAGCATGGCCGAAATGTGGAAAAGCTTTGTCAGCACGCCACAACAAACAGCAGCACCAGCAGCTCAGATGGAACGTCTTAGCAGGAGGCAGCATTTTACCAACATGGTGGAGCAGTATGTGTGCACACGCCTACATGTAGTGAATGACGGGTCTGCCCCCTTCAACTTCTGGGTCTCCAAATTGGGCACATGGCCTGAGCTTGCCCTTTACGCCTTGGAGGTGCTGGCGTGCCCTGCAGCCAGTGTATTATCTGAACGGGTATTTAGCACGGCTGGGGGCGTTATAACAGACAAGCGCAGCCGCCTGTCCAGAGACAATGTGGACAAGCTCACGTTCATTAAAATGAACCAGGCATGGATCCCACGGGACTTTTCCGTACCTTATGCAGAATAGCAATGGATACCGACCTTACCCACCCATTGTTCCATTTTTGCTCTTTCTCACTCTTTTGGGGTGTACCCTCATTTAAAATTTTTGAAAAGAAGCAGTGTTGGCTACCTCGTCCTCCTCCTCAGGGCCAGATTAATGTAGGGGCTATTGGAGCTGCAGCTCCAGGCCCCTACCTTTTATATAGGCCCCGGGTTGGCCATATTCACTGTTACCGCTCTTCTGTCACTTGTAAACACAGAAGTCTGGCTTCTATGCTCGCTTCCCCAGGCAGCACCCTCAGAACCTCCCCACACAGCGTGAAGGCCGGACAAGGAGGGACAGTTGGCGATGCATGGATGTGTTTATGGGCTTCAGAGACAGCATCCCATGTTGAATTAGGCATGCATGGCTGCACCCTTCCTCCTCTGGGTGCATGGCAAGGCACGGCCCTTAAGGCCCTTCAAAATCCTCAGCACCAAGCCCATGATGCTGTTAATCCGGCCCTGGTCCTCCTCCACCGCCGCTTCCACCTACACCGCCCATAGGTGTGCGCAGCCTATTGCATTAAGGTGTGCACCCCAAAGTTGAAATACACATGCATGTGTTTGCCAGCAGGGAGAGTAATGTATCGGGGCCATGTACCTGTAGGCAAGGAAAAATAGAGCAGAGCAGGTCCCAGGGAGATCTTTCCCATCTCCTCACTGGCAATGCTATGTGCCCTAGGTGATTAGGGTGTGCCCAGGCACACCCAGCACACCCTGTGCGCACGCCTATGTCACCGCCACATCCACCACCACCTCAACCTCCCTCCTACTCCATATGGGCCTCGTCCTTCAGAGATGAAGAAGAACATTGTTTTATTTTTCTGTTTTTTTTTGTTGTTTTAAGTTATTTCCCTATCCACATTTGTTTGCAGAGCACTTGCCATGCTCTTAATTACGTTTTGCTGCCATTTGCAGCACTCTAGCCCTTTCCTTTGGTGTTTTAGAGCCATTTTAGTGCCTTAAAGTTCGGGTCCCCATTGACTTCAATGGGGTTCGGTGTCCGGGAAAAGTTCGGTAAAAGTCCGGGACACGGACCCGGACTTTTTTTTAAAGTTCGGCCGAACCCGTCGAACACGGACATCTAGGTGTCCGCTCAACCCTAATAGAGAGCCAATTATTGAAAAAATTATTGAAAAAAAAAATGATATTTGGATTTAGTGTCTGGGGGGTCTAAAAAGTGTACCTGTGAACTTTCAGCTCTGTAGCATGTCCAGAACCTGAATTATAGCATGCCAAACCTTCAAAAATGACTTTTTTGCTTAACCACGCCTTTCTTTTGCTCCTAATCAACTGCACAGCCAATGTGTATGATAAAGCCTCAGTGACAAGTTAACGCCTGTTCTTGTTGTCAGCGTTAAGTCCACTGCAAAAGGCTTTGCTACTCTGCGTCACAAACATCTGCTGTATTGAGCGACAACTTTGGGTCGCATAGCAGTGTGCGTTTTGCAGGTGAATTTCACTGCGCAGAGTTGCCAAAGCCTCAGTGACAAATTAATGGCTGTTTTTCTTAGAATTTCAGTAGCGCAGGGATGGTGTTACCCTCCTTTCATAAAGTGCAAATAAATAAAGTGCATAAATTGCATAAATAATCCAAAACATCCAACTAAGCAAGAACAGAGTCCTTCAAAAGTCTTTGTTTATGTAGTGCCAGAGCAATACACAGTGCCTTTAATGCAGGGTCATTGGTGTCAGTTATAGGAACCACCGTACAATGTCACCACCACCAGTGCTGGGAGAGATAGCCAAAATGCAGACTCACCAGAAAACTATGCCTAACCACTCTCATGGAATAGGCATAATATTGGATTATTTATGCAATTTATGCACTTTATTTATTTGCACTTTATGAAAGGAGGGTAACACCATCTCTGCGCTACTGAAATTCTTAGAAAAATAATCCGTTTTTTTTTTTTTTGATGAATTTGAATTTATGTATAGTTGTCACTGAGGCTTTATCAACTGTGCGATGTGAAAATCACCTGCAAGACGCACACTGCTATGCAACCCAAAGTTGTCGCTAAATAAAGCAGATGTGTGTGACACAGAGTAGCAAAGCCTTTTGCAGTGAACTTAAGCTTACAACAAGAACAGCCGTTAAGTTGTCACTGAGGCTTTGGCAACTCTGCCCGATGAAATTCACCTGCAAAACGCACACTGCTATGCGACCCAAAGATATCGCTAAATACAGCAGATGTGTGTAGCGCTAAAAATGTATTTTGCACAATAGCGGACTAGAAAGCACGTATACCTGCTGTAGATATATCAGCAGTGCAACGTGCTCACTAGACGGAACCGTGACACTTAAAAGTATCCCTACAAAAACTAGATTATTAAATCTAACTATAGTGGTATATAGTACCCTAACTACACTGCATATCCCTTTCCTCACACTAAAAGAACAGCTCCATACAGCAGATGATGATGCTCATGAGATAGGGGAGAAGAGGAGAGAGCTGCTACAAACGGGTCAGGTAAGTATAAAAGGATAATACACCTACTGAAATTCTTTTTACCCTAATGCAGGGAATGTTCAAAGTGGTTGTAAAGGCTGAGGGTATTTTACCTTCATGCATTCCCTGTGTAGCAGCCCCCCCCCCCAATACTACTGTATTGTAATCAGGACACTGATTACTTGTCTTGTACTCCACCTCAAAGAGGAGCCACTGATCGGCTCTCCTTGCCACACACTCTGACAGTGTGAAGCAAGGAGCACTGAAAAATGACACTTCCTCATTTACATGGGACTGGCTGTGATTGGACACAGCCAATCACATGGGTGAAGAGCTATGCAATTGGCTCTTTACCAAGATCAGGGTTGCTCCTTGTCCTAGGAACACGGCGTAGCTGCGACCATGCTGCGCGCCCCCACGGGCATGTGAGAGCTGCGGTTCTAGGGTGCCATCATATGACGTCGTCCCAGAACGAGAGCAGCACCGCTTTGCTATCATTTGGTGGTGGGCGGGCGCCAAGTTGTTAATTGATAGAAAATACATAATAATTGTGCAGTCCATATATAATGTCACAAGTGAATAATGTCCTCAGTGAGTATAGAAAAGGTTCCTGTCCACCAGCATGCAGATGCACTATACATTCACCAGACATAATTGAACCCTATTACAGTGAGTCATATTGCGCATATGGGAAAATCCAAGATGTCATACATGAGTTTACAGGAATAAATTCAAACAGCTGTTTTCATCCGTTCAATATATATATAAATAGCATATTCAAAGTTCCAGTGTTGCCATATAGAGAGGGAGAGGAAGAAACGCTCTCATGGTGCAATATTTTAAATAACTTATTTACAAAAGAAGGTTGTATTGCACTTACATCAAATAAGGGGTCAGCAACATAGCATGATATATAGGAATCGCCAGGTTGCACTCGGTCAACTGGAACGCAGGTGGAGTGCAAATTTGAGGCTTTTGAGCTCCCTATTATGGAACATCCTAAAGTGCTTGGATACATTGTGGGTCTTTACCCCTTTCTTTATATTGTTCACGTGTTCCCCCAATCTAACATGTAAGGGCCTTGAGGTTCTACCAATATATTGGAGGCCACTCTCACATTCCAGCATGTAAACTACCACTTGGGAAGTACATGTAATAAGATTTCAAATTTTTTATTCTTTCTTATTTACTGAAGAACATAAGATTCCGCATCAGGATTCTTTATGTTTTTTAGTATTCTCATTAGAATGCTTACAAGCAGTGCACCATCCACATGCATAAAACCCTGTTAAAAAAGAAAAAAGCCTATTTTCAGAATTACTTGCCTGGTCGACCACACCTGGGGTGGGGATATAATAATTCTGTAAGGTGGGAGTTTTCCTATAAATAAACTGTGGCTGTGAAGGCAATTCAGGACCCAAAATGTGATCTTGCTTCAGTATTGCCCAGAGTTTATTTACTATTTTTTCTAATTTCTTATGATGAACATTGTAATCCAACAATGGATTGTATTTCTTATTGTTCAACTTTTTATTATTATTTGATATATTGATTACTAGGGCACTTTCTATCCAATGATTTCACTATAGCTACTTCCTTGTCCAAAGTTAATTTGTCATAACCTTTCTGTTGGAATCTCAAATATAATTGGGGTTGGGAAAATAAATCACCCTCCAGAGAGCAATTATGTGTGACCCTAATAAATTGTCCTCTAGGTATATTGCACAACCACATCCTGTGATGGAAACTATTCAGGGGTATATAGGCATTTCAATCTGTTGGTTTGCAGTAATAGCGAGTCTGGAAGTATCACCCTCCCTAAAAATCTCCAAATCCAAAAAGACTGTATGACCTCTATTGACATTCCATGTCAAAGTGATATACTTGATATTCCCATTCAATTTCTGCATAAATCCTTCTAAGCTCACCATATCTCCTTCCCAGACCATTTATAGGATTGTCTTAGGGGAATTTTCTTTCTTGTTTCAGTATCAGGGTTGTTGGCAATACCCAGTCTAATCACTGGTTCCGAACCCACTTTTCCTAAGATTGTCTATTGGTTTTGACAAAACACGCTAGTAGTGTGAAACGCGTCATCTTATTCCCCCTGCCTGTACACTATTGTATGTGTTTTTTGTTTTTACATTGTCTCCTGAATAAACTTAATTGCATCATTGATGGGAGTGCAGCCATCCTTCGTTTTTATCTACAAGATCGTCTATATACCTTTTATAGTAAACCAGCTTGGGGGAGGGGTTGGGGGTATCCTTAAGTACTACCTCTTATTCCCAGTGTGCCATAAACAAATTAAATTTAAATGGTCATAATATGGCCACAGTGTTTATTTAAGGAGTAACTCAAACTATCACAATTCAAAGTAATCAAAGTTCATAAATTCAGCAAAACTTCAAATCTTAAACTCCACAGAATGCTCAAATACTGCTGTCCATCCAGAGTAGACTGGATGACAAAACGCCAATAAATAACACCATGACATAACAATCATTAAAAAAAAGGGGGGGGTGGTACAATTTTCTTCAGGTGGCTGTCAGAGGTGAAACTCTTATAAACCAATGGGCAGACTGTTGCTGGGGTAGAATTCCTGTGCAGAAACCAAAGGCAGCTGGCAAAAGAGAATGGTAATGGAAAGCAGAGCCAATCACACTTTGTATTGTCCCATGATGGTCCCTGCCCATTGCAGGAGACCCAACATAATTTTGTGAGACACTACAAAAGTGGAAATCTTTTTATACGTGATATGGTCATAAAATTATATAGCCAATGTCTTGCCTTTGTAAACCTTTTAAAGTATACTATTTTTTTTTGTCCATCACATGTCTGTGAATGAAAATGAAAAATAAAGAATTATTTAAAAAAAAAAAAGGAAAAGTTGATTCATCCTTGTCCATCTGAATGCTTTCCTCCTGAAGTTTAAAGGAGATCGACTACCTGAAAGGAGATATTTGCTAATGTGTTCTCTCTTCAGTTAACTTATAGTGGCAATGGGGATCCTTTGTCTTTTATTGAATATGCATGTGTAAAATCAAAGATTTTTTATAAAGCAAATATTAAAAACAGATTTAAAAAATTAAATGTAAATAATCTTCAACCTGTGAAAAAATATAATGTAACCCTAGCCATTATAGGTTCCCTTGAAAATGAACAAAATAAAAGCAACATTTTTCTGTGAACCATTTGTATACTAAAATATGGTAATATCCTATTTGCTGCCACTTTCCAATGGTTCAACTAGACTTCCTTTGAAGAAAAAATTGCCATTAATTATTAATTCTGTTGCCCTTCATGTGCAAAAATGTGCAGTTTCACGACTACATTATTTTAAAAATGTATACAATTATATTGTACTTATTGTTCATTCTGTGTGCTTATATTTGCATGACCTACAAGTGTACCAGAATTAAATTTGCAAAACTTCTAGACATGTCAATAACACTCCATTTTGTTTGATGGAGAATTTTATGACCCACTCAAAACCCTAAGTAATTTCTTTGCATAGTGTTTTGCAGTTAATAAACAACCAAAAGCAATCTGTTATTTTCTATGGCGGTTTTCTATTTTCTTAATGCTAGTTTACTGAGGTGAATGTGGAATTATTTAAAAGTCTGCTGAAAATAAAAAAAAAAGCGTAAGAATGAGTGTAGACATCAATCACTTAAAACACAATCTTCATATTTATCTCTGACATTTTACAGTTCTTTATAAACCGTGCGCGAGACAGAAAATTGAAGAATTGCGCAGTCCAATGTCTATAAGAAGGTCAGGCAGATTTACTTTGGGTTTATGATGTTTTCCTGATAGATTGAAAGAAAGGTCAAGTAATCTGGACTTGCTTTGAACATACTGAGGCCTAGTACTACAAAAGATAGCTAGAGTCAAAGTGGCTTACGCCTCCTTGTTTGTTTTTAATATAGTTTTTATTCTCTTTTGTTGTAGTTAATCAATTCTGTATGACTTCCACTGGCCCTATCTATATCATCTGTTGTTAGCAAAAGTATAGTGGTTATCAGATAGCAGCCCAGCAGATAAAACCATTTGTCGCTTTTGCACTTTCTAGAGACTTGGGATAATCGTGTCACATTATGTGGACTATGACAAACTCCAATGTAATGGAATTTATCCTGAAAGTGGAATATGTTTTTTGTGAAAGTCTGTACATTTTCTTCAAGGCGGTGGATCAGTGTCAGAAGAAACAGTGCTATACAATCCTGAAGATTACTGTGGGTAAGTTAAGGGATACGTATTAGATGGCTACGGTTAAATCATTTATAAGTGTATAGACTTGTTTACACTTTAACAGGAAAGTAACTTCCAACACATTATTAAAAAACATTTTAATCACTTCAGCCCCGGAAGGTTTTACCTCCTTAATGACCAGGCTATTTTTTGCGATTCCGCACTGCGTTACTTTAACGGAAAATTGCGCAGTCGTGCGACGCTGTATCTAAATACAACTAATGTCCTTTTTGCCCACAAACAGAGCTTTCTTTTGGTGGAATTTGATCACCTGTGCAATTTTTAGATTTTGCGCTAGAAACAAAAGAAGAGCGACGATTTTGAAAGAAACGCCATTTTTTACTTTCGGCTATAAAACATTACCAATAAAAAATTATAAAAAATGAATTTTTTTTATCAGTTTAGGCCAATTTGTATTCTGCTACATATTTTTGGTACAAAAAATCCCAAAAAGCACATTTTAATTGGTTTGCGCAAAAGTTATAGCGTTTACAAACTATGGGATAGATTTTTGGACTTTTTATTTATTAGTTTTTTTATTAGTAATGGCAGCGATCAGCGATATTTAGTGGGGCTGTGGCATTGCGGCGGACCCTAACTGACATTTTTGACACGTTTTGGGGACCAGTGACACTAATACAGAAATCAGTGCTAAATAATATGCACTGTTACTGTATAAATGACACTGGCAGGGAAGGGGTTAATACTAGGGGTGATCAAAGGGGTTAAATGTATGCCTAAAGTGCTTACTAACTGTGTGGGGAAGGGTTCGGTGAGAGGCACAGAGAGATCGCAGTTTCAGCTTAGCTGAAACTGCTGATCTCTCCCTGCCTGTCTGACAGAAGATCTACCTGCTTTGCTTTCATAAGCAGACAGTATTTCTCTCGGTTTCTCCGACAATCGCTGGAGGGCAACGGCAAACGCCGCTGCTCCTCCCGCGGTCCGCCTCCCACTGTGTCTCGCACGCGCCACCGAAACCACATGCACCCAGTCACGTAGTACTACATGACTGAACGCAACCAAACCACCCTGCCGCAGTAATATTATGGCGGGCGGTCGGGAAAGTGGTTAAAGGAGTTGTAAAGGCAGAAGTTTTTTTTTATCTTAATGCATTCTGTGCATAAGATAAAAAACCTTCTGTGTACAGCAGCCTCCCCAGCACCCCCTAATACTTGCCTGAGCCCCATCTCTATCCAGTGATGTTCAGAAGTCCCTCAGCCATCTGGGACTCTCCCTCCTGATTGGTGAGACACAGCAGTGGTGCCATTGGCTCCCGTGGCTGTCAATCAAAGTCAATTAGCCAAGGGAGAGGGAGGGGGCAGGGCCGAATGGCAGCTCCATGTCTGAATGGACACAGGGAGCTGAAGCTTTGCTCAGGTGCCTCCATAGCAAGCTGCTTTTTGTGGGGGCACACGCCAGGAGGGAGGGGCTAGGAGCAGTGAAGAGGGACCCGAGAAGAGGAGGATCCAGGCTGCCCTGTGCTAATCCACTGCATAGAGCAGGTAAGTATAACATGTTTGTTATTTTTTTTAAAAAAGAGACTTTATAATCACTTTAGGGATGTAAAATTTAAAAACATCTAGTTAAAGGTACTGTAAAAATTAAGCATGAATATATACACAGAGGATTTGAACCTAAAAACAAAAATGTAATATACACTATATTGTCAAAAGTATTGGGACGTCTGATTTTACACACACATGAACTTTAATGGCATCCCAGTCTTAGTCTGTAGGGTTCAATATTGAGTTGGTCCACCCTTTGCAGCTATAACAGCTTCAACTCTTCTAGAAAGGCTGTCCACAAGATTTAGGAGTGTGTCTATGGGAATTTGTGACCATTCTTCGAGAATCACATTTGTGAGGTCATGAACTGAAGTTGGATGAGAAGGCCTGTCTCGCAGTCTCGCTCAAATTCATCCCAAAGGTGTTCTATCGGTTTGAGGTCAGGACTCTGTGCAGGCCATTCAAATTCCTCCACCCCAAACTCGCTCATCCATGTCTTTATGGACCTTTCTTTGTGCACTGGTGCGCAGTCATGTTGGAACAGGAAGGGGCCGCCCCTAAACTGTTCCCACAAATTTTGGAGGATGAAATTATCCAAAATGTCTTGGTATGCTGATGTCTTAAGAGTTCCCTTCACTGGAAATAAGGGGCCAAGCCCAATTCCTGAAAAACAACCCCACACCATAATCCCCCCACCACCAAATGATTTGGACCAGTGCACAAAGCAAGGTCCATAAAGACATGTATGAGTGAGTTTGAGATGGAGAAACTCAACTGGCCTACACAGAGTCCTGCCCTCAACCCAATAGAACATCTTTGGAATGAATTAGAGTGGAGACTGCAAGCCAGGCCTTCTTGTCCAACATCAGTGCCTGACCTCACAAATGCGCTTTAGGATGAATGATCAAACATTCCTATAGACACACTTTCAAAAGTGGACAAAATTTGTGGACAGCCTTCCCAGAAGAGTTGAAGCTGTTAAAGCTGCAAAGGGTGGGCCAACTCAATATTGAACCCTACAGACTAAAACTGGGGTGCCATTAAAGTTTATGTGCGTGTAAAGGCAGATGTCCCAATATTTTTGACAAAATCCCCCTGTGTGTATTTCCATGTTTAATTTTTACAGTACCTTTGACTAGATGTTTTTTAACCACTTGCCGACCGCCGCAAGTACATATACTGCGGCGGTCAGCCCCTCATAGGCAGAGTGACGTATCGGTACATCACTAGCCTGTGAGGCTCTGGGGAGCGAGCGCGCGCCGCTGGTGACGCGCTCCCGCTCCCGCGCGGTCATGGACCCCCCCGCGCGTGTGACCGGCGGACTCAGCGATCGTCGGGGGAGAGGGAGAAAGTCAGGCGGCTAGTGTAAACAAGCCGCCTTTCATTCTCCCCTGTGTAGAAACAATGATCATACGGCTCTACTATGTAGGACCGTTGATCATTGTTCCTACAGCTCAAGCCACAGCCAATCACAGTTGGAATCACGCCCCTAGGGACACACACAGCCCCTCCCTCTCAAATAAAGTTAACCCCTTCACTGCCAGTGTAATTTTACAGTAACAGTGCATATATATAGCACTGATTACTGTAGAAATGTCACTGGTAACCCCATAAGTGTCAAAAATGTCAGTCAAGGGTCCGATCTGTCCGCCCCAATGTTGCAGTACTGCAAAAAAAATCGCAGATCGCCGCCGTTACGCGTTAAAAAAAAAACAACAAAAATGACAAAAATCTTTCCCTTTGTTAGTAAACGCGATAACTTTTGTGCAAACCAATCAAAATACGCTTTTTGCGATTTTTTTTACCAAACATATGTAGCATAAAACAAATTGGCCGAAAATGTTAAAAAATTTTGATTTTTACATTTTTTTGGGGGGGAATTTCATATAAAAAAATGTGGAAAATATTGTTATTTTTGCAAAATTGACGCTCTTTTTTTGTTTATAGCGCATGATCAAAAAATCGCACAGGTGATCAAATACCACCAAAAGAAAGCTCTGTTGGTGGGAAAAAAAGGACGTAAATTTTGTTTGGGTACGACGTTGCATGACTGCGCAATTGTCAGTTAAATTCGCACAGTGCCGAATCGCAAAAAGTGGCCCAGGCGTAAGACAGCAAAATCCTGCGGTGATAAAGTGGTTAAAGTGATTTTTAATATTGTGCTGTTTTCCTGTTAAAGTGGAAACAAGTTGTACTTATTAAACAGATATAAAAAAACACTTTCAAAGGTGCATGTAACAGACCAAGAGGGAACAAAAAAGAGAAAATAATTGTTAGGGGTTACATACACTCTAGTTGGAAACTCTGTGAGGATTTTATTGCTGTACAATGGGAAGTAAAAATGTTTTTTTTTTCCAAAAACAAATTTACAAAATTACTTTATATTTTTATAATGTATCTGGTAGAGTCACCACAGATCATTTCAGAAAGTCATGGGTATATGGTGAAATATGGTCCCACAACTCATCCTTGGGCCACACTGTCCCCAAGTTGGTCCCCCCACTTCCCCCCGACTGCAACCATGCAGTATTGACACAACAGAGCACCTGCCATCACCAAGGAATTGGTTGGACACAAAGATATGCATAAGGTGGATCTGACAACTGGGTTCCAGTTCTGCAGAGCATCTTAGAGTGGCTAGAGGAGATGATATACTTTTGCATAGACTGGGTAGTAAACCTTTATTACAAATTCCTTGTGAGTCACTTTCCTCTATATGCTTTTGCCCATGCGCCATGATGTAGAGACTGCTGGTGGCTTCTGCTTGTGTTATACCTGGGGGACTTTAGCAGTTACAAGATTATATTTTACTCACCATTTTCTTGTTAACCCAGCACATCTGTTGACTTGTATGGTATTAAACACTTCTATAGTGCTGTTGATTTACCAAAATTGATTTCTTTATTGCATAACAAGGCAGAACAGTTATATACTAATTCATATCTTGCTCTTTGCTTGATGCTCCTGGACAGACAGTGATATACGGTATATATTTCAGGATATTTTCCCTTTACTCAAGTTGAAAACTCATGCTATTCCAGGTAATTTACGTGGTAGTTGACATTACTGCCTTCTGAAATTGTTATTGGGCTCAAGTGACCAATGGAACATACACTTACATACAGTAATAGCCATGGTACTCCACTCATACTCTGCATTTGTGCATTTAGACGCTGGATCATTTTATGACAGTTTTTGAGGACCTTGCTGTGAGAGAGCATTAAGCTATTTTTGGATGCTTACCTGAATAGATATACACCATATCTGTATTTATATGGCTTTTGGTGACACTAAATTCATATAGCTTTCTTCTAATATTCTAGATTTCTCAAATATTAAATTGCTTATGTGACAGTTTTGAGATTTGTTTCACTGCACAGACATGTATTAAAGATACATCTTAGGACATCTGTTTCTGGAAAATAATTTATTTTACCAGTTTTGTACATATTCTTACAAATATTTACAGGGACTTTTTTGATAAGTGTGGTCCTTTTTATTTATAGTAAATGTTTTTTTAAACATGGTGATCTTTTCTAGGGGATATAAATGCTATACATTTTTTGTTATCTCATCTTACATTTCTCTCTGGGTTGTCCTTCATAAACATACAGTTACAGCCAGTGAATCCAGAGATGCTCTGCAGTAACCCACCATACTGCTGCTGCTCACTTGGTCCCACGTTGCCATCGTCCTCTCTGATGTCGTCTGGAAGCTGGAGGTCTCTTCCTTGTTTTCAATCAGGCCTCTGATGGTGCACCTCTACACGTGTCCATCAGGGGGCCAGCTTTAGGAATCAGGAAGAGACAGCCACCCCCATGATGAAGCACTGCACAGGTGTAGATTGCCCACTAGGCCTCCAGGGATTTGAGAAGGGCAGGCTGGGTATAGCATTCTTGCCTAGATGAAAAACCTGGAAGTGTGGGCCAGTTATCAAAAGGTATTTAAGAAAAAAAAAAAAAAACATAATTGTCAACTAACTGTGGGAAATGATGGTAGAGGAGGACATTTTGCAAGAGAGTAAGCTTTTTTCTATGCATTTCATATAAATATTTTTTTTTATCATTGTCCCCAGGAGAGAAAGTAAGGCGAATTCCAAAAGGATACAGCTGTAAACAGAACAGGAGACCAGGGGAATTTTACAGTAGAGAAATCTGTAAGAGAGACAACTGTCTGTAATAGAGTAGGAAGGGAAACTCTGTCAAAGAAAAAACTGTCTGTTTTAGAAAACATTTTAGCTAAAGATACAGGCATTTTGTTTTTGATCCTTATAGAGCAGACCATTTCTATTTGTATACTGCATACTTGTATCCTCTGTCTGCAGGTAGCCTGGCATAAAGTGATAACCTAATTTAGAGTCTGTTTTTCTTAAAACCAAGGATTCCCAATTCTGGCCATGTAAATCTCTCTGTAGACAATGTATTCATACACACATGCCAGACCAATTCTTATTATTTATGATCAAGCTCAAAGATATTATTTATGTCTATGTTTTTCTTCTCATATGAAAAATCTCCATACAATAAAACAAACACTAGTGAAAGATGCTTCCAATGATTTCTTAAGAAAAAAAGGAGTCCTCAGGCAATGTCAAACATTGGTCCTTGCCACTTTTAATATCCCAGTGGCTTCAGCAAAAATATCTATATATAAATGTAAGGTCACACCATCTTACAAGACAGCCAGATGTGCTTTCAGAAGTAGTACTGTATTTGAGTGTTTAAAACCTGGTCACTTTTTTATTATTGTCTATGTCCCTAGTGAGAAGATCCACTGTCTCTATTTGCCCTGGTAACCATTGTCACCAGGACATAAAGTGATGAGAATTCCAAATGCTTACAGTTTTCATTGGAACAAGAGAAGAGGAGAAAAATCTAATAGAGACATGTGCTCCAGTGAAATCTGTCTAAGAGAATCATCTTTAAGGGCCCGTTCATGCCAGAACATGGCTTCTAGTAAGGCGCATTTCCCACACCTCACGTGAGCACGCTGCTCTTGCTAGATGCATGCAGATAACAGTAAATGCTGTTCCAATGTGAACCAGCCCTAAGTATGGAGACATTTCCACTTATGTCTCTAAGACAGGACATGATGTGAAATCTCCCCACTGGTCATACAAAAAACTGACAATGGTTTTAACCATTCCCTACTCTATATAACAAAAAATAACTAAAAAGATAATGGCTTAAAGCGGTTGTAAACCTAAAAAAAAAAAAAAACCCTGCAAGACAAAGGCATAATGAGCTAGTATGCATCGCATACTAGCTCATTATGAATTACTTACCTTAGAACGAAGCCCCGACACGGACCCCCGGACACCGCTGTGGGAGCTGACACGGGTTCGGTTCATTTTCCGGCAAGCTCCCGGCAAGGAAACTCTGAAGGTCCGCCAGACCTTCAGAGCGCACGCGCCGCTCGCATGAGCGGCTGAATGCAGTGCCGGTTTAGGAGATATTAATTGTACCTACAGGTAAGCCTTATTATAGGCTTACCTGTAGTTAAAAGTGGAAAAAAGAGGTATACTACCGCTTTAAAGTGGCAGTACACCCATTTGTGAAATCTGATCTATGAACATATATCTGTAGTGTTTACTTATCTCTCTCCAGAGCCCTAAGTCCTGTGTCTTTCTGCTGCTCCGTTCTTCAGTTATCAGCATTTTAACTCCTCACAAGTTCTCTGACACAAGAGATAAAAGCAGCTGGAAATCTGTGTCGGGGAGGGATCTTAAAGATAGATAAACAGACAGCTGATCTTTTCACAGCACAGCTCTGCAAGTTTCTTTGTTTCCTCTGCCTATGGGCGGGGGGGGGGGGGAGAGAGATGTGTGCCTTTCCTCCAATCAGTTCAAACACAGTGTATGCCCAGACTCCCCTCCCACTGCTGGAACAGGAAGAAACATTTCTAGCACGATGTACACTTTCTCAAGAATATAGAAAACTGAAGACAGCAGATATACATGTAAAACATATGTGGGGAGATTTGTTTCATCTCTGTGTATCATCTGATGCTACTTCACTGGGTATATGTGATGGTTGACATCCACTTTAACTTCAGATTTTACCTTGTCACTGTCAGTATTACACTTTAACAAAGAGCTACTTGTATCAAATACCTTGATATAGATGCCCTCCAAACCGTAGGGTGCTTGTTGTATCCTAATGATGATTCAGTCACATTGCATATATACATAAAGTAACATTTGACCCAGTGTCAGTTCTGATATCAATACCTTGTTAGAATTAGGCAGTGGCTACCCTTAGCCAGTTACTTCCCTTTAACAAACTCACATTTCACAGAAAATGACTGATCAGACAAAGAATATTTTAATACCATCTATACAGCATACAAAGCATTAACTCACAGAGATCTTTACATAAGTTTGATGGTCGCAGACCAAAGACCAGACTTGATCTATATTTACAGTAATAGAAAACATTACAATTCTTATACATACAAAAATATTTTAAAAGTACATACAGATATTGTTCATACATTTACAAAAGAAATGTTTTTGCTTCATCTTTGTACAGTAAGTGAAAATGGAGATCACAATGTCAACATGGCAAACAGCAAGAATTCAAAATGTGAACTGGATGAAAGACTGAACTTTACATTCATGTGTGTTCAGTGGGTTTAATCGGTAAGGTTTAAAGATGCAGATTATTGCCACATTCAAAAAAAAGAAACAAAATTACAGTGTATAAAAAATATTTACTGTTTAAAGAAGGCTTCCAGGTTATAGCAAAAAACGGTAATATATGTATCAGAGTGTGCAGTTAGAATGTGTAAAATTAACTATTCACAATAGATACCTTTTTTTACTGACTTTATTGGTAATGTTTATTGATATTCCTAAACTAATAGCCTATAAGACAGAAGATAGCTTTAATAGTGCAGACAAGAATTTTAATTATGAAAAGAAGCTAAATCTCTCCTCCCATGAACCAAGAAAATCATTATTAGATTTAAAGAAGAACTTGAATAAAATCTCAAGGGCTGCTTATCTGGCATGTCCACTCACCATAAAAGAAAGCCATATACAGCATAAAAAAACAAACAAACAATGCAAACTATTGGAAGATAAATGTAAAAAAACACACTTAAAACCATGATTCCCATGCTCCCCTGTGGGCGCCATTGATGTCACCAAGTCCGAGTACGAAATCCATGGAAACCGAAGATCCAAAATCTTGCAATCACCACTATTTTCAAGTGCATTTTCATGATATTTGGGTCCCACAGTCTTCCCATGATGCCAGCAGAATTTTTTACATGTTTTTTTATAAGATGTTTATATTCAATTTATAGGGAATCATTAAAAAGGGCTTATCAATTCATGCAATACCCACACCCAATCTACACAGCTCCCAGAACATTATAAAATAATGTGGTAAATATTTAAAAATCAGCTATATAAAGTCAAAGGAAGCCATGCTTTTCCTTGTCTTACCAATTTATCTGAAGAACCTTCCAAGTAAAAGTTTTATGTATTATGTGCAAATCTGTATAGGGGTATTGGTATGATTTACATAAAAAAATCTTAAATATCCCCATGTCGTCCAATTGCATTAACCACTTCCTTACCGAGTCATGTAAAATGACGTCGGCAAAGTGGTTGTCTAGATCCGGGCCGCCGTCATATGACGTCGGCCCGTTCTAGCTGCTACTGCGCGCCCCCGGCGGCGCGCAGCGGCGCGATCAGGGATGAGGCTCGTCCCTCGGACATAGCCCATCACTGATCAAGGTAAACAGCCAATAGAAATTGGCTGTTTACCACGTGATCGGCTGTGTCAATCACAGCCGATCACATGAGCGGCTCCAGCACGAGCCGCTCGTTCTCTCTGCAAAAATAAATAGTAAAAAAAAAAAAAAAAAAAATTAAAGCGCCCTGTCCCCGTTAGCTCGCGCGCAGAAGCGAATGCATACAGAAACCCCGCCCACATATGTAAACGGTGTTCAAACCACACATGTGAGGTATCGCCGCGATCGTTAGAGCAAGGGGAATAATTTGAGCCCTAGACCTCCTCTGTAACTCAAAGATGGCAACCTGTAGAAATTTTTAAATTGTCGCCTATGGGGATTTTTAAGTACCAAAGTTTGTCACCATTCCGTGAGCGTGCGCAATTTTGAAACATGACATGTTGGGTATCTATTTACTCGGCGTAACATTATCTTTCACATTATGGAAAAAAATTGGGCTAACTTTACTGGTTTCTTATTTTTTAATTAAAAAAAGTGAATTTTTTCCAAAAAAATTGCGCTTGGAAGACCGCTACGCAAATGCGGTGTGATAAAAAATAGTGCAATAATCTCCATTTTATTCTCTAGGGTCTCTGCTAAAAAAAAATATATAATGTTTGGGGGTTCTAAGCAGTTTTCTAGCAAAACAACTGATTTTAGCTTGTAAACACCAAATGTCAAAAATAGGCCTAGGCAAGTGGCTAGGATGCATGATGATGCTCCTTGGATGTTCGGCCCCTCTATATGGCTAGGCTGTGAAAAAGTCTCACACATGTGGTATTGCCATACTCAGGAGGAGTGGCAGAATGTATTTTGGGGTGTCATTTTTGCTGTGTACATGCTATGTGTTAGGAATATCCTATAAATTGACAACTTTGTGTAAAAAAAAAAAGTTTTCATTTTTTCCCACATTTTCCAAAAACCTGTGGAAAAAAATGATATGTTCAAACGACCCATAATGCCTCATAGAATATACGTTGGAGTGTTTGCTTTCCAAAATGGGGTCATTTTGTGGACTTTTCCATTGTATTGGTGCTCTAGGGCCTTGAAAAGTGTGATAGGTAGTAAGAAAGTTTTATGTGTATTTATGCTCCTAGAACGCCTGAATGGGCTTCTTGGACGTGGAGTCTCTTTTTGTGGCCAGGCTGTGTAAAAGTCTCACACATGTGGTATCGCCTTACTCGGAAGGAGTAGCAGAATGTATTTTTGGGTGTAATTTTTGCTGTGTACATGCTATGTGTTAGAAATAGCTTATAAATTGACAACTTTGTGGGAAAAAAAAGAAAAAAAAATTTTTTTCTTCATTTTCCCAAGAATTGTGGGAAAAAATTACAACTTCAAAAAACTCACCATGCCTCTTACTAAATACCTTGGACTGTCTACTTTACAAAAAGGGGTCATTTGGTCGGTATTTGTACTGTCCTGACATTTCAGGGCCTCAAGAAAGGAGATAGGCAGTCAGTACATCTGGTGTGATCAATTTTCAGTAATTGGTACCATAGCTTCTAGACTCAATAACTTTCACACAGACTAAATAATATACACTAATTTGGGTTAATTTTACCAGAGACATGTAGCAGTATACATTTTGGCCCAAATGTATGAAGAAAAATTTATTTTTTGCAAAATTTCATAATTGAAACTAAAAAAAAGTTTTTCTTTTTCAAAATTTTTGCTCTTTTTTTGCATATATCACGAAAAAAAAACCCCCAGTTGTGATCAAATACCACCAAAAGAAAGCTCTATTTGTGTGAAATAAATGATAAAATTTTGTTTGGTTATAGTGTAGCATGACTGAGCAATTGTCATTCAAAGTGTGAGAGTGCTGAAAGCTGAAAATTGGTCTGGGCAGGAAGGGTGTCAAACTGCTCTGTATGGAAGCGGTTAATGACAATTGATTATTGTAGTTCTATAACTTGTCAAGCTATTCACATAATAATAATATTTAAGGGTGCCGATCCAGAAACTGATTCGCTATAGTAATACATTGTAAGATATTAGGTAGGAGATGAAGGAAATGTTAAAATTCAAATGGCCACTTTAGGGACTGATATAAGTAAATTATCTGTAGTGAAATCAACTGATGATGGTAAATGCTTTAAAAAAAGTCCCAAATTGTATAGAGACACATCTTGTATTTCAAAGGTCCTCATGTGCAAGTAGATACATATATATATATACATACACAGTCTGCTGTATTATTTTATTTTATTTTTTTTAAAGATTTTTTTGCTTTTACCATATTTTTTTATATACGTATTGATGTGTGTTTTGAGGGCTGTGTGGGAATTTTTAACCAGTCTGCTGTATTATTTTGTCTCCACCATTTTTGTTGTTATATTTATACATCCATAGATCTGTATCTGATATATAGGCAGTATACATCCAATTGATAAAGCTTTATAATCAGGCATTGGGGTGATCCCAGATAAGTAGACATTTACAGAAAACTTTTGCTCATGCAGTGCAAAGCAAATCAAATCTCCTGTACATATTTACCTTTCCTTCGATCCCCTTAGGCTTTAACTGTGCAAGAGTGAAGAAATCACTCAATCCTTCCAGCTACGGAGAACATGTAACTTCAACTCCTTCCTCTCATGTGACAGTATTGATGCCTGGTGATTGGCACAGCATTGTCACCTGCAAACAAGTAGATAGTCCTCAACCTTGTAAAAGCTCCAACTGAGTTTCCCTTTCTTATTCCTGGCAGTTAAAGGGGAGGGGGGAGCAGTGAAAGAAAGATGTTTATGCACTGCAGCAGAGGGTGGCATTGATGTGAGCCTGTTGCTTTGAAGTCCGTTAACAAGCACTGGTTCACTTTAAGGAGGTTGTAAACCCCAGAAGAAAAAAATTTGACGGCATAATGAGCTAGTATGCATTGCATACTAGCTCATTATGAAATACTTACCTTAGAACAAAGGCAGTGGCACCCACACACTGCTAAAATGACTGACATCTTCCCTGGTGTTTCTTCCGGGTTCTGAGAGGGCGAGGCCGTGATGACATCACTCCTGCGCATGTGCGCGTGAGCCCTAATTACCGCACAGTCTCTGAAGGTCCGGACCTTCAGAGCGCATGCGCTAATGATGTCATTGGCTGTGCAAGTTTAGGAGATATTCAAAGTACCTACAGGTAATCCTTATTATAGGCCTACCTGTAGGTACAAGTAAAAAATAAGACTTTACTTCCACTTTAAGCTGTTTGAATTAGATATTCAAGGAAAGTACATGGAACAGAATGCATAATGGGCTTTCTTAAGTCTATTTTTTATGTGACAAGGAGATCTGAGCTGTTTAAAATGTAAAGGCTGTCATCTGAATGGTTGACATAAATAACATTTTTAAAATTGCCAGTGGTTTACAATAATAATAAAAAAAAAAACAGCTTATATTTTGCTATGTTTTGCTTATAAATGACCTTCCTTCAAGATGTGGCACTATTTTCAAAGAGTGTTAACAATGAGAAGTAGATTGCAGTGTACATTTTAGGTTTGTTAAAAAAAAAAATACAAATGTATTGTTAAAGAGATTCCCGTTACATAAGTATCACACTGCAAGCTTTCATTGTTTTTTGTTCAGTCATTAAAGTCATCAAAGGTATTATTTTGATTATACTTTTTCCACTGTGCATTATTTGTATTATGAAGAAGTACACATTATCCCAAAATATCTCTTTGGGACTTTCATCTCATTATATCATTGCACCATTGTATAATGTACTGTATAACAAATGGTAGATAACAGATTGGCTATACCACTGCAAGGCTTTGTTTCTGATTTAAGTACAATGTATGTACAACATAACCTTGTACTGACAGCTTTACTAACAATAAACCACTGATGTGAGTCTGGATTCAGTTAAATTGCCATACATAAAAAATAATAAATGACCCAGTGGCAATTCTGTTATTCATACCTTCTTAGAAATGTCACTGTTACATATCCTAACTAGGGTAGGGATCACATATAGTATGCACCATCGGTAACGTAGTCCTTTAGTGACTATAGCCTACATCTTCAAATTTCATCTTTCCAATTGTTATTTTATGCACAAAGCATTGGATTGTATAACTTTGTAAAACTGAGCAATACGATAACTTACTAATGGTCTTATCTATCTTGTCTAATGATGTCTGGTCTAGGGATGAGGGGGGTGGGTTGGGAGTGATAAAGCCTTCACTATGTCTTTTCTTATCTTTTCCTATTCCTATCTAGTTCCATTATGCCTGATCTATTTAGAAGAGTAGATGGGGATAAGGTCTCCACTATGTCCAATGGAACATCTGCATTTATCTGTAGTATTAATGTGAAATGCGAACAATCCACTGCCACCTATACATAACTATACACCTCTGTAGAGGGATGAGATGACTACCAGGAACAAGTCAGTATTTTGCAGACATGGGAGTAAGTCACACATGTGCAAGTCACAAGCAAGTCTCAAGTTTTAACCTTCAAGTCTCAAGCAAGTCCCAAGTTACTGCGGCGAAAAGCAAGCAGGTCGAGTCCCTGCCAGAAGTTAAGCAAGTCAAGTCAAGTCATTTGTTTTGGTCAAGTCATAAATCAAGTCAAAATACTGATCTACTCCAATTTTCACCTTTAAATCAGTTAAAAGTCAGTGGTCAGGAAAGGTTTTGTTTTATTTTCAATATTAACAAAACTGCTTAGTACTTTTTTCTTGGCATATTAAAGAAACACTTTGAATGCCCAAACAGCTCAAAATCCTTTGTCCAGTCATGTTTCAACACCACAGTCATTAAAAACATGTTAACCACTTGCCGACCGCCGCACGACTATCTACGTCGGCGGTCAGCCCCTCACAGGCAAAGTGACGTAGGGCTACGTCGCTTGCTTGTGAGGGTCTAGGGAGCAAGCGCTCCCGCGTGGTCACGGACCCCCCCGCGCGTGTGACCGGCGGACCCGATGTCCACCGGCCACTCTGCGATCGGCGGGGGAGAGGGAGAAAGTCAGGCAGCTTGTGTAAACAAGCTGCCTGTCATTCTCCTCGGTGTAAAGACAGTGATCACACGGATCTACTATGTAGATCCGTTGATCAGTGTCCTTACAGCTCAAGCCACAGCCAATCACAGTAGAAAGCACGCCCCTAGGGACACACACAGCCCCTCCCTCTCAAATAAAGTTAACCCCTTCACTACCAGTGTATTTTTGCAGTAACAGTGCATATATATAGCACTGATTACTGTAGTAATGTCACTGGTAACCCCAAAAGTGTCAAAAATGTCAGTCAAGGGTCCGATCTGTCCGCCGCAATGTCGCAGTACCGCAAAAAAATCGCAGATCGCCGCCATTACGCGTTAAAAAATAAAACAACAAAAATGTCAAAAATCTTTCCCTTTGTTAGTAAACGCGATAACTTTTACGCAAACCAATCAAAATACGCTTTTTGCGATTTTTTTTACCAAACATAGGTAGCATAAAACAAATTGGCCGAAAATGTTAAAAAATTTTGATTTTTACATTTTTTTGGGGGGGAATTTCATATAAAAAAAAGTGAATAATATTGCCATTTTTGCAAAATTTACGCTCTTTTTTTGTTTATAGCGCGTGATCAAAAAATCGCACAGGTGATCAAATACCACCAAAAGAAAGCTCTGTTTGTGGGAAAAAAAGGACGCCAAATTCGTTTAGGTACAGCGTCGCACGACCGCGCAATTGTCCTTTAAAGTCACGCAGTGCCGAATCGCAAAATACCCCCTGGTCAGGAAGGGGGTAAAATCTTCCGGGGCTTAAGTGGTTAAGTATTTCCATTGTTAAACAGCCAGTGTCCTAAAAATCAGAACACACTGAGGTGTTTTAAGTGACTGTGGTGTCAGAAACATAACAGGCACATTCATTTTGCTTTAACACATCTTGAGAAAATGCAAATATTCGTAACTTAAAAAAGTAAAGTCATTTTAAATCATATGTCTCAAGTCAAAGTCAAGTCTCAAGTCATGAATACCAAGTTAAAGTCAAGTCGAGTCTTTTAATAATTTTAGTCAAGCAAGTCTCAAGTCCTCAAACTGGTGACTTAAGTCTGACTCAAGTCAAGTCATGTGACTTGAGTCCCCTACCTCTGGTATTTTGAAATGGCCTTGGTGGGTACTTCAACTACAAGCACAGACTAGATACAAACAATGATGAAGACAAAAATGTAAAAGATTTTTTTAACCAGTTGTCGTCCGCCCGCCACAGATATACTGCGGAAAGCTGACTCAGCTGCGTGAATTGCCGTACCCATATGTTGGTCGCTCGCTGAGCTAGGGGGGACTCGCGCGCATCCCCGCAATGTTCTGATTTAGTTCAGAACCGATTAGTCATCAGGTCCAGGCTAGGGATGATCGAGCTTTTCAAAAGTTCGGTTCGACCAAAACACCCGAACTTCCCGAAAGTTCGGCCTGGATTTCAGAACCCCATTGAAATCTATGGGACCCGAACTTCGGTAATCAATAAACACCATTTTGAATCCCTAAAACCCAATAAATGCCCCTAAAAAGTGCCTAGGGTTCTGGGTCATGCCCCAGGGACTATTAATCACACACAAAAAAGTTCTTAAAAATTGTCATTTTTGATAGAGAGACAATTATTGAAAAAATTATTGAAAAAAAAAAAGATTTCTTTGGATTTAGTGTCTGGGGAGTCTAAAAAGTGTACCTGTGAAGTTTCAGCTCTGTAGCATGTCCAGAACAAGAAAAAAAAAGTTTGTTTGTATTAGAATTAATATAGAACAGGTTAGTAGCTTCGCTACTTTTACACCCGGCTTTTTGTTGCAGGCGTTTTATTGGGCTTTTTTGAGGACATGTTTGGAGTCAGGCATGACATCAGAACTTCTGTGTAGGGGTATATATACACACACATGTATGTATATATATACACATACACATATATAGGTGTGAAAGTAGCAGAAACCTATGCTTGCGCTAATGAAATAATTAACACCCATATGGCTTCTCTGCTATAACACCTATATATGTGTATGTGTATAGATACATATAAGTGTGTGTGTATATATACCCCTATACAGAATTTCAGATGTTTTGCCTGCCTCCAAAGACCTCCCAAAAAATGCCCAAAAAAAAACACCTGCTACAAAAACACACCTGGGCGTTTTTGTAGCTGCCGTTTTTTTGGGCATTTTTTGGGCGTCTTTGGAGGCAAGCATAACATCTGTACTTCTGTGTAGGGGTATATATACACACACACACATGTATGTATATATACACATACACACATATAGGTGTGAAAGTAGCAGAAACCTATGCTTGCGCTAATGAAATAATTAACAGGCATATGTCTCCGCTCCTATCACACCTATATATGTGTATGTATATAAATACATATAAGTGTGTGTGTATATATACCCCTATACAGAATTTCAGATGTTTGCCTGCCTCCAAAGACCCCCAAAAAATACCCAAAAAAATACCTGCGCCAAAAAAAATACGCCCAGGTGTGTTGTTGCAGGCGGGTTTTTTTTGGGCATTTTTTGGGGGTCTTTGGAGGCAGGCATAACATCTGAACTTCTGTATAGGGGTATATATACACACACACTTATATGTATTTATACACATACACATATATAGGTGTTATAGCAGAGAAGCCATATGGGTGTTAATTATTTCATTAGCGCAAGCATAGGTTTCTGCTACTTTCACACCTATATATGTGTATGTGTATATATACATACATGTGTGTGTGTATATGAACCCCTACACAGAAGTACAGATGTTATGCCTGCCTCCAAAGACGCCCAAAAAATGCCCAAAAAAACGCCAGCTACAAAAACGCCCATGTGTGTTTTTGCAGCAGGCGTTTTTTTTGGGGCATTTTTTGGGGGTCTTTGGAGGCAGGCAAAACATCTGAAATTCTGTATAGGGGTATATATACACACACTTATATGTATTTATACACATACACATATATAGGTGTTATAGCAGAGAAGCCATATGGGTGTTAATTATTTCATTAGCGCAAGCATAGGTTTCTGCTACTTTCACACCTATATGTGTATGTGTATATATACATACATGTGTGTGTGTGTGTATATATACCCCTACACAGAAGTTCAGATGTCATGCCTGACTCCAAACATGTCCTCAAAAAAGCCCTATAAACGCCTGCAACAAAAAGCCGGGTGACTGGGGAGAAGCCACTATCCGGTTCTATAAGTGTTCTAAGAGAAACAATCTTTTCTCTATAGCGGTCACCCTGACTTGGAAGGGTTTTGTCACCCTGCCATAGCAGTCAGAGTCAGTTCACCCTACACTACACTACGGTCCCCTGACACTTAACACTTTCCCTACAGAAACTAGATTATTAAATCTAACTATAGTGGAAAATAGTACCCTAACTACACTAGATATCCCTTTCCTCACACTAATAATTGCTAAATGAAACTTTGAAGCAGATGTAACAGAACTGCTTCCACTCTCTTCCACAGCCCTGTATTAAAATGGTAGAGATTTGGCGGGGCTATCTTATATACTGGGGGGCGTATTCACTAATGATTGGCCTCTATACCCCCTAGTCACTCCAATCACATTCCTAGCATCCTCCTGCCCCCTCAATTGGCTTTTACTGATGGTTCTGGTCCAATCACGGGCTTTTAAAGCCCAGTTCCTGTCCCATTGCATTTTGGTCGGTTCTGGTTGCCGAATTCCAAACTTTTTCAGCAAAGTATACAGTATACAGTATACAGATAAATTTACTGATCTCTGTATTAGCGTCACTTGTGACTTCAGTTAGCGTGAGAGACAAAGGTAATTAGAGGGAGTCCCAGATAGGTTTAGGATACCTGCCATATTACCTCTAATAAAAATTTAACCCCCTCATCACCCCCAGTTACCCCCTTCATTGCCCTGTCACAGTGTCACTATTATAGTGTACAGATCTTTTTTCTGATCACTTTATTAGTGTCACAGGTGACATCAGTTAGCATTAACGTTAGTTAGCATCAATTCAGGACAGCGTCAGATTGTAATTTAGTAATAAATTGTAATTTAGTAATACATTTTAACCCTTTGATTGCCAGTGACACACACACACACATATTAAACACTTCCATTACTAGTATAGTGTCTGAACGTATCAATATCTTTGATCTGATCAGAACTATACTAGCATTCCAAATAGCTTAGAATAGTGTTCCCAAAATGCAGCGTTAGCAGGATCAGCCCCTACACCTGCCAGCACCTGCGTTTAGCCCCTCCCCCCCTCAAGAAGTGCAGAATCAGCAGATTACTGTCACTTCCAATACACGGCACACTAAACCGCAACGTTAGCAGAATCAGGCCTAGCTAGCACTAGCAGGTACATTTTTTGGTAGCAGTTCTTTGACAACCAGGTGCTTTTTTTACCTGTGAGTCACACTAGGTACCTATAAATTTATTGGCCAAAATTTCCCAAAAGAGGTACACTAGTGAAGAGGCCTACACGATACTGAGCATGACAGATGAGAGCGATGGGGAAGCCTCACTGTCAGAATCAGGCTCAGTATTCAAACATGTAGACAACAGCGGCACCCAGAGAGATAGCTCTGAAGATAGGGTAGTGGTCCCTGCTAAGGTCAGGCGTACCCAACCCCGTTTTACTGTTGCTGAGGTGCAACAACCACAGGGTTCTCGTATGCAGCAGAGTGTAAGTACTAGTGCCGCTCAACCTTCTGGTGAACTGGCAAGCACCAGTGGCCTAGTACATCCTGTTCATAGTCAAACCAGCACTGCAGTAACACTTGGTGATGTGGCAAGTCCCATAAGTGCAGTTCAAGCTGGTGCTGTGGCTAGCACAAGTAGTGTCCCACAGCCACCAAGAATTCGAAGACAGGCCCAAAGAGCCCATAGTTTCCTTCCTGATGCGCTTGCAAATTCTGATTGGGAGCCCACCACTTCTGCCCAATCGTACTTTCCCCATTCACTGGCCAACCGGGAATTCAGGTGGAAACAGCCGATTTTACTGTCCTTGGTTTTTATGAGCTGTTTTTCACGGAAGATCTTTACAGATCTATTGTTGACCAAAGCAATTTATGTGCTGATCAATTCATCACCGCAAATCCAAATTTGACCCTTGCCAGAGAATTTGCATGGAAACGTATCACTGTTCCCAAATGTAAAACCTTTCTGGGCCTATTTCTCCTCATGAGCATTGCTAAGAAGTGTGATTTGTGGTCATATTGGTCCACTGACCCAATTCACCATATGCCCGTGTTCTCTGCTGCCATGGTCAGGACTAAATACAAGCAAATCTTGCAGTTCATGCACTTCAGTGACAATAAACTCTGTCGTCCTCGGGGTGACCCTGTATATGACTGGCTCCACAAAATTCAGGCCCTCGTAAACCACTTCAACCAGAAGTTTGCAACCTTGTAAATGCCCCAACAAGCTGTCTGCGTTGATGAGTCCCTGAATACATTTTCTGGCCGTCTTGCTTTCAAGCAAGGGTGCCAGATATGGGGTCAAGATGTATAAGCTCTGTGACAGGGCAACAGGCTATACATGTAGTCTCTGGGTTTACGAGGGAAAAGATAGCAATGTGGAGCCCCCCAACTGCCCAGACTACATGGGAAACAGTGGCAATATTGTTTGGGACTTGGTGTTGCCCTTATTCAGAAAGGGGTACCATTTATATGTAGACAAATATTACACAAGTGTGCCACTTTTTAGTCACCTTTTTGATTTTTTAATAGGCGCATGTGGCACCGTGTGCAGAGGCTTTCCCCAATGGCTTGTAGATTCCCGACTGACTGGTCAGCTGACTGGTTCAGTCAGCTGACCAGAATGTCAGAATGTCAGATCAAGGGCAGTAATTCTTGCAGTAGACCGAGGGCAGTAATTCTTGCAGTAAATCTAAAGTGGTAACCTGTAAAGGCCGTTAAAGGCTTTTAAAAATGTAGTTTGTTGCCGCTGCACGGGCGTGCGCAATTTTAAAGCATGTCATGTTTGGTATCTATGTATTCGGCATAAGATCATATTTTATATTTTACCAAACAATTTGGCAATATATAGTGTATTTGTGCATTCAATTTAAAAAAAGTAAAGAAATTGCGTTTGGAAAATCTGTTCACAAATACCAAGTGACAAAAAAAAATTGCAACACCCTCCATTTTGTTCTGTAGGGCCTCTGCTTTAAAAATATATATAATGTTTGGGGATTCAAAGTAATTTTCTAGTAAAAAAAAATAATTTTTTTATGTAAACAAAAAGTGTCAGAAAAGGCTTGGTCTTCAAGTGGTTAGAAGAGTGGGTGATGTGTGGTGGCATAGGCTTCTAATATTGGGCATAAAATGCCAGGGCAGTTCAAACACCCCTCCCCATAATGACCACTTTTTGGAAAGTAGACACCCCAAGCTATTTGCTAAGAGGCATGTTGAGTCCATTCAATATTTTATACTTTGCCACAAGTATTGGGAAAATGCCAAGAATGTTTTTTTTTTTTTTTACACAAAGTTGTCACTTAAATGATATATTGCTCAAATATGCCATGGCTATATGTGGAATGACACCCCAAAATACATTCTGCTGCTTCTCATGAGTACAGCAATACCACATGTGTGAGACTTTTTGGGAGTCTAGCTGTGTACGGGACCCCAAAAACCAATAACCGCCTTCAGGTTTTCTTAGGGCGTATATTGTTGATTTCACTCCTCACTACCTATCACAGTTTCAGAGGCCATGAAATGCCAAGATAGCACAACCCCCCCCCCCCCAAATGACCCCTTTTCAAGAAAGTAGACACCCCAAGGTATTTGCTAAGAGGCATGGTGAGTATTTTGCAGCTCTCATTTGTTTTGGAAAATTAAGAAAAAAAAAGGTCCTCCTCTCTGCTGTTGACTGCTGGGACAAGGTGGGGCAGAGACGAAGAGCTTCCGCAGCCACAGGAGAGGTGCAAGGGCCACATGAAATGGCCTGGCTGGCCAGATTTGGCCCCAGGCCTTGTATTTGACACATGTGTCCTAGATGTTGAAGCTCAAAAAATGCTAATAGCCTAAAGTAGTGTACATAGACACATAGGATAACACTATTTAGCTTCTAGAAGCAGAAATAAAATGCTAATAATGGCTTCTAGGAGATTAAAATTGCTAGTGTGCATGGAGCTTTAATCAGATTTGACAAAAGTGTGAAAAATGTTACAAAATGTCTGAAATTACAAATTCCAGCATTTTTTTTTTTGGGTTAAGGGGGTTTGTTTTTATTTCTGTCTGTTGCCTCACTCGGGAGATTCCTCTCTCACTTCCTGTCCCTGTAAGACCCAAATGAGGAAGTGGGCATCATTGGGACAGAAAGGCATTAAATACTTTATCAAAAGTTCTAACCTTTTCTCCCTCTTTTTTTTCCCATAGTGGTGTTTTTAGTGTCACCATTGGCTATTTTTTTCATTTCTTGCACAGGCTGCAAAAACAACCTAACAAATGGGAAACAGTTGGATTTGAGGTTTACCAGATGCCATTGGGTTTTGTTATCAACTGCTATTATGGGTAATTTTCTCTCTGCTTAATTTTTATATTATAATGACAGGAGGATAAGGGCTCCCCCATCTGCAACTGAGGATTAAGGCAAAGCAATAAACTCCAGCTGTAAGTCTCCAGCAGAGGAGGATATGTCTCATTAGTGAGGATTTAGCCTTCCAATAATGGGAATTTTCCTAAAGTAAGTCTGTTCCTCTTAATAATATTTAAAGTGGTGACAACAATAGTGAAATCCCAGCATGTTTTTTCAATCCCGACAATTCCCTACAGTGTTGAAGGCTACCGCCAACCACACAATTTAATTTTTGATAGTAAGGACCACATTAGATGATATATTCTTTTGCTGGCAACAACTTACCAGAGACAGGGGCTCTAAGAGGCAATGCATCTTTTTGTATGCTCACTTGCCTCCTTGCCAGCAATTTAAATTTTGCAGCAGCTTCGGCCAAGGACGGTGCGACTACATAGGGTAGTTGGCTGCCTCACCTCAGTGATTCTGCCCCTGTTCACACATTGCCCATATAATATGGCCCTAATTGCCTGCATCAGTGAATTTTTGTTTGCATTCAAATTTTCCAATTTTCAGATTTGCTTAGGTTGCAATAAGAAGGTCGAATGTAGGTCAGAGGGAAGTCCTCTGTAGGTCAAATGAACCTGTCATTGAACTGTGAAAAATCTCAAAAGTATCTCAAGTGGAAACAGAATGTACCCAAAAGCAAGCCTAAAGTATATCTAAACCCAACAACAAGCAGTCCTTAGATATGGGAACAGCATTCATTTCTTTTATTCAAGCCTTTTTATCTTTATTTTTATCTGGTGATTCTTCCAATAACACACTTCCAATTTTAGGGTAATAACACTCACTCAGCCTTCTGTATCATGGCATAGCATGATAATAAATAGAAAACTTCCCCAATGCCATTTTTGGCCTAGCTATCCCTCCAACTTACCTTATCCACAGGAGGTTTAAACTCTTTCAGTTTATTTGTATTTTTAAAATGATTTTCAAATTCCATCACTTCTCTCAGCTTTCACTTCCTGTAGGTCATCTCCCAGATGCCTTCACTTCTTTTTGGCATCACAGAAGAGGGTGTGATAGGGTGTGTTCACCACTCTGGACCACATTACAATACTACTTTCCACCTACTCCCTAGATAATCTGATTGTACAATCTCCTTAAGATCTCCCATCAGCTATGTAATACAAGGGCCTGCCTGATTTGATTCAAATTGAATGGATTGTTCAGGTGGGCCCTCCTATTCCGCAGTTCTGGTAAATCTACTGGAACTTGTACAATCAGATTGCATAGTGCATTGCCATCTTTAAACAAGTACATAGGAGGGAGTGGACAGAGACACTCCGTTGTCAGGCTTCGTTCACAACTCCACGTAGTGAAAACTCACATTCCCGCATTCATTTGATTTGGATGTTTTGGCATGTTTTCACTCGTCACGTATAGGGCAGCCCATTCACTTTAATGGCTGCCCTACACACAACAATCACCCCAGAGAAGCTCAAGAACTTTTTTGGAACGGAGCATAGTGTGTTATCGCAGTTTTTGGTGCGTTTGCTGCACTTGGGTAGCCTTTAACATGTAATGACAACACAAGTACGATGCAGATTTGCAGCATTTCTAAAACGCAAAGCAAAGCTCATATTTTCTGTGTGGTTTGTGTGTGTGTGATTTGGAAACACACCAATGTGAATGGAGCCTCATTGTTTTTGTGTACACTGCACACATTTTAATTTTAGGCCCCATTTACACCTAGAGTAGTGGGAGAGCATGTTTTTTTGGCTCATTAACCACTTGCCGACCAACCGGCGCCTTTTTACTGTGGCAGGGCAGCTCGGCTGCGTCCAGTCACGTAGTACTACATGACTGGAGTGCAAGTGGTTTCGGCGGCGCTCCCGCTGTGTCGCTTTAGACACAGCGGGAGGCGGGCCACGGGAGGAGCGGTAACGAGTGCTGCTGCCCTCCCGCGAATGTCCGAAAAACCGAGAGAAGATTGGCCTGCTTATGTAAACAAAGCAGGCAGGTCTTCTGACAGACAGGCAGGGACAGATCAGCAGTTTCAGTAAGCTGAAACCCCCGATCTGTCTGGGCCTGTCACAGAACCCACCCCCCCCTCACACACACACACAGTCAGTAAGCATACAGGCATACATTTAATCCCTTTGATCACCCCCAGTATTAACCCCTTCCCTGCCAGTGTCATTTATACAGTAACAGTGCATGTTATTTAGCACTGATTACTGTATTAGTGTCACTGGTCCCCAAAAAATGTCAGTTAGGGGTCCGATCTGTCCACCGCAATGTCGGAGTCCCACTAAAAATCGCAGATCGCCACCATTACTAAAAAAAAAAAAAAATATATAAATAAAAAGTCCAAATATCTATCCCTTAGCTTGTAAATGTTATAACTTTTTCGCAAACCAATTAAAATATGCTTTTTGGGATTTTTTTTTTTTACCAAAAATATGTAGCAGACTACAAATTGGCCTAAACTGATAAAAAAAATTAAATTTTTATTGGGAATGTTTTATAGCAGAAAGTAAAAAATATGGCGTTTATTTCAAAATTGTCGCTCTTTTGTTGTTTCTAGCGCAAAATCTAAAAACCACAGAGGTGATCAAATACCACCAAAAGAAAGCTCTATTTGTGGGGAAAAAAGGACATCAATTGTATTTGGGTACAGCATCACACGACCGCGCAATTTTCCGTTAAAGTAACATAGTGCCGAATCACAAAAATTGGCCTGGTCATTAAGGGGGTAAAACCTTCCGGGGCTGAAGTGGTTAACACACTTAGGGCAGCCTGTTGACTGAAATGGGCTGTGCTATACGTGGCAAAGTAGCTCATGGGACATTTTGGCGTGGTGCAAGTTGCATGTTTTTTTACTGCGTTTGTCACCTGTTTTTGTTATGTGGCAACATGTGTGTTTAGTGTGCCATTAACAATAATGACACTGAAAGCACAACTAGGTAATTTTGTATTTAAAAATGTGGCCATAGACTATACAATCTGATTGTAAAATCTCTGTACAATCTCCTTTATATTTACCAAAACTATATAATTGGAGGACTCACCATCTATCCAATAACTCTGTATCCAATCAGGCAGGCTCTTGCACTACAGTACATCAGGGGTGTCCTGCAGGCTGCATGTGGCCCTAGGAAGTTTAGTATGCAGCCTGAGCCCATCTGAAGGAACGCTGGGAAAGCCAGGCAAATGCACACATGGAGAAATGCCAGGGGTGCTGTGAAAACTTAGTTGATTGGTGAAAGGCATGGGCTAATGAGGTCAGCAGGTAAACTCGGTCCTGCTTCTTACTGGTTCCTCTGTCTGTCTGTATACCAGGGAGTTTCTGAAGCTTTTTAAGAAACATAGCAAGGGCTAAGGTAAGGCCTTGTTCTCAAACCCTAAGAAAGCTTGTATTTTTCTGCAACCAGAGTACATTAATGATATATTGGTACATAGGGGTGCTGAATTTTATAAAAAAAGAAGTGCAACCTGCTGTACTAAATAGTTACCTTCCTCTCAGTTACTGTGATCTTCACTGTGTGGCCCTGCCTGGTACCATACAGCTTTCTTCTGAAAATGGACCAGGTGGCCCCCCATCATAGATAACCTGTACCGTAGCCTCCTTCATTCCTATTGGTGAGCATTTGGTATTCAATCTACTTATCATTGAGATGGGCCAATAAGAAGATGCAGAAGGATGAACACAACAGGGATTTATTGGAATTAAATTCTAATAAAAAGATTCTAGGTTCTCAGGGAGGAGACATCTGAAGGCATAAGACATTAGAACTGCCTACATGTAATTCTGACAGGTTTTAACCAGCAGAGGTGACAGGTGTACTTTAAAATTTCATGCATTTATAGTATGCATCCTTGGCTGTAGACCAAGCTATCGTCTACGATAAAGAATTTACATAAACTCCTGTGGTTTCTATATGTACACTTTTATTTATATAAAACCTCAACCTAAGCAATTAAAAAGCACATAACAAATAATCATTGTTCTACAGAATGACAGTGATTAAACCGACTGGAATGGGAATCCCTGCCCCAAAGCTTACAATCTAGAATAAGTAAAGAAAGATAAAATACATAAAATACAATATACAAAGTCTATATACAAATTCAAGTGGTTCATAACATAGGTATTATATACATATTATTATGATGTACACAGTACATCGTATTAAATATAGGGACATCATTGTATAAGTATAATGTACCCTTCATTACACTATGAGAACAGAAGTTGATTTCTACACCCAAATCTAGCATACTTGTGTGCTTCAAATATTATGAACATTTTCATCAATGCAGGTAAATCATTGTGACAGCAGACAGCATTACATTAGAATGTTGTAACTTTGGCTGTGTGTACATGGGTTCTGCAATTCCACCATTCCAATGATATTAGTAAAAGAAAATATATATTGTCACAAATACTAATGCAATGCAAATGCCTGCTGAAGAATATATAAAAGAGCATATGCAATGAGACACTATCTACTGTATATGAGCACTCAACATACTCTTAGCAATACATATGAAAAGCATGTTGGATGAAATCTTGTGAAGGGCTTTTTAATAGTATAGATGAACAATAAAGCCCTTTAGATTATGGCCAGCCTTAGAGATGACTGACTGCATGGACAAAACTCTTTCACTATAAGAATTATTAAGAAAAAGCCCAGCTTCCATACAATAGAATTATCTATCTATCTATATATATATATATATATATATATATATATATATAAATATAAACACTATATTACCAAAAGTATTGGGACACCTGCCTTTACACGCACATGAACTTTAAATAGCATCCCAGTCTCTGATTCTTCCCAAAGGTGTTCTATCAGGTTGAGGTCAGGACTGTGCAGTCAAGTTCCTCCACCCCAAACTCATTTATTAATGTCTTTATAGACCTTGTTTGTCCACTGGTGCATAGTCATGGTGGAACAGAAAGAGGCCATCCCCAAAATGTTTCCACAAATTAGGGAGCATGAAACCGTCCAAAATGTCTTGGTATACAGAGACTGTGAGCCAGGCCTTCTTGTCCACATCAATGCCTGACCTCACCTCTGGAAGAATGGTCAAACATTCTCATAGACATTCCTAAACCTTATGGACAGCCTTCTTGTTATAGCTGCAAAGAATGGCCCAACTCAATATTGAACCCTACAAACTAAGACTGGGATGTCATTAAAGTTCATGTGTGTATAAAGGCAGGCATCCCAATACTTTTGGTAATATAGTGTATATACATTAAATATATCAAGTTTCTTTGTTGCCCATTATCAAATAATGGAGATTTCACCTTTACTTCCTGTTCCTGTGACAGCATGACAATAAAAGAGGTGAGTTGATGTCAATTGGACAGAAAAACACAGGCAGTAATAACCTGATGGAGGTTCTAATCCTATACCAATTTACTTAAAGAGGAAGTAAACCCTCCTCTACAACTTGTACCTATAGGTAAGCCTATATTAAGGCTTGCCTATAGGTGCTGTAAATATCTCCTAAACATGCAAGGTTTAGGAGATATTTAGATTGCATGCAGCCAGTGACATCACTGGCACATACACTCTGAAGGAACGGCCGCTCATGCCGTTCCTTCAGAGCCCCGTGCCGTTACCGTCGGCTCCCGCACGCATGCGCGGGAATGACATCATCGCGGCTCCAGCCAATCAGATGTCCGGATGCCGCAAACCCGGAAGAACGGCGTCGCCCATGGACAGGTAAGCGGTCGGCACTGCGGGGGCTTCGTTCTTAGGTAAGTATTTCATAATGAGCTAGTATGTGATGCATACTAGCTCATTATGTGTTTTTCTTTCAGGTGTCCCCAAAAAAAAAATCGGAGGTTTACAACCCCTTTAAAAGATAAGTATAGACAGGTAGTTACTGGACCATGAGAGTCGTCACCAGCATCCTTGAAGTTCGTTGAGAACGTCAAATCATCTACTGCAATGCAGCTGTGCATAATAACCAATCAGCTTTCAGGTTTTATTGTCAAAGCTTAATTAAACAAGCTGAAGCTAGAAGCTGATTGGTTACTATGCACAGCTCCACCAGATTCTGTGTGCACCAGGATTAGTAAATCCCCCATTAAGACTATTGTACCCTGGGCAAAAGTTCTGCATAGTCAACATAGGTCATGCTCCAAGGAAGCAGGGTTGCCACCCAACGTGTTGTTGACTATTGGGAAAACATTCTTGGTGGTAATAAAAGAATGTCCCCCTGACTACCCATGCAATCTTTTATGATCCTTACTGGTGCTATCCCAACACAGTTTGTGTTTTGTTTAGGATAGAGTGTACTATGTGCATACAGTTCCATTTATATGGAAGCAGACTACTAGAAGGATAGGGTAACGACTTTTTCTACTCTTCTTGTCATCTGTTCTAGGTGCCACTCCCAGCATCTTCACCCCAGCCTTAGCATGCATTGTGTGGCTATAAAGTCTGATCTAGTATGACTGATACTAACAAACCACTCTTCTGAGGTAGAAGATATCAGCAGAAGACACTGTTTCTGAGGACCAGTAACCGTGAACCTGACGTTGGGTGTGCTGCTGTCTGTAGTAGAGTTTGATTTTTTTGTGTTTCTGTCCAACTGGCCTACACCATGTATCTATTAGATTTATTGACAAATGCACATTGTAAAGGTAAAAGGCAGCCCATTCCAGCTGCTAAAATTGTATTAATTTAATAATTAGAACCACGGGACCTGTAAGACTACTAATGTTTAGGTAACTAGGTGCATGAAAAAGGCTAAGTACAATAGTAGCGGTTACTTTGATATAGAGATCTTTTTTCCGCTTCTTTCAACTACCAACCAAAATCCAGCAGTGATGTCCCTTCTACATGTTAGTTAATGAAGATATGAATGTGATGACAACGGTTCTAAGCATGTAAACTAATGCAACATATGGTTTCAGGTTCATATTAACAGTACTGTGAAGTTTAAATTGTATATATATATGTATATATATTATATGTGTATAATGCAGATTTAGAACCTTGGTTCTTATTGCTTTCTGTTTCTTGCTGGGGAGATTCACCCTCACCATTGGTCCTGGCAACCATTATCTCCAGTACAGAAAGCAATAGTAAATCCAAACTGTTTTAATTGTCACTGGATCAGGAGATAATGGAAAATCTTCCAATTGGGACTTCTGTTCTGGTGAAAACTGTGTAAGAGGATATACCCGTATCTTCTCACTTTGGAGAGATCCCCTCTTAAGCCTCGTACACACGCAATGATTATTGGCCAACCGATCGGCCGACTTTTGTCCAGAGTTGTGTTTTGTTGGTTGGAATGTGCCTAGACTGCACACAAATCTTCTCGGCCAACAAAAATCAACTTCAGAAGTGATGTCATGTGCTGGTTTACTTTCCGTGTATTTTTTCTTCTCTGAGCATGCCCAGTCTTGCTCATCAGATTTTTGTCTGCCGAAATCTGTACTGACTGACGAACAATCGGCCGTTGTGTTGACGGCCAACAAAAATTTTATAGCCTGCACACCAGATTTTATTCGGCCGAAAAGTCGGAGTCGGTTGTCGAAAGCATCATACTAACAAGCTGAAAATCGGCCGATCGGTCGTTGGCCCGAAAATTCACGGCCAACTATCGACGCGTGTGTACGGGGCATTACTTTCTGCTTTGTGTCTGGCACAGGAAGTGAAGGGAAATCCAAATATTTTAATTTGTCACTGGAACAGGTGGTGAGTGAAAATCTTTTGTTCTAGTGGAAATTATCTAAGGAGAAATATCCTCTCTTGGAAAGATTGTATTCTACTTTTTGCTTTGTCTCTGGTACAGTGTGCATAGGGAAATTCCCCTGGTAGGTCATTGCCACAAAAAAAAAAAAAAAATGACAAAGGTCTGAACCATTCCATGCTCTATCCAAAACTAAAGAGAAAAGTTTGGGCTCGGCATACACTCTAACATTAAAATGTGTAGAAGTCAGCATAATCTTTTTGTGCATCAGTTTCCATGCAATATTTTCCCTCCTTTTACAAACATATAAAGTCTCTGGAAACTGCTACTAAAGATTTAATATTAAAACTACAAAGATTTTAGTATATTAAAAAAAATAGATTAAAGATGATTTAACAGAGTGCTAAGTAATGCTTAATGCCTATAATGCTTAATGTGTTTAAAAAGTGCTTTCAGCTAAAACGTCTCCTAAAATTAGTGCAATTTCCTGCCAACTGCCTCTTTGGTGCTAGTACTGAAATTCCTGTATTCCTTACTCTTTTTTAAGTTCTACCTCCGATGACAAGAAACTGGGACAGCCAATCAGGAAACAAAGATGGGAGTTGTGCCATGCACTCAGATATCAAGGGGGGACTTGCATCTATTTGTAAAGAAAAGTTAGCTGGAAGCAAGCTAAATGTGGTATCGAAAAGGGGAAGTGACCAAAAACTATAGTGCAAAATATGTAAAACTCCTATGGTAGCCCATGTCAATTCATTTTGTACAAAAAGAACTTTGAACACAAAGCTGTACAACTATAACCCTAAAGAGTGCTTACATCTGTTATAACATTTACAACCGGTTTAGGGTATAAAATTCTTACAGAAAGCCAACAAAAATACTGTTTGCCCAAAACAGTTGGATGTTCATAGAAAGATTTCATAGCTAAGCTATCAAACTGTCTAGATATACAATGAAACTTTAGCTACGGATGGGAATTTGTGGCAACGTGACACATGCTTACATTGCGAGAATCACAATTCTTGTCTTGTTGGAATTCTGTGGTTGTCAGTTCATTGGGGCTTGATGTAATATTTAGGGGGGCAATTGTATGACTCTGAAAAAAAAAGAAAAAAATATTAATATTAACATCAATGCTATAAATAACCAAATAAATGCAAAATGAATGTGCTGCACTCAAATTAAAAATAACAAAAACAAATAATCAACCATTTGACAACCAGGCCAATTCTGACACTTATCATATATGTAAAAATCATCATTTGTGTCGCTAGAAAATTACTTAGAACCACTGAAAATTAAATATTTTTTTAAGAAGAGACCCGGTAGAATAGAATAGTGGGTGTTGCAATTATTTAAGTCACATGGTATTTGCGCAGCTGTTTTTCAAACACAATTTTTTTAGAAATTATATATTTTAATTATTTTATTGCACACAATCACAAAAAAATACCTATTTTTTTTTTGTAAAATACAAGATGATGTTACGCTGAGTAAATTGATTCCTAACATGTCACACTTTAAAATTGCGTACTTCTGTGCCAAACTACGGTACATAAAAATCTCCATAGGCGACGCATCAAAAAAGCCTTTACAGGTTACCAGTTTAGAGTTACTTGGGTGATCTGTGACTACAATTATTGCTCTTCCTCTGATGTTTGTGGCAATACCTCACATGTGTGGTAAGATCAAAGTTTACATATGATTGCAGAAATTATGTATTTGCATTTGCGCATGAGCACAGGGGGACAGGGTCGCTTTCTAATTTTTTAATTTAAAATTTTTTTTACACTGTCTCTCTTTTTTTTATTAACTCAATGAACAACATTCCTTTGTGATAGCAAAAAGCATGACACTTCCTCATTATTAGACCTCTAGATGTCTCCTCTGACCTCTAAACAAGCCAAGATCCGTTTGATTAGGTGCTCATGCAAGCCAGTAACAGTTTGTAAACATTAAACCGAAACTCGTTCTTGGACCAATTGATTGGGTGGCTGACGCGTTTTGGGGTACGGTCCCCTTCCTCAGAGCTAAAGTCTTTATGAAGGTGGGCTGTACCTTGAAACACATTAGCCATTTTGTCTCTGCTTGTATCCATTTGTCTTGGTGGATTTATTAAAAAAATGTCTATGGTAATGCACAAGGTGTTTACGCCCTCCTGTGTGTTTTTTTTTTTTGAGGAGGGCTGTACAGACCCCAAACATGCATTGTGGATTGAAGCATCCTTAAAGAAAACACCAGGGGTTTAGTGCTTGGGTGCTTTTTGAAATCATAGTTGCATGGATTTATGTAGGTGCTCCGTTTATTTTGATTTGACAATGTTATAAAAAAGTTAAAAGCACGCCAATGTATTTATAGGGGCCAATATTAAGATTAGATAATGGATTCTAATTTTTTAGAAGGTAAGATCTGACATGTGGCTTGATGGAGCGTCAACCTGAGGGAGGGCAACTTATTCTACCCCGTATATCAGTGGAGGAAAATTCCTGGCCACCCTCCCATTTTAATCACTTTCCAACCACCTGCCGCAGTTTTGCTGCGGCAGGCTGGCTCGGCTGCATAAAATGACTTAGCACTTGATACTGGGGGGCAAGCGTGCCACCAAGGGCATGCTCCAGCCCCCTACTAGGATGCTGATCCACGAGACCGGTGGCCGCGATTGCCGCTGGGCACCTGCGATCTCTCCCCGCTGAGAAAGAATGACTTCTTCTTTCTGAAATGATCACAGAGCGCCTGTGATCCTTCTATACAGGATCACAGGTCTCTGGGCATTTCACAAGTCCCTCTCCCCACAGTTAAAAAACACTCCCCTAGGCTCACACTTAACCCTTTGATCACCACTGTGTTAACCCCTTCCCTGCCAATGTCATTATTACAGTAACAGTGCATATTTTTTAGCACTGATTACAGTAGCAATGTCACTGGTCCCCCAAAAGTATCTTAAATGTCAGTTAGAGGTTCGATCTGTCTGCCGCAATGTTGCATCCCTGCAAAAAATTGCAGATCAACACCATTACTTGTAAAAAAAAAAGAAATAAATTAAAATTATATAAATCTTTCGCCTAGTTTGTAGACACAATAACTTTTACGCAAACCAATCAAAATACGCTTATTGCGATTTTTTTGTTTTTGTTTTACCAAAAATATGTAGAAGATCACAAATTGGCCTAAAAGAATGAACATTTTGATTTTTGTTTTGTTTTTTTTTTGTTTTTTTAGGGGGGGGGGGGGATATAGCAGAAAGTGAAACATATTGTTTTTTTTTTTTTCAAAATTGTTGCTCTTTTTTTGTTTATAGTGCAATAAATAAGAATCGCAGAGGTGATCAAATACCACCCAAAAAAAGCTATATTTGTGGGGAAAAAAGGACATCAATTTTATCTCAGTACAGTATCGCACAACCGCACAATTTTCAGTTAAAGTAACACAGTGTCGAATCTCGAAAAATGGCCTGGTCATTAGGAAGCAAATCCTTCCGGATCAGAGAAGGATTTTTTTCCTTTGCTTTTGATAGTAGCCCTTAGCAATGGAAGTCTGTTTAGGGGTACAACAAATTAATTATTCACCCTCTTTGGAAACAGAGGGGATACATGTGGCATGGGTTTTACTTTTTTTTTTTAAAGAATCCAGACAATCTGTAACCTGATATTTGGGGTTAATAGGCTTTGAGTTTGTTTAGTTTTTCCCAGATTCTTCTCACAGCTAAGGAAGGCACCCAGCTTGCTGACTTAGGTGGCATGTGACTACCTGAGTAGCAATTTTCACGGAAAAACGGCAATACACAGCCATATGATTTGATTTAGCCATTTGCCTCCCAAGCAGATGTGCCACAAAGTGCGCATTAACGATCTATTTAAATATTTTCATGTTCATTTAAAATATACTAAAATAAAAAAATATTTTTTGGCAATGTTTTTTTCTGTTCCATACTGATTATAGAATGTTGGAGTTTATTTCTAAAGCGTCTTGGGAAAAAACAGCTTGCCACAGCACAAAAATGCTTTCAGCCTCTAAAACTTTGAACTCCTGAAATGGCTAATAAAGATACAAGGACCTGAAAAGAATTCCTTCTTCATGTTCTCGTTACATGCCCCATACCGTCTATCTATTGAGAAACATGTAAGTGCCTTTCACTGAGTGAAATACTGCAGATTACATTCATTTTGATCTATAGAGCATTTGTAAAGACCTTTGCCTGTGATAAAATAACCACTTTTATACTCTAAATATATTTCTTTGTGCCGCACGTACCAATTTGCTCCACTTACAAGCAAACACGGCCAAGCTGTTCAAAGCATAAAAAGAAAAAAAAACGGAATCTTTATTTAGATGCATAATTAGGGATTTTTGGGTTATGGTTAAGCATTATAATAGTGTTCTTAAAGTGTATCTTTAGCCACAACTTTTTTTTTGTTTTGTTTTATGTTTGATGGAGTGGGGAAAGGTTAGAAGGTGAACATCTGTCAGGATTGTTTTTGCATAGAATAGTAGTTTGATGGTGCTGGAAACTTTAAATGCTGGTAAGTGACAATTAAAGCGGCTCTTCAGTCATTTTATCATCTTTCCATCTATTAAATCCTCTGCCCTTGTTGTTTTAACTTTGGATAGTAAAACATTTTTTAGTCTGCTAATAAATACCTTATACAGCTGACTTTCTCCTTCTTATCTGGTCCTAGGCTAATGACATTATGCACAGCTCTCTCTCTCACTCTCGTGAGAGTTTGCCATCAAGGGAGGAGGGATGAGTCACAGGGGAGCCAGTGAGAGCTGCAGAGCTGGAGGGGCTGGATGAGGGAAGAGATAACAGGAGACTGCAGAGATCCATGAGTATTCAAGAAGAGAAGAAAAATATGTAGGCAAGCAGTGGTGTGAGTGTGTCTGTCTGTCTGCGTATATATATATATATATATATATGTGTGAGTGTGTGAGTGTGTGTGTCTTTGTCTGTGTGCCTCTGTGAGCCACTGTGTTAATCCAGGGAGTGAACAGATAGCAACTACAGCCTACAGCTGCCCACAGTTAAAATGGCTGCAGCCACACTCAGTGGAGGGAGATTTCTGCAGCATATTTGGTAAATACAGAATCACAGTATATATAAAATAATATGCAAAGTGGTTGGAGGAAACCTTCAGAATGGCAAAGATGTTTTTATTACAAATTATGTGAGCAGTTGGGCATCTGGGTTATGTGTGGACAATATTGTGTGAAGACAATATTTGAATCTCAAATCTAAGTGCCACACCCAAATATTTGAGTCCAAAGTAAGGTTTTATTCCAAATATTACTTATGTATGAAAGCAAATTTGTTTTGAGGGCCACACATTGCCTCCAGGGCTTGTGGAAATATGAGGTCTGTTTGTGTGGACTCTGGATATGTTACTCTGGATATGGCATGTTGTCCATTGGAACTCAGTAGTATTCAACAACTGGTTTAAGATAAGGTCACATTGGCTCTTATACCAAAGTAATATTTAGAATTAAACCTTACTTTGGTCCTAAATATTATGGTGTCGCACTTCTATTTCAGAATAAAAGATTGTATTGCAGTCTAGGTCCTTGATTTGTAGATAATAGTTAGTGACCATTGTTAATGGGAAAGTAAGTGATGGGAAATCCAAACATTTGTGGTGGAGAACAAAAATAAAGGGGACGTCTCTTAATGTGGACATCTATTCCATTTGCAATAGTATAAGAGGGGATGTCCCCTCACTTTGGAGATATATCCTTTAACTTCCTGTTGTGTCTCCAGGACAGGAAATTAAGGAAATTAAGGGAAACATCTCCAAAAGGACAAAGACATGAAATTATAAATACAAAAACTGCCAGGGTTTTAACCTTTTTTGTACTAAAAAATATTTGGCTACAGATACAGTTTAAAAGAGAACTATAGTGAGAAAAGAATAAGATCTGCCAGTGCTAGCGCTAGCTTCTTTTAAAAATGCTAGTTTTTGACCTGGAAAAAACATGCAGCAAGTAAAGTCTGAGAACAGTTAGCTCATCTTATATCCACACTTTTTCTGACTCACTAAAGGTTCTGAAGAATTTGAATCATCATGATAGTCAGGTAACCATGTAGACTGGTGGGAGGTAAACAATTACAGTCTAGATCAGCCTTTCTCAACCATTTCAACACAGAGAAACCTTTGAAATACATTTTTTGGTCTCGGGGAACCCCTGGTCCAACATTAGTGCCTGACTTCGCAAATTTGCTTCTGGAAGAATGATCAAACATTTCCATAGACACATTCCTAAACCTTGTGGGCAGCCTTCCCAGAAGAGTTGAAGCTGTTACAGTTGCAAAGGGTGGGTCAATTCAATATTGAACCCTATTGACTAAGACAGGGATGCCATTAAAATTCATGTGTGTGTCAAGGCAGCATCCTGATACTTTTAGTAATATAGTGTACATGGGTTATACATCAACCATATTGTTAGGAGCCTATTAAATAGATGACCATAAAGAACATAAAATTCCACTCGTCCACTCACTCTTATGAGACTTTAAATTGAGGAAACTTCATTTCATGTGTAAAAGCAAAGGTTCATCCATTAAAGAGGAGTACAATTTACCGTATGATTGTCTGTGTGGTTGACTGTGATAGAAGCCCATTTAAGTTGTTTAATCTCTTCCCGACCACCCACCTTCCTTTTACTGCAGCAGTGCAGCCCTCCTGCGTAAATGGACGTAGACCTACGTCGGTCATGCGGCTGCAGCTAGGGGGCAAGCGAGCCGCCGGTGGCTCGCTCCCGTCCCCATTCGGCAGCGGGGGAGCCGAGGCATGGGTCAGGTGGCTCTGATTACCACCTAACACCCGCGATCACTCCCCACTGAGATAGAAGAACGGTCAGCTGTTGTACACACAGCTGACCGTTCTTCTCCCTGGAATGATCACAGAGCCCCTGTGATCCTTCTATATAGGATCACAGGTCTCTATGATCATTTCACAAGCCATGCTCCCCCCCCCCCACAGTTAGAATCACTCACCTAGGCTTACATTTAACCCCTTGATCACCCACAATGTTAACCCCTTCCCTGCCAGTGTCATTATTACAGTAACAGTGCAAAAATGTCAGTTAGGGGTGTCAAAATTGTCAGTTAGGGGTCTGATCTGTCTGCCACAATGTGGCAGTCCCGCTAAAAATCGCAGATCACTGCCATTACTAGTATAAAAAAAAAAAACAATAAAAATGACATAAATCTTTCCCCTAGTTAGTAGACGTGATAATTTTTGTGCAAACCAATCAAAATACGCTTATTGTGATTTTTTTTTTAACAAAAATATGTAACAGAATACAAATTGGCCTAAAATGTTAAACAATTTTGATTTTTATATTTTTTTTTTTGAGAATGTTTTATAGCAGAAAGTGAAAAGTATTGATTTTTTTCAGAATTGTCGCTTTTTTTTTGTTTATAGTGCAAAAAAATCAAAATTGCACAGGTGATCAAATACCACCAAAAGAAAGCTCTATTTGTGGGAAAAAAAGGACATCAATTTTATTGGGGTACAGCGTTGCATGACCTCGCAATTGTCCATTAAAGTAACGCAGTGCCGATTTGCAAAATATGGCCTGGTCATTAAGGGGGAAAATCTTCCGGTCCATAAGTAGTTAGGGTGACAACGTTGTCATTTATTTTAATTTTAAATATGGAGATTGGAGGATCTTTATGTAGCTTGCCTTAAATGGCAATTTTTTATTTTTTGGTATTGAACTCAATAAAATGTATTTTGGTTCACCATAGCTGGTCCATAAATGAAGCTACTTTCTAGGTTGGTACCCCATTGGTCCCCCAGTCTTTAGTGCTCCCTGCGCTGGTGCAGTGGTGGGTTGCATCTTCTTGTGGCAGCATCAATACAGATATTGAGAGTCTATTTAAGCTCCAAAATGATATATAGGCAACGCTATTTAATCAATTCTATTGATTAAATAATTCTGATTTTGATTTTAAATAACAGTACCTCACCCCTCCTGAAGAAGTTTAATGCAAAACACATAGAGTGTTGACTACATCCAAGTCCATTGCTTGATGGTAAATTTGTAATGTTATTTATGGTAACATAACAAAATGGTTTGAAAGAAAAATTTAGTTGAGCAGTGATTAGCAGTATTTTTAGGTGTTACCTTCTAAGACATTTTTAGAGAAGTCCCTCTTTGGCTATTCCTTTTTGTGCATGACTTTTATATGATTTTTATATAGTTATACATAAAATGTATGATTTTAAAGAAAAGGACAGACCTTTGATAAAAAAAAAAAAAAAATGACATATTTAAAGTGTCCCTTTAAAGTGTTTTTTTTTTTTTTTATATTGTAAGAATGTGGTGTCTAGTAGGACAGAGAAGATAATAAGATATTATAATTTATTGTCATTGTATACATACAACAAAATTTATCAGGATACTCTTTACAACAGCAATAAAACATTGCATAAAAAAACACATATACACACTCCTAGCACATGCCCACATATCTGTTTAAATATAACAAAATATAAAATGTTTTAAAAAAAATTAAAATTCCACAAAAATTGCTAAAACTCTGTACCTGGTAGGGTTATGAACAATACAGCCCTAGAGGAAAAAAAAGAATACCTTAAGCAATTAGTGTGCATTTTGAGAGTCCTACATCTTTTCCCTGATAGTAATGGGACAAACACACTATAATTTGGATGGGTTGGATCACTACTAATAGCTTTTGCCTACTTTTTTAATCGGCTGGCATGTGCTGCGTCCAAATTTGGTAGCTAGTAAGGGGTCACAGCTTCTGCATCTTTGGCAACAATCTGTGTTTTTAAAATCAATACTTGACATGGGCTCAAACCCCCACCACAAAAAAAAAAAAAGTTTAGATTTTAGAAACACTTTAATCCTTATCTAACTAAAAGTAAAGCCATTTTTTATTTAAGAAACTAAATTTTTATTCCATAACAAAATGCATAAAGAAAACATAACCCAATCCACTATACATTCACTTTAAAACCGCAAACAAAACAAGCAACTTGACCATTTCAATACTCTTGTAAATAAGTCTCAGTGCGGTTATAAAACCCACATAAATCCTTCTAAAACTGAGTTATTGGTTTTCGGCAGACCCTAAAATGGCCTTTAGCAATCATCACTGAACATCTGATTGGCTGTTACTGTGTTGTTACACATTATAGCACTTCCAGCCTGTTTGCACAAAGTCATTAAATAAGATTTCCAATTTTTTATGTCTTACTCCATTCAGATCCCAGGCTGATCATCATTTTAAATTAATTTCCGGATTACGATTTTGTTTTGCACGAATAAATGCTCAGATGAGATGAGACACATTTCAGAAAGATGCCTGGATAGGTGTAGAAAATGCTTACAAAGCTGGGAAATGTCTCTCTGCTGGGTATTGATAGTTGTGGCAGAGAGATGCAGAAGGCTGTTTGCTAAGAATTATGAAATGTTTAAATCGTGTTGCTGCAGCTGCAAGGCCAGAGATATTTGATGCATAAATCAACTTAATGTATATGAGACTGTGTTTCAAGTTCTTAAGGAGATGCATGTATCAAGGATTTTAAGCTGTAAATAAAAGAACAGTCCACATGCAAGTCGTTTACGTGCAAACGGGAAAGAATTTCCTAAAGGGGAATTACAGCCCACAACATGTTCCATTTAAGTATTTCCTAAAGGGGAATTACAGCCCACAACATGTTCCATTTAAGTATATCTTCCATTAGAAAAATGTGAGCGCTTCGTTGGCTAACTACCTTCTTAAAAATGTTAATTGCTCATGAGGGCTGAGTGTAACTAGTGTACCATAGAAATGGACATTAACACACGTGGCTGCTTAAACGTTGATTATATTGTAGAATTCAAATGATTACAGAAATACATCAGTTTAAGGCATCATCACTATATACTGTATGTATCAGGTCATACACGTCTTCATGCAGAAAAAACACAGGTCCTAAGATCCCTAATCCTCTCTTCCAATTCACCCTCCGGAACCCTCCGGAACCTATCCTTCCTATCTCCATCTTCCCCTCCACTGTTAGTTCCTCTACTCCTTATTCTCTCCTATTTCCCCTGCCTTCTGCCCCCCCCCTTCCTTGCCCCCTTCTAGCTTCTCCCTCACTCTTTCTTTTCTCTCTACCTTCTTTCCTCTTCCTCAGATCACTCAGCCCCAGCCAATCACGGACTACTCCAAACAAGGGCTTCCTGTCCATATGATAACATGAACACAGCGATAGCTGCACCTAACGACACGCAAACTTCACACTATTCATTCTTTCTAAAGTAGTCTATCTTGTTCCCCCAAACTGTCCAGCCCAATACCTCTACTTACATACACTAAATGTTTTTTTCACAAAGTAATTCATATATGTTTAGTGGTCCTGAGGGGTGATCTTTCCCCCTCTGCCCCCCATTATGTGCAACCTAGCTGAACAGTTGGGGTTAACCATACCCCCTATACAGTGTTACACTACAGTTATCACATGTTTATTATTTGTTTTGGATGCTTTCCCTATCAAACTATTATGGGCTGCCTCCCCACGCTACTGGCGTGCTACTATGCACTTTGTAAATCTACAAGAGTCACTGTGTTTGTATGTTACTCCTTTTTTTCTGTACCAATAAAATAATTTGAACAAGGAAAAAAATTGGACAGGTCCATTCAGTTTAACCAACGAAAAATAAACCTCTATAAACAGATCCCTACCCACAGTTCATCCAGAGGAAGGCGAAAAAAAATAAAAATAAATAAATTAGCAGCTCCACAGCTAGAGAGAATGTTTAAGCTTCCAGGGGTTGGGCTTTAAGGTTGGCTTACTCGGGTTGTTTATTAGTGTTCCAATATTATTAGCATGTTCAATTCAATAGAGAGACAGAGCAGTGGGAAGGTCAAAATTAACCACTTGCCGACTGCACGCCGCAGTTGTACGACGGCAGTCTGGCTCTCCCAGGCAAAGTCCCGTACATGTATGGCCCTCGCCTAAGAGGAGCTAGGGGGCAATCGTGCACCGCCAGAGGCGCGCTCCCACCACCGCTCATCAGCTGGGAAGCTAGTGTGTGTGGCAGGTGGCTCGGATGGACGCCGGCCATTTACGATCTCCCGCAGCTGAGAGAGAAGGACGGATGGCTGATGTAAACACAGCCGTCCGTACTTCTCCCTGAAGTGATCACAGATGTCATGTGATCCTGCTATATAGGATCACATGTCTCTGTGATGACTTCACAAACCACGCCCCCCACAGTTAGAATCGCGCCCCTCGGGTCACATTTAACCCCTTGATCACCAGTACGGTTAACCCCTTCCCTGCCAGTGTCATTTTTACAGTAACAGTGCATATTTTTAGCACTGATTACTGTAGTAATGTCACTAGTACCCCTAAAAGTGTCAAAAATGTGAGTTAGGGGTCCGATCTGTCCGCCGCAATGTCGCAGTCCAGCAAAACAATCGCCGCCATTACTAGTAAAAAAGAAAACAAAACAATAAAAATGACATAAATCTTTCCCGTAGTTAGCAATAACTTTGCGCTAACCAATCAAAATACGCCTATTGCGATTTTTTTTAACCAAAAATATGTAGCAGAAAACAAATTGGCCTAAAATGTTAAAAAATTTAGATTTTTACTTTTTTTGTTGAGAATTTTATATAAAAGAATGTGAAAAATATTGTTTTTTTTTTCAAAATTGTCGCTCTTTTTTTGTTTATAGCGCAAAAAATAAAAATTGCACAGTGGATTGAATACCACCAAAAGAAAGCTCTGTTTGTGGGAAAAAAAGGACATCAATTTTGTTTGGGTAATTGTCCGTTAAAGTCACGCAGTGCCGAATCGCAAAATAGGGCCTGGTCATTGAGCAGCCAAATCCTCCGGTCTTAAAGTGGTTAAAAGGTGGGTTATTGAGTAACATAAACAACAAACCACCAGTATTTGCGCTGATCCAGATGCCCCCAGGCTGGGCTAAAAGACCGGTCTATTCATCTTCAATCACTAAGGTGCTGCAGCTTTCATGATGATCCACTGGGTGGTGGACATATACTGTACCTACATAGCTGTTACACTCACATTTGGAAGCACTTAGAGTGTATATAGGTTAAATCTCCTCTCCTGGACCTTTACTGTAAGATGTAGGTCATCCAACTGCCGAGAGACCCGATGACATTTGCTAAAATGCCAAGACACAGCTCTGGAATGCCCGATCTACTGCGCATGCACCCAGGCAAGCCGGCGCTGCACATCAATGTACCAGGCCGTGACACTGGGAGAGGTGGATGCTGAACATCAACAGCAGGGGATGCTATGACAACAAGTTTCGGAGGCTTGGCCTCCTTTTTCAAGTCACTGACTTGATAAAGGAGGTAACGCCTCCGAAAGGCATTGTCATAGCAACCCCTGCGTGTTGATATTTAGCGTCCACCTCTCCCAGTGCCGCAACCTGTTACATCGATGAACAACGCAGGCTGGTCTAGGAACCTGTGCAGTAGATCAGGCATGCTGGAGCTGTGTCCCTGAGTTTCAGCAACTGTCATCGGGTCTCTCGGCAGTTGGATGTCATACATCTTACAGTGAAGGTCCAGGAGAGGAGATTTCACCTATATACACGCTATGTAAGTGCTTCCAAATGTGAGTGTAACAGTTGCAAGTGTTTTATCTTCTGTCTCAATAAACAGTATTACACTAGGGAGGTTGTGTACTCTTTTGTTTTGTTTTTTCTATATTGGGTTATTGAGTAGCCTTTCCTTCTCTAATTTTTTGCAGGGAGGACTGCTTTTCAAGACTTTAAAATAGTTAGTTGAATTAAAATCAGTAACCAGCAATCAAGCACATATAAAAAAAAGAACACAATGTCATACTAAAATAAATACAAGCTAAGCATACAATGTGATATTAAAAAGTTATCCAAGGTTAATTTAGCATGACTGCTTCTAATAGCCAGTAACTGGCTTTATACGTCACTCCTAGAAGCATCGAGCAGCTATTATGTCAAATTCTAATAAATGGGCCTATATGTATATATGTTGATGTGCCTCATGATGTTTTTAAAATGCCAAGTTACATTAGTGCATTTCGCATAAAAAAAGGTTAAAAATTGTATACACTACAATGCAATGTGTAACATGTCTTGCTGAGATGCACTAAGTATGTAATTTACATGCTGCCCATTTTATATGTTCATGTTTGCTTATTCAAAAGTATTGATGCAGAAACCTCTTTTATTGGGAAGCCTTTAATTATGCAATCCCTAAATAGGTGACAAGCAGAGCTCTACACGATAGACTCCCCAATGTGTGAATTAAGTCCATCCTGTTGGTTTATGACAATAAATTGTTAGTTGTGTATAAGATTAGATAATATATATTAAAGATAGACTTCCATTTAGACATCCCATCCCATCGCCTATTCCATTATGGTACATGCGTACCACAACTTATTTCTCATAATCATATTGTATGCAAATTTAATTTCAGTTTTAATAAAACTGACCAATCAAAACGTAGAAACATTTTGAAATAGCAACGCTATCCTAATAATTCAATAGATGGGGAGGAATAGGCAGAAATATTAATATGATTGTAGCCATGCATTTAATGTGAACCTGTGCCCAGACTATGTACACTACTGTATTTATAAATGCTAAACAAGTAGAAAAAAAACACTTTAAAGGAAGCCCTTATTCACCTTTATAGCTATAGACAATTTGGAGAAATTGATCTTCAAAGTTTACAACAAAGGCACTGAAATCCTAACTCTTTTCCAAATACGTTTCCAAATACGTTCTATCACAGTAGAGTTTCGTCAGCCTTCCAGCTCTCTAAAGTCCGATTCACACAAGCCTGCAGCCCAAAATTCTGCTGCCCGCAGAACATTTTGAGCTACAGAGCCATGTAACAGGGAGCAGTGTGATAAGTGTTATATCGCATCACACAGCTCTCTTTTCTTTTTTTTTTTTGACTGAACTTATTTTGAACTGTACAAAGTGAAACTTCATTCATGTCACTGCACAGCAGCACGGTGCACTGCGCTTGCTATGCGGTTACATGTAAGGCCATCCAGGATAGTGCGATATTCAGAGAATTTACATTTAAGTGCATCTGAAGACAAACTTTTTTTTTTTTTTTTTGAGTTTTGGATACAGTAGAGCATTAAATCACTCTCATGTTTTATTTTGTTTGCCATATGTATCCCACTAGGGAAGTTTCCTTTCGCTTCCTGTCCCACAAATGGAAATGAAAAAAAAACTTTACAAAAGTGTCCTTTTTTTAAGACCCCCTTCCCCCACCCCCTGTTTTGGTGAAAAGGACGATTTTGGATTATCTTCTACTTTCTGGAAATAATTGTCACCAGGGCAAATAATGGGTGATTCTCCTAAGAGGGGACCCAGAGAGCCTGACGGGGTGCTAACCCATTCCATACTGTATCCAAAACTATTTAAAATAAACTTTCAGCTTTAGTTACACTTTAAGGTAAATAAAGTGAATTTTCACATTTAAAGCTGAATTCCAGGAATACAGTCTCTTTGTAAAAAGTGTTATGAGTTATTAAGTTCAATGAGGTACATGCCCTCTCCTGGACTTATCTCTGTTATTTACATCTGACAGGTTTATGGGGCACCTGGAGGAGAAATTTGGGGCTCTGAGAGGAGAGAAGCACACACAGCAGCCACGCACACCACCTCTCTCTTTTGCTGTCCATTCACAGAAGTCTTTGTATTTTGTGAAAGCATTCACATGATACATAGGCTTCTGAGAATGGGCAGGAGAGGGGGGAGCATAGCATTTGCATTGATTCTCCAGCCTTAGGAGCTGAAACTAGAAGATCCAGCATCAGAGCTCCTGGAACCATGATGATAGCTGTCTTTTGGGAGCGCCATAAACCTGACAGATATTAATAATTAAGATAAGTCTAGGAGGTGGCACCTCATTGGACTTAACTCACAGTATGCCTGTACTTTTTACAAAGCAGATGAGTTCCTGGAGTTAGTTCAGCTTTCACAAAGTTGTTGAGTAGATCACAAATTTGTTTCACAAGTTGCTCTAAAATTGCACTTTAGCCCTTTAGCTGCCAAAGAACAATTCTACAAGGTATGGCTCTGTTAGCCAGCCAAAGACTTATAGGATACATATAACCAAAAGGATTAAAAGCAAGCACAATTTTTTTGCTAACTTTTTCTGATAGATACCTTAACTGCTAAAATTTGTTTTTATACCCTGTTGAGACTCTATTATTCTGAACAGATCTGACCTGATTAAAAAAGTGGATTTCATAAAAGCTTGTCTTGAAAAATAAACTCAGGGCAAATAACAAAAAAAAATAATGCACGTTATTCAATTATTTTACCGTAATGGCAAAAACATTCATGAGTGCAACTAATGAGAATGTAATAATAATATATTCTATACATAATAGTGTTCCCCTGAAAAAATTAAATTGTCATATCAATAAGAAATATTTGTACTTCTTTCCTAAATAAACAGGTTGATTGACATAAAATATAGACAAAAGACTTGTACTGTGTCAAAGCAGGGATTTGTCAAAAGCACAAAGAATATTACTTGGCAAAGCAGTAAAGTAAATTAGATAAATAGGCAAACAGCCAAATCTTGAAAAACAAGTGTAACCATCTATAAAAACGAGAAAATTGTACTTTTTGTAAACCTGCCTATTTCTATTAGCGACAATAGAAACATTAAAAGTATTTGTAAACCCAAACACTAAAAGCTCACAAAAGCAGTAACGTTTTATTGTAATTTCAAAAGCAATTTCAGAAACTTTTCAGCAAATTCAGAAACCACCCCTGAGAAAAGCCATGGATCCATTAATGGAGTGTATGTGGACAGTAAATGGCTGCAAAAAAGCTACACAAAATCAGTAGCGATGAAAAGCAACAAATTATGAAAACAGTAGAATAAATTGCAGTTGTTTAAAATACATGTTGCTTTAGAAAACTAAATACCAATGTTAAGGCCCCATTCAGTAAATAAACAAACAGTCTTTATCTGAGGTATCAGACGCATCAATTGGACCTTGGGTTTCTTTGGAGGAAAGTATTCTGGATTGGCCCATTTAAATATTCAAGATTGACTGTTCCACGAACTATTCTGCTCCCTTGTTCTTTGTACTGTTTGTGATAATTTAGGTAAGTATAGGGGCCTAGTACGAAAGATAAGGTGTCACAACAGGACCTAAGTCCCGTTGGCCTATATATTGACTGTTTGTTTATTTACTTATCTAGAAATGGGTCTTTGTGCTCCTTTCTGCAGGAGACTCGGCATCTGTCTTTGGCCTCAACAACTTGAGCAGGTTGATACTATGCTGACAGACTCTCTATCACACACATCAGAGGGCCTCACTTCATCATCAGGTATTCAGCCCAATATTTAGCTCTATGGGGAATCCCCCTTTGTGGTTTGGGGGGACATTTGGATGCATGTGGATTTTTCTTTTTTCTTTGTTTCTTTTTTTCATTTTCTTTTCTCAATTAGTGGGTTTTTCCTTCTTTTTTGATTATCTGGTTTTTAATCATTTGTGTATATAATTTTGTTCAGAGAGTTGGAAGACATTGCACATTTCCTGAAGAAGCCTATATCAGGGAAACACGCCGAAATAGGAGCGCAAAAAATCTATAAACAACTTTCCAGCACGAGAATGTTAAATTGCTACACAATGAAATGTTTTTGATTTTATAAAATTGGGTATTTTGTATATGTGTTTTTGTGCAATAAATTTGAGACATTTTATTTCTTTATATATGTCAGAATGTATTATTGGATAGACACCAGCACCTTTAAAGTGCCACATCTCCTCTTACCTTTGTTTTTCATCATATTGGGATGATGGTGCTATTGTAAACATTTTAAATTAGTCCTATTGTGCTCACACAATTATTCACAAAGTTAGGAGTTGTTTTTTTTTATAATTACATAGTATTCATTTATTGTATTTCTTTAACATATTAATTTATTGTATTTATTTTTTTATTTATGATTATTTTTATTTATTTGTGTATTTATTTTACATTTATTTATTCATTTTGTTATTTTTTATATTATTATTATTAGCAGTAGTAGTAGTAGTAGTAGCAGTAGCAGTAGCAGTAGTAGTAGTAGTCGTAGTCATAGTAGTAGTAGTATTAACACCCTAACCCTAACAAAAAAATAAATAAATAGCCCTAACCCTAAATCCTAACCCTAACCTCAACCCCTAACCTAACCTTAACTTGAACCCCTTACCCCAGCTATGTCCAAACTATGGCCCTCCAGCTGTTCAGGAATCAAAATTCCCATTATGCCTATTTATGTCTGTGAATGTCAGAGATTTACAATGCCTCATGGGAATTGTAGTTCCTGAACAGCTGGAGGGCCATAGTTTGGACACCCCTTGCCTTACCCTAACAAAAAAAAAAAAAAAAAAAAAAAAAAAAACAATTTATAATAAAAAAAAGGAATAAAAGCTGATGGAAAAGCTAAAAATGAAAGCTGAAAAATGCTGTAAAAGACTGCACAAATCATACATAAAAACACACACAAAAAAACGGAAAAAGGCTCATAAACACTACTCACAGGTGTGATTACAGCCTAATAGAAGTAAGTAAAATGTAATAACTGTAATACCTCTTGCATTTTGTGTGTTTTGTTTTAGAGAGGAGAATTCAGATGTGATTGAGCAACATGAAACATGAAAACATCATATGTTCACCTTTATAAAGGTTGAGTTGTTAAAATGCATTTAAAGCCAATTTTCTTTTTTCAGTTTTGGATGGAGTAGGGAAGAGTTAGAGCCCCCATCAAGTTTTCATTGCCATTATAAAAAATGTTGATAGGATGATCTGAGAGTATACTTTCAGGAGTCGTAAACACACTTCTGTACCTTTTTGGAACAGAGCGTGGTAGGTTTTTTACCAAGCTTTTTGGGGTGTTTGCAGCACATTAACATTTGATGGCAAGTGCAATGAACATTTGCAATATGTTTCTGAAACATGTGGCAAAGCGCGCATTCTCTGTGTGATTTGCCACATGATTGTAAATGCGGATATGTGAATGGGGTCTTAGTAAAGCGTTACTAAACCCAGGATCCTGCATTCACTATATCTGGTCTCCCACAGTACACAGGACATGAAAATGCAATAATTTTAGTAAATATAAACTGCGTTTTATATTAAAATACGTTTTCTCATCAGCAGTATATAGCAGTCTTGTGACTTATATCAGTGTCTGGTTAAAGCTTGTAGGAGGTGTTTTCATTCTCCCCTGATTGTCCTATGAGGCTGCAGGACCCCTGACCCTCTGGCTGGACAGTGCTGATTGGCCCTGTGCTAATCACATGCTCCCTCCCAAGAAAAAAAAAAACTCTATAACAATACACACCAAACTGAGCATGTGCAGAGTGACTCCAAAGGCTCGGTCTTATCAGGGGATAGATTGGGGTCATTAGAAGAAGGGGAAGATCCAAGAAGACAGGATCAAACAGCATTTTTACACAATGTGGAGGAATAACTCCTTAGGTTTCATATTGAGTATACCAAGTATGCTTTACTGCATATGCACACTGATTTTACTGTTGTGGGTTTAGTATAACCTAAAAAATATGACAAACTAATAAACTAATGTATGTTTTTGATTCTTTACATATTGTGCTTTATTTACAGTTAAAAATGTAGTAGGTAACTCTGTACAGAGGACACCACCCAGCATATAAAAATGTGCCCCCCATTCAAAGATTTAAATGCCGCCTGTGTACCCATTGGGAAGATGCACCACTCACAGCAGACCACATGACAGATGTATAAAATGGATAGCATCCATTCATGCAATTTGTGTTGATCTCTGTGATTGTTAACAGTGATTACATGGTACAGACAGGGCCAATCATAACCTGTCTGTACCATGTGATTAGCTGTGGCTAATCACAGCTAATCACAAACGTAAGCACTGAATGAATAGATTTAATTTAGAAAAGGAGGTTGGTTATAACAGTGAAATTCACTGTTTTAAGTAATCATAGCGTGAAAAAAAAACATTATCATCTCTCCAGAGTAGTACAGTGTTACTATGGTAACATTGTATTGCTCTGGTCACAGTATGTAAAAACAAATTAAAAAAATAAATAAAATAATTTAAAAAAAAAAGTCAGTCAGTGTCCCTTATCACCACCACAGCAGTCATATGATGAGGCTGTACTGCACTGGTGACAGTATGTAAAAAAAAAAAAAGAAAATTGTGAAACAATTTTTTTTTTTTAATTTCTTAATTTTCCTAAAAAGTGTGACAAAAATGTACTTGCCATGCTACTTTACACTGTATTCTTTCCAAAATTGCGTCATTTGGGGGATATTTGTACTTTCCTGCCATTTTAGGGCCTCAAGAAATGAGATTGGCTGTCAGTACATCAGGTGTGATCAAATTTCTGATATACTGTATGTACCATGATTTGTGGACACTTTACCTTTCACACAGACTAAATAATACACACTGATTTGGGTTATTTTCACCAAAGAAATGTAGCAGAATACAATTTGGCCTAAATTTATGAAGAAAGATTATTTATTTGCAAAATTTTTTAACAGAAATGAAGAAAAACACATTGTTTTAAAAAAAAATGTTCGGTCTTCTTTTGTTTCTGTTTGTCTGTTGTCATTTCTGTGAAAAAAATGATAAAAATTGAATGACAATTGCACCGTCATGCAACACTGTACCCATATGACATTTTTTTTATCATATATTATATATGATATAATATTGACATAACATTTTATCAGATTAAACTTTCTTTTGGTGGTATTTAATCACCACTGGGGTTTTTATTTTTGGTTAAACTACCGTGAAAAAAAAAACATTTTGAAAAAACATGTCTTTGTTTCTGTTATAGAATTTAGCAAATAAGTAATTTTTCTTCTTCGCTTATGTGCGCTGATGAGGTTGCACTGATAGGCTGCACTGGGGGAAACTGATAGGCTGCATTGTTGGGCACTGATAAGGCTGCACTGATGGGCACTAATTAGGCTGCACTGATGAGACTGCCCTAATTGGTGCTGATAAGGCTGAACTGATGAGATGGCACTGATGGGCACTGTTGAGGTGGCACTGATGAGGTAGCACTGGTGAAAAGTCACTGATGAGGCTGCACTGATAGTTTGGCACTGATATGCTGCACTGATGGGGCTGATTAACAGTGTGACAGTATTAACCGTCACTGGGAGTGAAAGACAGATACTTAATGGTTTGGATTGCTTCAAATGGGGTCTGTATTTACACATATGCTAATGTGTATTGAACTTTAATGTCAGACAGGCTCTCCTATTGTTTGTGTAATGAGGTGGGATGTGTATTCTGTCCAGACTGCTAGATAATTCGTTTGGGTTGATTCTGTTTCTGTATACAATTTCATCTGCATATGATAATGTAATCAGACAACATTTAACCTGTGTTTAGTAATTTGATCAGGAGGGGGGTGTGCTCATGCTGTATATAAATTCTGTGTGACTGTTCAATAAAGAGTTCTACTTCACCATCAATCTAGAGTCTTGTCCCTTATTGGGGGGATCTGCTACAAGGGATTGCTATGCTCTTCATACTCCCTTGAATAATCATTAAGCTTTTGTAAGAGTATGTTACTGCTTCACTCTCTGGGGAAAGAGAGGTTTACCCACGGGAACCTGGAGCCTTGTCGTAGGTCCAGGGTGGGTAGGAGACAGCGAGACCCCAACCAAGCTGTGGCGGTTCGTGGGGTCTGAGGTGGTTATGGTATCTGGTGGAGTGCTTGGAGCCCTCTGGAAGCAATAGGAGCATCCGTCAATGGAGGTACCCAGTCGGGGTGCCAGTTGATCCATTACAATCAGTGCCCTGATTTTCAGTGTAAATGCCCCCATCACAGGAAAGCCACTTATCTACTTTCCTTTACCCAGACACTAACAGTGCTGGGGAAAGGAAATTCTGATAACTGGCATTTGTTTACATGTGATCAGCTGTGATGGGATGGTAAAGAACTTGGGTAAACAGCCTACATCATTGGCTCTTTACTGTGATCGGTGATATGCTGTGTCTGAGGGTAGAATGGGAGATCGTCATATGATTTCCTCCCAGAACAATAGCAGTCCCGCCTGGCCATCATTCTACAATAGGCTGGATGGCAACCAGTTAAATAACAAACATGTCATACTTACCTACTTTTTGAAGTGGTTTTGCACACAGCAGCCCCAATCCCCCTCTTCTCGGGTCCCCCGCTAGTGCTCCTGGCCCCTACCTCCTGACCAGTGCCCCAATTGCAAGCTGATTGCTATGGGGGCACTTGTGTGTGCCCGCCCCGCCCCCACTCTTTCCTTACTGGCTGTAATTGACAGCAGTGGGAACCAATATCTCCCGCTGCTGATTTACAGCCAATGAGGAGAGAGAGAGAGCAGGGAGAGCTGAGTCTCCCATGCACATCGCTGGATCGAGATTGGGCTTTGGGGGAACATTAGGGGGGCAGCACAGATTAGGTTTTTTACCTTCATACATTCTTTAGCCTTTACAACCACTTTAACTGTTTGGGGGGGGGGGTTGGGTAATTAAAGTGGTTGTAAAGCCTTAAAGCGGAGTTCCACCCAAAAGTGGAACTTCTGCTTTAGGTAGTTCTAACCCCCTGACATGCCACATTTGGCATGTCATTTTTTGGGGGGGGTGCGGGTACCTAGTTTTGACAGGTACCCGCTCCCACTTCCCCTCGGAGCGCCGCGGCGCCCTGAGCGGAAGTTCTCCTCTCCCCCTCCCTCCCTGCAATCTTCTGGGACATGTCAGAGGTCCCAGAAGATTGCCGGCCAATCACGACGCGTAGCGCAACTCGCGCATGCGCAGTGCGTACCCGGCTGTGAAGCCGCAAACTTTCACAGCCGGGTGCCCACACCAGTGATGCCAGCCCCGGACAGCAGAGAGGGAGAAGAGCGAGGCTTCAGGCGGCCGCATCGCTGGACCGTTGGACAGGTGAGTGTGTTAGGCTGGAACTCCGCTTTAAGGTTTTTTACCTTAATACCTTCTATGTATTGAGGTGAAAAACCAGCCTGAGCTGAATCCAATCTAGCAATGTGCATAAGTGCAGCGGATCTATCGGCTGTCTCTCTCCTCAGTGGACAGATTGCTAGCAACAAGAGCCATTGGCTCCCACCACTGTCAATCAAATACAGAGACATGGGAGTGTGGGGTGGGGCCAAGTCCCGTTGTCTGTGTCAATGGATGCAGCAGCGGAACTTGGGAGTGAGCCCACGCAGCTGCCCCCAGGGAAAGCCGCTTTCCGTGGGGGCACCTGATGAAGAGGAGGGGCCCAGAGCACTGGTGGGGGACCCCAGAAGAAGAGGAGGATCTGGGCTGCTCTGTGCAGTTAATTAACCCCTTTGTGCATTAGTTGCAGTGGCACTAGTGTCAGTGTTAATTAGCCCATTTATGCTGCAGCAGGAAGGGATTAAAAAACACTGACACCATTGCCACTAATGCAGCACAAATGGGTTTATTAACTGCCACTGGTCACTAATGCACCAGTGATCAATGGCAATACATTAACCCCCTCCATGCTGCATATTGCAAATAGCATTGTAGATGAATTACCCCCCCCCCAAAAAAAAAAAGAAGATTAACCACTTCAGTAAGATCAGACAAAGCAGTGCAGCAATATTATCAGTCTTAGATCACTCATCCACAGTTTTGGGCACTCCCCACAGGTCGCAGCAGCACTTCTCCTTTTCCATCCCGCCTCCCGGCCTCTGAATGACATCACGCCGGACGGAGCCTATGAAGCTCCTGTCGGGCAGAGATCCCTGACAGGGAATTATCTGTGTTGATGGTACACTTGCTGGCCGAGTGCAGGAGCACACTCTGCATATTCATATCACTTTGCTGCAGCTCTGCAAGCACAGCACTGTGTAGCGGCAGCCGGCGGCTGTATATAGTGTCTGGCTCCTCATTAATCCAGCCCCGAGTGCGACCTTTTTACCAAGGGTTGTCAACCTGCCTCCCGGCCCAGTCCGCCCCTGACCCCCAGAAAAAGTCGCTTGCCCTGAGGGCAACGCTGTGTGCTCACTCCCGAGCCACTGCTTTATGCATCCATAGGACACATAGAGTTGTGGTTGCCCCCCCACTCTCTCCTCATTGGCTCACTGGATGTGATTGACAGCAGTGGGAGCCAATGGGCTCCCGTTGCTGTCTCAGCCAATGGGGAGGGAGAGTCCCCATACAGCTGAGTCTATCATGAACATCACTAAACTGGAGTGGCTCAGGTAAGGATTGGGGGGCTGGAGGCACTGAACATAGAAGGTTTTTTTTTTTACCTTAGAATAGCATAGAATGCATAAAGGTAAAAAAAAAAAAAAAAAAAAAACCTTCAGCCCTTAGAACCACTTTAAGGGTTCATTTACATTTGTGCTGTCCTTTCTTGACATATACTGCACAACTGTTCTTGGAATTTACCAGCAAACTAAAATGTTATCTGATCATCAATTTTACTGAATCCATCTAAACCTTTTGTCTTGGTGAATGGTGTGTGCTGTGAGCTCCAAGAACCATTAAAACATTTTGGACCTTTTTGGCTTGGCGTCCCTGTTTATTTATGCTTTTCCTTTCAACTAATTGGCTGCCAAGGCACCAAAATGTCCCAAACTATTTGACATGTCACAAGCTTGGTAAAGCAATGTAATGTGTTTAATCTCCATGTGTTGTGGTGTACTGCAAAGCATATGTGTTGCCTCACTGCAATCAGGGCTATTCAATGTAACATGTATTGCCACACATTACCGCAACACAAAACTATAAATGTTCCAGGGACAGGAGCAAGGAATCACAAAAACAGGAGTCTAGGAACAAAATCTCAGAGAGGTCTTTGCTCAGGGGTCTTGGGGAAACTGATCACTTCCTTATATAATACTCAAGGCAATTAGCTACAGGTAGGTAGGAAAGATTCTGGGGATAAGGTGGGGGAGTGGAGGCTGTAGCTGTACTGAATCATTTTTTACCTTTATGCTATGAATGCATGAAGGTAAAAATGTTTAGGCTTTAGTACTACTTTATTACATAATTTCGTTTTCTTTAAGTTGAGCAGTGTAAGTACCATAATTTGACCTGGTGACAGCCTCTTGCGAACCTCTCTATGGCTGAACTCAAACTAGGGGAGGGAGAAGCAGAATCAGTTGTGCTAATGAAGAACGTGCTGATAGGATGACAGAGCAGAGTGGCAGAGTGACAGAGATGAGCTAATCAGTTTTCTGTTTCTCCTTTACTGTCCAATCACAAGCTGGAGGATAGACAAACTATAGAGCTTTCTGAAGATGCCTGATTGGCGAAATGCGCTGAGGTGACACTTTCTGACGCTTCCGGTCCCATAGTGATGTCACATCCAGTATGGGCTTCCTGCTGTTGGAACGCACGCCAACTCTAGCAATCAGAGCGGTCTAACGGTTCCACAATATCTATGCTGTACATACTAGTGGTACTTACACTGCAAGTACCAGCAGTGTAAGTACCAGAATTTGACCTGGTGACAGCGTCTTGCAAACCTCTCTATGGCTGAGCTCAAAGTAGGGAGAAGCAGAATCAGTTGTGCTAATGAAGAACATGCTGATAGGATGAGAGATCAGAGTGACAGAGATGAGCTAATCAATCTGATCCGTGGCACTTTTAAATGTGAGTAGGGGCTGCTTTTATCCTTTGATGGACCCTAAGTTGCAGGAAATACTACACCATATATACTATATGTTTTTATCCTGGCCATTTCTTTGTGTCAGTCTATGAGGGTAAGGCTAAGACTAATTGAATCTTCAGAAGAGCCTGTGTGATAGCCCTGATATTGGGGGGTTTACCAGAATAAGCACTTGCTGACCTTCTTATTACAGAGACCATTGATTTGTAGTGAGTGTACATTTTTGGATTATATGGGGGTGGATGCATGCTAAGGGTTGAAGTGGACAAGACAACACATAATTGCACTTACATTTGGTGTTGGGAGTTGGGACAATCAATATTGGACTTTACATATTAAGCTATTTTGCAGTGGACTGTATAGTTTATTGGTTCACTTAGCTATTTATATAATTTTAATTGTGAGATATATATTTGATGTATGCAAATTTTACTTTGTTGTAGAGTAAGCTTGGGTTTTGTCACAAGATTTTGCTTAGAGTGTGAAGTTTCTGCACTTAAACAATTATTAACTGTATTAATGTAAAATCAGGTCTCCTACTCTGTCATACAAGACTTTACTGAGCTGTATGTATCTCAGAACTGGATGGACAGAAATATAAATCCTAAGCAGGTGAAACAGTCATTGTTTAAATTTACTTCATATGCACGTTAGTTTTATACCTGGAGTTCAGTGGCATCACTTGGGGGGGGGGGGGGCAGAGGGGGCCATGCCCCCCAATATTACACTGTGCCCCCCAAATAAAATGCAGTTTTTGTGTTTGTTTTTTACATGACAGAGAAAGCACTGAATTATTAAATACAGCCGAAGAAGGCTGGTGTTCTGCCACTGTGCGAGATACACCCCCCCCCCCCCTCCCAGGCTGTAATGCGAGCGTCCAGTTTGAAAAAACAGCCTGATTCATGCAGAAGAATCACGCTGTATATATGGGGACTGGTGGCTGCAGTTACACTCCCACAGCCTAGCCAGCACACTCCCCCCCTCCCCTCACAGACAGCAGAGGAGAGAGGAATACAAGCTCCTCCTGCCTCTGTCCCTTGTGTGTCTGCCAGGACCGCCCACTCTCCTCCCGGCATGCAGCTGTATCTGACAGGAGATGTGGGTGGGAAACATGAAAGATGCCGGCGGTGTGTGAGAGAGATAACAGCTTTAACCCTGGGTGAGTAGACAGCGAGCTGTGCAGTGTAGTGTGATTGCTGAACTCTCCCTATCTCCCTCCCTTGTCTCCCCCCTTCTCTGTTCTTTCAAGAGCTTGACAAACTTCACTTCCATTAAGAACTTAGGCAGCCCATGCATGGATTTATTTTCATTCAGGTTGGGTTCACACTGATGCAGTATACTGCATTGAATGTCCTTTGTCCAGGAATCGCACAAGATTCCTGTACAAATGACATGCAAATTCAGTGCGATGCAAATTGAACCATACATTGTGTATGGCTCAATTTGCATTGGATCCGCTCCAAAAAGGTGCAAGACCCTTTTTTTTTTTTTTTGTCTGCACTGGAATCAAATCGAAAGGGTGTTCAGACCCATGTGATCCAATTCCATCAGCTTTCACAGTGCGCACTGCGTTCTGCAAACCAATTTGTGGGTATCATTAACTTTGATCAATAATATTGACACCCGCAGTGGTTTGCCGAGCGCAGTTTGAACTGCCTGTGATTCTGATGCATTGCGGGAAAGGAGTTGCAGCAGTTCCCTCACCGCATCAGTGTGAACCGAACCTCAACTATTGTGTTGACGAAAAAAATATTCAATTCCCCCATTTACACATTCAAGGTGGATGGGAGAATCCTCCTGCTGAGCCCATGCCAGAACTACCAGGGTCGCACTTGCGACCAGGTCCTGGTGTTCGGCCACCAGGAGGGTTTCCAGCCTCCTCTTGCTGTCCTGCCCCTGATATTGACAACGCCAATCTGGTGGTTTCTGTCTCCTTGGCAGGAGCTGCAGATATTTGGACCCAGTACTGGTTACATTATGGGGTTGATGGGTGCATACGGGGAGGGGGGGGGCAGCACTACTGGTTGTAGATGGCTGAGCTCTCCACCAGTCGCCTAGCAGCTGTGACACTGCATAGCCTTTTCTGTTGACATAGTGATCTGGATTTGCTTTGGGCGATGCTAACGATCAGATCTAAAAATAAATATGATAGTGGTTTTATTGATTAGATCCCCCACCTTACTGGAATGGAGCCCACACAGTTGCTGAGCATATGGTTGATATATATGGGATTGTACTTTTGATTCTATTAAATACTGTGTTTATGTCCACATATTAGATCCAATTGGGAGAATCGCCCAGATCGCATCCAAATGGCATGTCAACAGAGAAGGCTATGCAGTGTCATCGCTGCTAGGGACTGGCGGAGAGCTCAGCTGTCTACAACCAGTAGTGCCATGCCCTCCCGCACATTTGCCCATTAGCCCCATAATGTAACCAGCACTGGATTCTAATGCACTGCCATGAGGACAGAGATGCTGGACTGGCTCTGTCACTAGCAGGGGCAGGACAGCAAGAGGAAATTGGGAACCCCTTACAGTGGTGGAACACCAGGGCCTTGTTGCTTGTGACATATCTCTTGCTTTCCACCACCATAGGGGGGCCTAAGATGTCAGGAAGGAGGCCCACTGCAGAACATGTGAAAGAGCCCTGCTGTGGGAAAGTAATAAAGGGCCCCTGGATCAGTGGAAAGGGCACCTCGCACACAGGGAAGGCCCCCGGGACTGATGGGTGGGGGTGGTCAGGGTGGCCCCTATAGTTTCTTGCACTGATGCCCATTGTCACGAATATTTCAAGTTTATGCGTTTGAAGCCCATTGTCACAAATATTTCATGTTTTTGCGTTTTTGATGCCCATTGTCAGGAATTGTGACAAAGTGTTCGGAATATTTCATGTTTATGCGTTTGATGGCCCTTCATAATGCAAATTTTTATCTATAGGTCATGTTAAAGAGACTCTTCAGCTTCCTTTTAGGAAGTATGCCTAGGGACTTTTTAGCATCTTGATAAAAGTCCCTAGTCAGATTGAAACATTGAAGCTCAAGTGTATTGTATATTGCATAAACAAAACAAAAGTGAATTTGTAACAAGACCTCTGGAGTGCATTCTATTTTTGCAAAAAAAAAATAATATATATATATATATATATTGTATTTTATTGTCGGCCCCCCTACTTTTGTCCCTGTCCCCCCATGTGCCCCCCCAAAATATGAAAGCTGGAGACGCCACTGCTGGAGTTCAGATTTAAGTGTGTCATATTAACATTGTTAGCATTGTGACAGGTACCCTTTAACAGCCTGATCTCCTTTATTATTTTGCAAGATTGTACCTATTGATATACTCGAATACTGAATTTCTCTAGAATAAAAATAAAATGGAAAACTAATTGCTTTCCTAATGCACCTAAAATCAAATTTCCATCCCATCAAAACATGTTTTTAATATGCTGCTATATATGTTTTATTATTCTTTTTTTTTCTTGCAAAAGGTAAAAGAACCTGAAATTGTTTTACATTAAAAAATCCTTTTCAATTCCCATGCACTCAGGTTATTTTCTCACTTTCCTCTTAGATAAATGTGTGTTTTCAGGTTCCTTCCGCCGCTGTTCTTATTCTCCTCTGTCGCCTCCAAACATCTTTAGCACTATCTGTGTTTCAATCCACTTTTCTATAATCTATTTCCCTTGCTCCATTAATTTTTGTCTGGTTATTAGCTTTAAAAAAAAAACACCCGTGGTCAGATGTGTAATGTTCTGGAGAGTCTAGAGGCAATACTTAGGACAATCTATAAAATATAATGGCAGTGCACTGTATCTAGTCACCTCCCCTTCTCATCTGTAGAGAAGAGCCAGCTCCTTGCTAATTAAACAGTTGACTTTAGATTTTATTGTAATCATAAAAACATCCGCATAAAAAGAAACTATAAAAAAAACAAAAAAAAAACAAAAGCATCTTTCAAGATTCTTATTAGGTCACCACAGAGGTCATTTACAAAGTGAGCCCATGAGGATGATAATATCGAACATTCAGTTGCCAACGAGTTTTTTGCAGCCTTTATGGCCATCTTGCTGGTCTTGACTTTGCTAAGCAGTGAGTCAATGATCTGGAATAAACACCTGGCAGTGATGCCATAAAAAGTATGGCCTCCCCTCTGTTTTGGGTCAGTGACTCAATCGTTGGGTAGTGAACCAAAGGTGAGGATGACAGCCCTGGTGACTGCACCTTAAAATGCTAATCTGTAATACTAGTGGGTTTCCTAAAATTGACATATAAAAGTACTAGTAGCATAGGAACAGATCTATCAAATAAATCCAGAATTTAAATTTAAAGTGAACCTGAGGCTTTCTAAACCATACTATTTAGGTAGCATGACTTCAGTACAGCAACCTGATGGTCTCTACGTGCACACTTCCATTTCAGGAATTTATATCTTTACATAGTTACATTGTTCCAGCTTGGACTAATGTGACAATGCATATACCAAACCTGTAGGATTTCCCTGGAGGCTGGAAATCACAGTAGTAGGCACCACCACTACAGTGATCTCCACTAGCTTTCAAGTCCCATGCCAAGCTACTGCTTAGCTGCATTGTCAATACAGGAAGTCGCTCACTCGGCATGGGCACCATTCAGAGAATGCTTTGCATTTTCTCATTAAATGTAATGCAATCTCTGATTGGAAGAGTTCACAACTGTGATTCCTCTCCACCGGGTCCAATCAGAGAATGCTTTGCATTCATTGAGAGAATGCAAAAAGAACAAAAAAAGGGCGCACCGACCTAGCGCATTATCCTCAATAAAAGGCTTTATTTAAGTAACATTAAAAATGGCTACTCACAGACGTAGATAAAAGTAAAACGTATCAAGCTGGATTGCTCAAATGTCCGTGTTTAGTCCATATAATCGTCCATGACCGATGAGATGACTGACTCGTTTCGAGGCCTAGCCTCTTCCTCAGAGCCACTGTGTCATGGCTGTCTCTTTGGTTTAAATAGTGATGTAGTGAGGTAGCGACCCAGTCACTGCCCCCAGGTGGGAGTGTCCCCTCCCCCGGGGGAGTGGCAAGAGCACCACCCCACTCACTCTTGTGACATCATTAGTGGGGTGGTGCTCTAGCCACTACCCCGGGGGAGGGGACACTCCCACCTGGGGTAAGTGACTGGGTCGCTACCTCACTACATCACTAAGCCTTTTATTGAGGATAATGCGCTAGGTCGGTGCGCCCTTTTTTTGTTCTTTTTGCTTTTAGTACCGGTGGACTACCCCAGTCCGATAAGGGCAGCAAGACTTTAGCCATCTGAGAAGCCAGTTGTCAGTCCCGTGAGGAGTGTGGTCGAGGGGCCTGGATACCAAGCGCAGGAGAAGGGTGGTTTCACCTTATTCTTTATTGAGAGAATGCAAACTGATCTCTGAATGGCACCGATGCTGCACGGCTCACCTCCTGTTTTTACAATGCAGCAGGGCAGCCGCTCAGCACAGAATCTGGAAGCTAGTGGAGATCGCTGGAGTAGCGGTGTCTACCACAGTGATTTCCAATTTCTAGAGGGATCCCACAGGTATGGTATATGCATAATTACATTGGTCCAAGATCCATACTCGGAATTCCACTTTACTTTTTCCAGATGGTCCTGTATATTCCTTAAAAATCATAGGTGTTATTTTTTTTTTTTTTCTACAGGAAAACAGGGAACACAGCTGTCATGGCCACACTGCAACTCACTTTGTACTGCTTTTTTTTACCCCTTATTGATCAGAAAAAAATCACATATTGCAGCCAATAGATGCAGGGAGGGGTGGACCTATGGCTTTGGTCCCTATAAAAAAAAAAAAAAATGTTTTTTGTAGTATCCAGACCTACATGTATTACAAAGTACCTGACTTGTAGAAGTTGTATGTACCCCTACCCTTTCCCCAAAAAAGTGTAAAAAGTGAATAAAGCACTGGTTTTCGACATTGCATTTATTAAATAATAACAAAACATGTCCCCCAGTGTAGAACCATCATCAATACCGATGGCCACCACACCTCGGGACACAAAAAAAATATATAAAAACCTCCAGCCTCATTGAACGCTCCCATCGACTGCCCTGTCATTGACCCTGCATGCCATTGGTGATGTCATAAGGGGTGGGGTCACCCACTGACGTCATTGGCTGACTCCACCTTATAGTTATTTAAGAAATGTCAGACAGAGGAGAGGCAGTCTGCGGGAGCCTTCGTTGGGGCTGGAAGATTTCTTTTAGGGGTCCAGCGGTCTGGCGGGTGGCATGATTGACGATGGATATGGATCTACTTCGGGAGACATGTCTTTTTACTTTTTAATAAAGGAATTGTCAAAGACTTGTGTTGTGTGTTTAGGAGGTTTGGGGGTAGGGCGCTTGCTCGTCTCCCCCTTTCCTAGCCTGCCGGGCTGCATGCTCGGATAAGGGTCTGGAATGGATTTTTGGGGGGGGGGGCACTCCATTTTTATTTTGTCTTTTGTCTAAATTTTGGCTTGGGGTTCCCCTTAAAATCCGTACTGGACCCTAAAGGCCTGGTATGGATTAGGGGGGACCCCACACTGTTTTTTTCTTGTATTTTCTTATGCTAGCATTCTTTTGTTTACATTTCAGCTCTCAGCAGGGAAGCCTACTGACTAGGGGTGATCGAACGGTTCGGGTCGACCATCGGTTCGACCCAAACATTGGTTGTTCGAGGTTCGGCCAAATTCCGAACTTTTTGCTGAAAAAGTTCGGAATTCGGCAACCAGAACCGACCAAAATGCAATGGGACAGGAAATGGGCTTTAAAAGCCCGTGATTGGACCAGAACCATCAGTAAAAACCAATTGAGGGGGCATGAGAATGCTAGGAATGTGATTGGAGTGACTAGGGAGTCCAGAGGCCAATCATTAGTGAATACACCCCCCAGTATATAAGATAGCCCCACCAAATTCCTAGCATTGTAATACAGGGACATGGAAGAGAGTGGAAGCAGTTCTGTTACTTCTGCTACAAAGTGTCATTTAGTAGTTTTTAGTGTGAAGAAAGGGATGTCTAGTGTAGTTAGGGTGCTATTTTCCACTTTAGTTAGCTTTAATAATCTAGTTTCTGTAGGGAAAGTGTTAAGTGTAAGGGGACCGTAGTGTAGTGTAGGGTTAACTGACTCTGACTGCTATGGCAGGGTGACAAAACCCTTCCATGTCAGGGTGACCGCTATAGAGAAAAGATTGTTTCTCTTAGGTCACTTACAGAGCAGCGATATGGCTTCTCGCCGGTCAGCCTGCTTTTTGCTGCAGGTGTTCATAGTGCTTTTTTTGAGGACATGTTTGGAGTCAGGCATGACATCTGAACTTCTGTGTAGGGGTATATATACACACACATGTATGTATATATACACCTACACATACATAGGTGTGAAAGTAGCAGAACACTATGCTTGCACTAATGAAATAATTAACAGGCATATGTCTCCGCTCCTATCACACCTATATATGTGTATATGTATATATATATACATATAAGTGTGTGTGTATATATACCCCTATACAGAAGTGCAGATGTTTTGCCTGCCTCCAAAGACCCCCAAAAAATGCCCAAAAAAACCTCTGGTGTCCTCTCATTTTTCCCGGCATACTAAACCAGCACCCCTCTAAATGTACCCAGACCGGATGCCAGTATCCTGCCTCACTAAGGCATCCACCTACTGGGCCAAAGAGTACAAGCAATTTTAACTGTCAAACATGTGAGTTGCCATTTTGTCATTTCAACAGTAAATATTTGTTTTACTGCACTCGGATCAAACCCTCTGCCCTCTTTATCTGATATCTTAGATACCTCCTCAATCTTTGGATCTCTGTGATGCATAAAGTATCCTGAAGTCAGCAAGAGTTTACCATTGGTGCATCAATACGGACGTTTATGGACTTATTGTGAAAAAACGATATAGTGCGTTCAACACAATCAAAAACTGCAAAAATTATGAACATCTGAATGTAATCTTCAAATATTCTAGTGATTCCCACACATTGTGAAAACAATATGCAATCCTTATTTAAAAAATATATAATCCATAACAAATGTGAAAGAATGTAAAGTCCTCCAATTGATCAAGATGTTCTTAAAATAGCCGAAGATCAAGCTTCAATAAATCAGTCTATCTTCAATCTTGCTAATCTTAAACCAATATTTGAGGGTGAAATAGAGGGAATGGACTCTTACCAGGTAACACTAAAAGGTGAGCCTTATTAATGAACAGGGCTGCTGTTAGAAATCACGGGGCCCCATACAGACTACCTGGCAGGCCCCCCCCCCAAGATAATATTAAAGATATATTTAGCTAAAATTACAACAAAATCACCATTATCAGACACAAATATAACATAACTCGCATAATTCCTGCTAAATCTAAAAAAAAAAAAAAAACTATGTTAAATAAAAAAGATGAGATGAGAAAAATATACAGGCTGGGCAGTTGGAGCTCAGTGATCAGAGAGACAGAGAGAGAGAAACAAAGTTACAATTTACAAATAAACTCCTGAGCAGAGATAAGTGCTGGGAGGTGGCCCACACAGGGAGGGGGATTAGTAAGGGACAACTGTCTCTTTCTCAACAGATAAAAGCTGATAGCAGGGAGAGGGACCGATCAGATTTGGGTGCTGGAGGAAGATTTCTGTATTTGTTGTCCTTCACTAATCCCCCTCTCTGTGTGGGCGCCCCCTGTGAGCTTAGGCCCCCTACAAGAGGGCTGGTGGTCCCCCCCTATCAGCGGCCCTGTTAGTGAGCAAGCACTTTCCACATGTAAACAAACAAAATCAAGTGAAGTGACACCCCAGTGGTAGTGAAAACTTCTTACCAGAGGTATGTAGAGAGTAAGCATGAACCAATATTGGTATATGGATGTACCAGGTGAAAGGTATCCAATGGCGGCTTCAGTGTGTAGGCGGTATAATGGAATAATAGGCCGGATCTATCTTACAACTCCACCAAAACATAAACTATAATAAAAACTCTGACCCAAAATATTGGATTAAAATTGGCCGTGGCCATTTATTACTTGTTTAAGCATAAATAAATAATGAAACTCAAATAATTATCAACAAATCTTCCGACAGCCTAGCCATAAAAAGCTCAGGCTGCATCAATAAATATAAAAATTCTCTTTATTATTAAAAACAACTCCCAAATACTTAAAAAACTCTGGTCCCCCTTTGCATAGCTACAAAGGTGACTTACCACATAACAAACAGCCGCGACATAACAGGAGGGGGTGGGGGGGTGGGGAGACAAACACTAGGAGTTCGCTGAGGTGAATGAGCCCCTCAGAGCCTTCTAATACCTTCTAGAATTTTCTTTAGTACTAGCCTATCACCTGTCAGGATACGCCAAATCCCACCTCCTGGAACTATCTCCAGGCAGGATCCCACGCTTTTCCCTGAGGCAAATTTCTGTCAGACTATCCCGCCTAAATTCTGACTAAACCTCAAAATCTGTTGCCCTGCCATTTCTCCCATGAGGAAAAGGGGGCATATAAAATGCCCCTTTTCCTTTCATTCCTCCACTCCACTCACTGCCACAGCAGGCCGGACTGTGGAACTATATTAGAGTACCTTATCGCCAGGCACATTAGCGAGTTGGATACGGTTTGATTGTGTTGAGCGCACTATATCATTTTTTCACTTTCGCTCCTCTTAATTCTAGTGCTGCCGCATAATTGTAAGGTTAGCGCACCCTTTTTCTTTCACGTTTATGGACTTATTGCTGAACTCATAAAGTATCCATATACTTGTTTACACCACCCTACCTGTCTAAAAACTAAAAATTAAAAGATTTGTCAGGGGTTGGACTTTTTTTGGTAGTACTGCTAAGTTTTATTTTAGTTCCCTTCACAACACAGACTTTAAAAGCATACCAACAGAAATACCAGCCAAAAAAACAACTAAAGTGCCCTGCACTAAGGACCACAAAGAAAGATTATATTTAGAGAAATGAGAATTCTCTCCTCGGTATTTCACTTTGACTCTAAACCTGATTAGATACGTACCTAAACTCTGCATGCGGGGATATGCTTCTTGATTTATTACATTACCGGGGACGCCCTGCTATAGACAGTTTTGTTTTATAAAACTGGCAGTTTAAATGAATTCCCTCTTACTAAATCTATTCTATGTATATTTTATCTCTCTCCTAACAAATAAAAGAAGATTAGGTAATTCTGGAAATTAAATGGGAATTTGAGGCTGCGGCAGAAAGTCCTGGGTGTTAAATTCTCAGTGACAGATTTAAAGCTTGAAAAACCAAGCTAAAAAGACTCTCAAACAAGGAAAACAGTTCATCTGAGAGATTGTAGAGGTTCGGAAATGGGTGTCCAGAATGTTACCTCAAGCAACGAAACAGCCCATACTGTGCTTTCACCTCGTAAGATGCATTATACAAACAGAATTCCTAATTTCCTCGCCGCACTATGACATTTCATTTGAGGTGCATCATCACATGCATGCAAACATGCAGTATTTTACACATGAACATGTGCTGCTTTAAGGTAGTTCTTTCATTCAGGATGATCTGTCAATGCACAGCAATGAAAGAAGAACTAGAACAGTGTCTTTTCTTTTTACCGTGGCGCAACACAAAACATGGAAGTTGATTCACTAAAACTGGAGAGTATAAAATATGGTGCAGCTGTGCATGGTACTAACATCAGCTTTTTCAATTAAGCTTTGACCAAAAAAAAAAAAAAAACTGGAAGCTGATTGGCTACCATGTACAGCTGCTCCAGAATAGTAATATGGGAATCCTGCACTGTGTGTATATCAATATCTAGACTGAAGGTAGCTAACATATAAGAAGTATACACAACGTACAACAAAAATAATGAACAAAAATGTAGTGCCTTATAAAAATATAACTGCATTCAAACATGAAAAAGATGTAAACACATTGGTAATATTAACCACTTCTGAACCGGAAGATTTTCCCCCTTAATGACCTGGCCATTTTTGTGATTTGGCACTGCATTATTTTAACAGGCAATTGCACGGTTGTGCGACACTGTACCCAAATAAAATGATGTCCTTTTTTTCCCTACAATCAGAGCTTTCTTTTGGTGGAATTTGATCACCTCTGCGATTTTTTTTAAAAAAAGAGTGACAATTCTGAAAAAAAAAATATATTTTTCACTTTCTGCTATATAACATTCCCCCCTCCCCAAAAAAATAATAATGTAAAAATCAATTTTTTTTCATAATTTCAGGCCAATTTGTATTATGCTACATATTTTTGGTAAAAAAAAAATCCCAATAAGCTTCTGTTGATTGGTTTGCGCAAAAGTTATCGCGTCTACAAACTAGGGGAAAGATTTATGTATTTTTTCCTTTTTTTAGTAATGGCGGCGATCAGCAATTTTTAGCAGGACTGCAACATTGCGGCAGACAGATCGGACCCCTAACTGACATTTTTGACACTTTTGGGGGGACCAGTGACATTACTACAGTAATCAGTGCTAAACATATGCAATGTTACTGTAATAATGACACTGGCAGGGAATGGGGTTAACACAGGGGTGATCAAAGGGTTAAGTGTGAGCCTAGGGGGTGTTTTCTAACTGTGGGGGTGGGCTTATGAAATCAATACAGAGACCTGTGATCCTAAATAGGAAGAACACAGGAGCTCTGCATTGATACCAGCGAGAACAACGGTCTGCTGTGTTTGCAAACGCAGACCGCCATTCTCCCTTCACCGTCCTAGACCACCCCCCGGATCGGCTTCCCCGCTGGCGAGTGGGTGCGCGCATGCCCCCAGGATCGCTTTCGCAAGCGGCCGTATAGGTACGGTGATTCGCGGCGGCTAGTCACCAAGTGGTTAATAGACTACATCGACAGTCCATATAAGAATAGAAAAAGTAGTTCCTTTGTAAAAATAATAGTCCATAATGAAGTCACCAATCCAGTGAGCAGACAGCAAGGCAATGGTGTCCAAACAAATGTACCGCCAACAATGGAAAGAATGTAAACTCACAAATATAGCGGCTGCCGTTACATCAGCAAATAAACCTCAAAACACATGTGGAAGTCTCTCTGGAAATCACACAATGGATGGCATCACCAATCGTTCATATCGGGATCCCGATGGGAATAAATAGCCTCGCCCAGAGCCCAGAAGTATATTTATAGTGTAGTATGATTTACTCCATGAGTAAAATACACAACAAGTGCAAAAAATAAAACAGTAAAACTCACATAAGTTAATGCTGGTGACCCGGAATTGCTCAGCAGCGAGATGTCCGTGCCAGATGCCACACTGTATTGGTTTCACTGGTTCCCAAAAAAGTGTCAGTTAGACTTTAGACCAAGGGTCTTCAAACTATGACCCTCCAGCTGTTCAGGAACTATGATTCCCATCACGCCTAGTCATCTCTGTGAATGTCAGAGTTTTACAATGTCTCATGGGATGTGTAATTCCGCAACAGCTGATAGATAGATAGTTTGAGGATCCCTACTTTAGACCCTTTTTTGGGAACCAATGACACAATACAGTAATCAGTGCTAAAATAATGCACTGTTGCTGTACTAATGACACTGGCTGGGAAGGGGTTAACATCAGGGATGATCAAAGGGGTAACTATGTGCCTGTCTGCTGTTTCAGTGTAATGCTAGATGCTTTTATTATTGGAAGACATGGATTGGTGTCCCTGCTCTACAGGAACACAGGATCCATGCCTTCTGTACTGACAGTGATCTGCCTTATTTATTTATGCAGATCTCCATTCTGCCTGTGTACAGAACGATCAGCGGGGGCTGGCGGACATCGGGTCTGCAGGACCCTCTGATCAGCTCCCGCTGTGTAAAATCACAGAGCAAGCAACCCGCCAGCGGCTCGCACATGATAGCAGGAAGATACATGAACCCTGCGCAGCGCAGCTGCCCTGGAGCAGTAAAATTGCTATAGAGGCCCCTCAACAAATCACTGGCATAAAAAAAACCTAAATAAATGCCCCTTTAACTTACCTAAATCTGTGGCCATGTAATGGTCATATCCAGAGTCTTTGAGGGTAGAAGAAGCTTTATTTTATCCCAGATATAAACTTAAAGGGTAACTCCACTTTCGTGGGGAAAAAAATAGCAAATAAAGAAAAAAAAATATATATAGCATATACAATTGCAACACAAGTCACATTGTAATTGAATTATTAACAATTATCTTTCCTCAGCTTCTTCCCTCTTGTTCTTCCCCTCAGCCTCCTTCTCACCTCTTCCTTTCCCACCCCCCCCTTGCCCCCCACCCAGACGTTTCCCCTCTTCTCCCCAAGCCACAGACCCTACCCCCCACACGGGCTAACACAAATACCTCCATTGCGTCCCTCTGTGGGTTTCCTCGGATTTACCCGCCCCAAGACGGCCCACACACATTTGGTGGTTGCCCCCTACATCCGGATACAGTGAGTTCCCCCTTGGGGGTGTCCAGTCACGGGAGGCACCACCGTTGCCCCTAACTGTGCCTTATCCGTATCACACCCCACCGCCCTGGAGGCCCACACGGTCTCTGACTGTATGTTCTCCTTATAGCCCTACACCAGAGTATGAGAAAAAGGACTGTCCCCACCCTGCTTAAGGTTTATACTACCTGACATGTGCCGGTCTTATACACCCATGTGATCCACTGTATGATTATGTCATGGTTTGTTACTCCAACCCTATTTTGTGTTCTTGTTGTTAATGTTACTGTTCTTGATACGCTTTGTACCACCCAAAGTGATGTTCACTTGTTCTATCATTCTACTTTATTTCAATAAAATGTTTAGAAAAAAAAAAACAATTATCTTTCCTTTTCAATCTGCAGCTGCTGTAGTTTTCTGAAAATCCAATGCAATATGGCTACCTGGAGGTGTTCTGTACACAGAATGTATACTGACCACACCCCCAGAAACATAATTTCCTGCTTGTGATTGGCTCACCAATTTTCCCAGAAGTCTGTACTAAGAAACAAGTCAGATTTCTGGCATCCCCTACAACACAAATGTCATTTTTGGTGAGATACTCCCAATAGGAACACATCTAAAGGGATGCAGGCCCAGCGGATTTCCTCATTAGAGCCCTGCAGCTGCTACAGCTGATAGATAATTATGAAACCACTCCCATTAGACCCACTCAGCACAGAGACACAGAGGAACAATCAGTGATTTCTTCAGAATAACAAAAGGTAGGAATCTGCAACAACGTTATAATCCCTGCAATGTACATAAATCACCCAGAGGGGAATGTTTTCTTCTAAACAAAAGTGGAGTTACGCTTTAAGACCCCATTCATACTTACAGATGTGGCTGTTTGCAATTAGATTTGGGAGACCCAATAGGCGCTCCCCGTGATTAGCTGGTCTCCAGCATCTAATTTCAAATAGCTCCATTCACAGGTGTGAAAGGGCCTTAAAGTGATAAAAAATAAGTCAACACGATTTTATCATTTTCTAATGGTGATTAATCAACTTATAATGTCTTCTACTCCTTGATGTATCATAGTTTCCATTTCTTGATGAATGAGTCATTCCCTTGAGCTAATACAAACTTTGCTGTGCATCAATACAAACATTCAGCCCTCCCTATTCACTCCTCCTCCCTCCTCCAAGCTAATTGAATGATAGCTGCTTGGATCCTGCACTTTCTCTTGATACTCGAAGTTCAGGGAAGCTGCAATGAAGGACCTGGAGATGGCTATTGTGAAAAGTATCTCAAGAAAGTGTTTGTGCCCAAATCTAGAAAATGACATATGTAGGGAATGCTAACCAGCCTGCTTAGAATGCATTCTTTAAAAAAAATAAGCGTGTTTAATACTACTTTAAAATAATTGTCTAGTATTAATAGAAAACAATTCATTTTTAGATACATTGATGTTGATTTACTAAATGCAATAAGGCTTTTCACTTTGCAAGAGAATTTTCCCCTAGAACACAAAGTGATTGTAAAGTCTTGTTTTTTTTTTCCCATTTAAATAACAAACATGTTATTTTTACCTGTGTAGATTGTTTATCACAGAGCAGCCCTGATCCTCCTCTTCTCGGGGCCCTGGCTGGAGCTCCTGGCCCCACCCTCCTGTTGAGTGCCCCCACAGCCAGCAGCTGGTTATGGGGGTACCCGAGCCAAGCTGCAGCTCCGTGTATCCATTCAGACACGGAGCTGCCATTCAGCCCCACCCCCTCTCTCTCTTAATTGGCTAACTGAGTTTGATTGACAGCAGCGGGAGCCAATGGCTGAAGCACTCGTGGACATCGCTGGATAGAGAGGGGGCCCAGGTAAGTATTCGGGGGGCTGCTGCACACATAAGGCTTTTTATCTTAATGCATGGAATGCTTTAAGATAAAAAAACCTTCCGACTTTACAACTCCTTTAATGAATGAGGTGAAGCTCTCCTGAGTTTCATAATCTAAACACATTTAGAGCCCATTCACACTGGGGCGCCGTAGGTCGCCTGCCATAGAGAAGCTGTGGACCCATTCTAATAGGAGCGACACAAGTCGCTCTGACTTAGAAAAAGGGTCCGGAGCTTCTTTGGGGCGACCCGGAGCGACCTGCATTGACTTCAGTGATATGAAGTCCGTGCCGGCCGCTCCGAGGTCGCGGTGCGAGCTGCGCACCGCGACCTGTGAGGTCGCCCCGGCAAGTAGCGTCGCCCCAGTGTGAACGGGGTCTTAAGCAAAATGTTTTATATTTTTTATATATTTTTATATTAATATCTTTGCATGTGCTTGGGCATTTTATGCAAAGTAAAATTTCACCACCTTCACTAAGCTCTGGGGAAGATTGCAGATTCCCTTGAAAAATAAACAGCCTATGTGCCTTTTACTATATGAACCCCATTTGGTCTTATATCTCTTCCATCTCATGCATGCTCAATGCAATTTACAACTTTAATTAACAAAAGCCTTGAAAATAGCAATCCCATATACATGAACAGCAATCCCAGTTCCAAGTTAATCATTTGACCCCCTCCCTAAAAGAAATAAGAGAGTCCAACAACTGTGATTAGAGCCTTACAATCATTACTGCTATGGTCCTACAACATGAAATGCTATGGATCTATGACGTTTTAGCTTATAGAAGGCAGTAGTATGCTTGCTTGGTTGAACTTTAATAAATATTTAATGTTTTAAATTCACAGCATGATTTCAAACTAGCGCAAATCCTAAATATTTCACTATCTTGAACATGTTTACTGCGTGTAAATGCTCTTTAGCTAACAAAAATGTTATTATGGAAATATCAACGTAGTGTGATAATGAGCCGCAAACACAATACACTAAAGATTGAGGATGATATTTCCGCAAGGAAATGGTTTACAGATTGTATGAAACACAAAGCTAGAAATTGTATGAAACACAAAGCTACTCTTATATTGTACTTTCAAGCAACATAATTCTAGTGATTTGGTAAAAGCTACTCTAGTCTTTAGCAGCTTCAGGATAGAAATGTTTTTAACCCCTTGCTTACTAGGCACTTATACCCTCTTCCTGCCCAGGCCAATTTTCAGCTTTTAGCGCTCTCATACCTTGAATGACAATTGCGCTGTCATTCAACACTGTACCAAAATTAAATTTTTATAATTTTTTTCACACAAATAGAGCTTTCTTTTGGTGGTATTTAATCAACACTGTGTTTTTTATTTATTAAAAAAATATATATTTTTTATATTGTGTTATAAAATTTTGCAAACAGGTCATTTTTCTCATTCACTCACTGATGGGTAGTGATAGGTGGCACTGATGAAGTGGCACTAGTGGGCACTGATCAGGAGGTACTGATGAGGATGCACTGATGGGTGGCACTGATGGGCACGGATGGGTGGCAATGATATGCGGCACTGATTGGCAGCACTGATTGTCACTGGTAGGCAGCACTAGTGGGCACTAATTAGCTGTACTGAGGGCAGTGATAGATCATGGCACTGGTGGGAAATGATTAGCAGCACTGGAGGGCAGTGATTAACAGCACTGGTGGGCACTTAGAGGACCAATGAAAAAAAATGTTTTTTTATATTGTGTTATAAAATTTTGCAAACATGTAATTTTTCTCATTCACTGATGGGCACTGATAAGTGGCACTGATGAAGCGGCACTGGTGGGCACTGATCAGGAGGTACTGATGAGGATACACTGATGGGTGGCACTGATGGGCACTGATAGGTAGCACTGATGGGCATTGATATGCGGCACTACTGGGCACTGATTGGCAGCACTGATGGCCACTGATAGGCAGCACTAGTGGTCACTTATTAGATGTACTCAGGGCAGTGATAGATGGCACTGGTGGGCACTGGTTAGCAGCAATGGAGGGCACTGATTAGCAGCACTGGTGGGCACTTAGAGGACTGATGTCCCTCTAAACGGGACATCGGTTTTCTTCCTTTTTTTCACGCTGACAGCGTGAAGAAAAAAAAAGGCATTAACCAGCTTCTGTTTACGTCTGTGATCAGCTGTCAGCCCCACCGTCATTGGCCCTTTACCCTTCTCTGTGATTAGCCAAGTCCCAAGGACTTGGCAATCACAGAGCGCATCGCTCGTATGCCCCCTGGGAGGATGTCCTTGTACACCCTCCAGGCATTTTAAGCTCGCGCTGTAACCATCTTCCAGCTATAGCGTGGGTGTCAAGCGATTAATATAAAAACTTAAAAATGTTTCACTTAGTTCTTAGGTGCCTGTTCACACAAGCGGACAGCTGCTGCACAGTAGACTGCAGAAGCTGTCTTCCAAGTGCAGTGAGCCGACAGTAGACCGTAGACAGTAGAGTGCACCATTCTGTTCATCACACAGCTCTCTTTTTTTTTTACTTTTTTTTTCAAATTAACTTTATTTGAAGTGCACAAAAATGACAATTGTGTGTTGTGCTGCTGTAGAGTGACATGCATGTCTGCATTTTTTTACAGATAATTGTAGCACAGCTCTGGGCTGCATTACAGTGTGAATAGGACACATAGAAAACAGTTGTTTTCTGTGTGTTCTAGTGATGGCTAGAATTCTTTCAGTGCAGAAAAACACATCTCCACACTATGTGTGAACTGGCCCTTAGTCAAAAGCCACTAAAATAATGGACATTTTATGAAGGAACATGTTGCTTAAAAAAGTGAAAGTGAGCCTAAACAATAACAAAAAAATATTTTTATTACTGAATTAATTAACAAGTTACCTTCATCTCTATTTCAGAGCATTTTTATTCAAGGATTTATAAACATGCATGACAAAAAGCACATCCATGTAGCTCCCCCCTGGGTCTACTGAAGGTAGGGTATAACCTCCAGAGGCAGGGAGCGAGCTAGCATTTACCCCATGGCTGAGTCCATGGCTATAATGGGGAGTTTTGAACAGAGAGTGGGTGCCAGTCACTTTTAATCTTTTCAAAGCTTTAATGGGGAACTATAAATAAAGTAGTAGGAGAGAGGGTTAGGGTATACCAGTAGTAGTAGATCACTTACAGACTCCTTTGCAGAAAAATAAGCTTCACAGTACCAGAACCTTTAAGCCGACCCGACGATACTACAAACATGTTTCAGATGTAGAACAAGATCCAGCTTCAAAGTGTCAGAACCTTTAGCCTGACCCGGGAACACTGTAAGCACATTTTAGATGTAGATGAGGGGAGGGAAAATCTTCCAGGGATGGTATGAGTCACACATTAACCTGACAGGTGGCCTAGCTGTCTGGGTCAGATAGTCAGATGACCAAGAGGGAGTGGTCAATATCTCTAGGTAAATAATGTTCAATCCAGGAGTTCCAAACCCATTCAAACTTATGCATACTATGCCATTTTTCTTAACCACTTAAGCCCCGGAAGATTTTACCCCCTTCCTGACCAGGGGGTTTTTTGCGATTTTTTACTGCCTGACTTTAACGGACAATTGCGCGGTCGTGCGACGCTGTACCTAAACAAATTTCACGTCCTTTTTTTCTCACAAACAGAGCTTTCTTTTGGTGGTATTTGATCACCTGTGCGATTTTTTGATCATGCGCTATAAACAAAAAAAGAGCATAAATTTTGCAAAAATAACAATATTTTTCACTTTTTTTTATATGAAATTCCCCCCCAAAAAAATGTAAAAATCAAAATTTTTTAACATTTTCGGCCAATTTGTTTTATGCTACATATGTTTGGTAAAAAAAAATCGCAAAAAGCGTATTTTGATTGGTTTGCGCAAAAGTTATCGCGTTTACTAACTAAGGGAAAGATTGTTGTCATTTTTGCTGTTTTTTTTTTTAATGAGTAATGGCGGCGATCTGCGATTTTTTTTTGCGGTACTGCGACATTGCGGCGGAAAGATCGGACCCTTGACTGACATTTTTGACACTTTTGGGGGTACTAGTGACATTACTGCAGTAATCAGTGCTATACATATGCACTGTTACTGTAAAAATGACACTGGCAGGGAAGGGGTTAACTGTATTGGACAGGGAGGGGTTAAGTGTGTCCTAGGGGCGTGTTTCTAACTGTAGTGGGACATGTCTCCTATTGTAAAAACAGAGATCAACGGTTCTACATAGTACAACCGTCTGATCTCCATTTTTACACAGGGGAGAATGACAGGCGGCTTGTTTACATAAGCCGCCCGCCTTTCTCCCGCTCTACCGACGCTCGTAGTGTGACCGGCGGACATCGGGTCCGCCGGTCACACGCCCGCACTCCTCTGTGAACGAGCCGAGGCGGGCGCGCGCCTCAGCGGGCGCGCACTCGCCCGCTATTGGCTCAAAACCCGGTGACAGGCTAGCGACGTAGATCTACGTCACTCTGCCTGGCCGGGGCTGACTGCCGCGGTAAATATACTGTGTGCAGTCGGCAAGTGGTTAAGAAATAGCTTGCCATTTTTTTTTTTAACCAGTGTTACTGAGACCACCAAGTGTTGGCCGTGGCTTGTTTCACCACCATGAAAAAGAAAGTAAAGAAACTAAAATGGGTATTTGTACAGAGCCTGGGCTTCAAATTTAGTAGAACTTTCTTAAGATTACCTTAATTTAAACCCACAGCCATTTAATAAATTCTCAGACTGAAAAAAACAATGCAACTATGACAAAGAATGAGTCCATAGGAAAGATTATACAAAGTTGTTGTACTCTTTCTCCTAGTTTTAGCTCAAAACCTCCTGTAGCACAGAACTTGAGGTCAAATTATAGGCAAGCAACTAGTTTACTGCGCTAGGAATCAGACTTTTAGCAAGATATCTTTATGTCAAAAAGGGAGCTGGGGGTAAGGTGTATCATAATATAATACCAGCCAAAAGTTTTTGAGTATCAGCTCATCTCCATAAGGATGTTTTGGGGATATGGAATATCAACAGTGGTGAAACAAGTAATGCTGTAAAGGGAGCCATTTGAATGTCCTGGTTCTTTGGTTTGGGACCACTGTCATAGTATTGCTCAAACAAAATACTAGAATGGATTTTGAAGCCTTTTCAGGGAAATCAAACTACCAAGAAGCTATCCTGTCTTTTATGTGTTATTGGAGACAGTAGTCCTCAGCTCAGGGGCTATGCAGGCCCCCAAATATTGTATAAAAACATGACATACATATATTGTGTCTTGTGTTTGGGGGAGGGAGTTGTTACAAGTATTCCTGACATTGTATTGTAGATGGTCGCTATAGCATAGTAACTGTATAGCACCAACCATGTTAGGGTGATGAACCTGAGGTAAGGGGGTACAGTTCTCCTGCATGTTGTAAATATAGAGCATTAGCAGGTTTGCCTTGGCTGTACCATTGCTGGTAGAGTTAGATGCCTCAGGTAGGGGGTATATGATATCTATTACACTGTACATACACACATAGCACATACCAAGCTAATGAAGAAGGGTAGCACTCAGGTAAATGGGAACATAATCTATATATGTTTGTAGACACATGTTGTAGAGGGGTAGCTTTTAGGTTAGGTAGTTAGTTAAAGAACTTGTTCATGTTCTAAATGGCCCTTTAAATCCCCACCAGCTCTAGGTTTTCCATTTTCTAACCTAAACCCTGAGGCTTAATCAAAGCTTCTGTCTGACAACCCTTCTGATATAATCATCTATTAAAACCTAGTCTCCCTTCCTCAGAATCAGGCATCAGAATGTGACAGACATTGGCCTGGGGACTAAGGGGACTGGGTGGGAATAAGTCTTCAAAGAAAGCGGTGAGGAGAATTACATGATGGTGAAGACTGTGGATAGAGGACAGAATTACTACAGGAAAGCTGCATGGTGCTCCACTGAGAGATGTTAGTAGCAGTTAGATGAGGAAAAGGTACAGACTTGGAATCAGGGGCTTGGGAAGAAGTGGGCAGAGTATGGGGGATAAGGGTAAGCATAAGAAGAATAGGCCAAGGCTCCACTTGCATTTCAAAGATATCAGCAAGCAGTGCCTGAGAGGGTATTGATGGTGTGGAGATACACTGCCTGGCCAAAAAAAAAAATGCCACCTGGAACTAACTAAGCAACTAACTAAACTAAGCATGCAGTAACTATCCTATTAGATACTGCATGTGCCCAAAGATTGAGGTCAGCTGACTACCTGAATATACTGAATGACCAGGTTTTCCATCAAGGGCACGGGCATATTCCAAGATGACAATGCCAGGATTCATTGGTCTCAAATTGTAAAAGAGTGATTCAGGGTGCATTAGATATCATTTTCACACATGGATTTGCCACCACAGAGTCCAGAACTTAGCCCTATTGAGAATCCTTGGGATGTGCTGGAGAAGGCTGTGCGCAGTGGTCCGACTCTCCCATCATCAATACAAGATATTGGTGAAAATGAATGCAACACTAGACAATAAATCTTGTGACATTGCAGAAGCTTATGGAAACAATGCCACAGCGAATGCGTGCCATAATCAAAGCTAAAGGCGGTCCAACGTGTGACCTTTTTTTTTGGTGGCGACTTTTTTTTTGGCCAGACAGTGTATAATAGGGCAAGGTTGTTTGAGTAAGAAAATGGAGAAAGAAAGAAATGGGGAGCTATTGCATATATAGTGGGGTCACAGCAACCCCCTATGTAATAAATATTCTCTACTTGACAGATCTGAAACGTGTCCTTATACACATTTAAAATTTACTGTAAAATGTACTTTTCTCATGCAGTTTGTTATACAGAGCTTGTAATTCAGAGTAGCACCACCCATGTGTGGGTTTTCTTTCTTCTTGTCCTACATGCCAGTCTGTCTAATACAGGCAGAGGAAGGATTGCCCCATAGATGCAGAAATAGTAAATTCCAGGAAAGTAATTAACACTTTTTTTTTATAAGAATTAATATAATATTTCATTAGTATAAAATGTGACTCAGAGCAGTATAGAAACGTGTCAAAAGAGTTAATAAAATACAACAATTCTTCCATCAAACATGGCCAATGTGAGATACAGCATTAACAAGCTGCTTTTTTGATTCTGCTTTTTGGGAAACATTTGACACAGAAAACTTTGATATAGAGTAGCATGGAAGTAGCCTAGAAATTATATCTAAGACTTTTTAGTGATGCATTCATACCAAGTTGTAACTCTAATAGTCTATATTGCAGAGAAAATGGGAATATTTTGAAACTTATAGCATGTGGCTCTGACATATTAAGCACTACTGTACAATTCACATCAGCCCCTGCTCCAGATGAGTTTACAGTCTATTGTCCCATCCACACTAATACAGACACACTCATACACACAATAAAGGGGACAGGTAGCGGTCCCTGTACAGCTCAGACTGGAATGAGGAAAAGAAGCATAAGGAAACAAGTTGTACTTGGTAATGTAATAGAGGTAAGAACCTGTAAGTGAAAGCTATACTGTAGCCCTGCTATACAGAGCCATGCAGGATGCCAGAGCTGTGTCAATTTAAGGACTGGATAAACAGAAGTACAAATCCTTTTGCAGGTAATATAGTGTTATGTTTGTATTTTTTCTGTGTATTTAAAGTGTCATTTAAACCCACATCATTAAAAACTGTCAGTACATACTGTTGACACTCACTCAGTCACTATGGGATTTGTTTTCTGTATTCTACAAAAAATGGCTGATCCTGCTGTTAACTGTCTCACCCTTCTTGTATGTGTCCCCACTGCAGCCTGAGATTGTTAAGACTAGTCTACCCTATCTCTACTTAGCATGCTTCAGTTTCAGTTCCCTTGTAAGCTCTTTATGCCATCTTTTTCTTATCTGTGCAACCCATATGATGATAGAGTCACACATGTGGGCATATATTCAGTGGTAAATGATAGCCCACGCCCTCCCTCTTCCTCCATGCCCACAAAACAGCTAAACACAATGGGAGAAGAATATTACATGTTGATTGATGGAGGCTTCATCTTCTTGTAATTCTAAGCATGTACAAACACTAGATAAAGACTGGAGGGTTTTGATTGGCAGAACCTCCTCCTAGATAGCCCACACCATGTTTTTGCACAAAAATAATAAAGATTTGAGTTCAAATACATATTTGTGTGACAATTTAGAACATTTATTTACGACTAGGAGCCGACCACACCCAAAAATGCAGTCAGTTGCCAGGCTTTGGCACCGAAGGGCCGCATATTTGCGTGCAATAGCGTCGACAAAGCTGTGCTGAGAGAGCACACCCTGCACGCTCCCGTCACAATGATCTACGGCTCACAAAAATTGCTTCTTATGATCGAGAGTTTTCCGATCATGTGAATGTATGACAGCCAATCACAGCAGTCACATGGTCACAAGCCCCGCCTCACCTTACCTCCCAGAATGCAAAACCCCTTATAGGGCCAGCGGGAGCTGAATCATATGATATGGATATGAATCATGTCTTTTTTGACCAGCAGCAGAGGCCTAGAAGCTCCTCCCGCTGATGTTTATAAAAAAAAAAAGAATTATCCAAGCTCAACTTACCAACCAGCCTGCGACCAACCGAATTGACTGTTTTTAACACTTACTATTGGACAGGTCAATGTGCAGGCTGGTCGGTAGGTTGAGCTTGGAAATATTATGCGTTGCCTTTCCAATGCTCCTTGCTGCAGTGACCAGTTACAGCTGGGGGCAGTAACCACATGTTTGTCCCGCTGATGTTTCCCTGCAGATGTGCTGTGTCACATGTATATCGATTATGTGAATTAAACAGTGTGTGTTTAGTACTACTTTACCTATTTGCCTGAAGTTAAACTTGAACCAATGGTTTGCAACACCTCGTGTTGCAAAGGTTTGTTCTGCATGCTCGTGGGTAACATTTAAGGTAAAGGCAAATGGACGGATACAAAAAACGCTCCACCACCTGTCCCCAAAACTCTCTATAAATCTAGGAGTCAAGCTTGTGTCATAACAGCTGCACTGGTTTTTTTTTTTTTTACAAGTTTGGATAATTTTCTGCATCCATCTCTTATAACTACAAAACTTTACATTTAGATAGGATACACAGATGTGACAAGATACTGCAAATCCTCACAGCTCTTCTTGTATTGTTTGAAATATGAAAGGCTAGAGCTTTATGGCTCTAGTTCAGTCTGTGAGACAGCAGAGAGCTTGTTTGCTGCAATGCAGTTAAATATTTAATAGTGGCAATGAACTGGATAACTTTAAAGTGTAAAAGCACAGAATTCTACATATCTGCTTATATTGAACCAGACCACAATTTATGACATTGGGTATTGATTGTGTTTAAAAAAAATAAAGCATTAGAGGTCCGTAAAAGTTATTAGTTAATTTAAGTAAACCTGAGAGAAACAAACCAGGGACCGCTGAGCTGGATGGCAGTATGTCATACCACTGTGGATCAAGAGGCTGTCAGCATGTGCACAGAGGCCTCTGCCCCACTAGGTGGGATCAATGCTGCAAACAAGGAAGGCTAAGTAGCACTGGAGTAATACTTACAGGTTTTGGCACTCCTCCAACCCGGGACTGTGCAGCGGAAAAAAAAAGATGTAACAGACATCTTTCTGCTCTCTCCCGCTAACAGCATGTTATTTGATAGCATATAAGTAGGGATGAGCATAGGTTTGGTCTGAGCTTTGTTTGGTTTGAGCTTTGGTTTGGACCAAATCCATAATCAGGCTGTCACTCTCAAACAATCTGCGCTCTATCAGGGCATTCCCCACCACACTGTCACGGAACCATGAACCAGACGTACAACAACAGATAAGTGAAAATAAGAAAGCTTTATTGAAAAACAAGCTATAAAGCAAAAGTCCAAACGGATGGCGAAACCGATGCAGAGTCTTTGCGAAGCCAGGGGTCGGGAACCAGCAGGGTAGTCAGACGAAGCCAGGATCAGGAACCAGCAGGGTAGTCAGACGAAGCCAGGATCAGGAACCAGCAGGGTAGTCAGACGAAGCCAGGAACAGGAACCAGAAGTAGCAGCAGTCTTAGTAGCATGTGAACACAGGAGGACCAAGCAGGGAACTGAAGCCACAGACCTCCTATATATATGAGCTAGGTATCCAGCTCCTCCCAGTGGGAAGGAGGAGCCGCAGGGTGGGAGGCTACAAGAAACCCAGAAACCAAGATGGCCGCCAGCACATGTCAAACGAAGAAGAACAGCAAGAAGGTAAGACCATGACAGTACCTCCCCCTCAAGGGCCCCTCCTCCGCGGAGTAAAGAACGGTTTCTGAGGGAAGCGTGCGTGGAAGGCTCGGAGCAAGGCAGGAGCATGGACATCTGCGGAGGGAACCCAGGAACGCTCCTCTGGACCATAACCACGCCAATGAACCAAAAACTGCACCCGACCGCGGACCAGGCGTGAGTCCAGGATATTGCTCACCTCATACTCCTCACGATTGCCCACTCGGACCGGACGAGGCCGAGGAACCGAGGAAGTGAAACGATTACACACCAGAGGCTTCAACAGGGAGACATGAAACACGTTGGAGATCCGCATGCCAGGAGGAAGCGCAAGGGCATAGGCTACCGGGTTTACCCTGCGAAGCACTCGGAAGGGACCAACAAAGCGAGGCGCCAGCTTGGGAGTGGGCACTCGAAGGTTGAGGTTGCGGGTGGACAACCATACACGGTCTCCGGCCTGGTAGGAAGGAGCAGGCGCTCGTCTGCGATCAGCCAGGAGTCTCTGGCGCTGCGCAGAGACCTCAAGGGACTTCTGGATCTGTACCCAAGAAGCACGTAGGACGGAAAGGTGATCCTCCACAGCCGGAATATCCTGGGGAGAGAATACCTCTGGTAACACGGCAGGTTGGAACCCATAGTTGGCCATGAAGGGAGACGTCCCAGAGGAAGAGTTCACCGCCGTGTTCCTGGCAAACTCAGCCCAAGGCAGGAGGTCAACCCAATTGTCTTCGTGATCGGAGACATAGCAACGAAGGAATTGCTCCAAGGCCTGATTGGAACGTTCTGCGGCCCCATTGGACTGAGGGTGGTAGGCCTAGGAGAAGGAGAGATGAATCCCCAACTGGGAGCAAAAGGCGCGCCAGAACCTGGACACAAACTGACTCCCCCGATCCGACACAATCTCCTTGGGCAAACCGTGCAACCGGAAGACCTCCCTGGCAAAAATCGTGGCCAACTCCTGTGCAGAGGGTAACTTCTTGAGAGGAACACAGTGACACATTTTGGAAAACCGATCCACAATCATGAGAATGACCGTATGGCCTCGGGATGCAGGGAGGTCAACAATGAAATCCATCCCCAGGTGTGACCATGGGCGCTCCCCGGTGGCTAAGGGTTGCAGAAGGCCCAACGGAAGGTGCCGAGGGGACTTACTCTGGGCACAAACGGAGCATGCCGCTACATATGCGGCGATGTCGGAACGTAGGGAAGGCCACCAGAACAGACGTGAAACAGCCCGGGACAGCTGATTCTTTCCAGGATGCCCCGCGGTCTTGGAGTTATGGTAGGTTCGCAACAACCGAGTGCGCAACTCCTCAGGCACAAAACATCTGCCGTTGGGTCTCCCAGAGGGAGCACCAGATTGAGCCGCCAAAATCTGCTCACCCAGGGGAGAGGTCAGGCTGGTGCGAATGGCAGCCAGGATCTGATTCGGAGGTATGACCGAAGTCGGAATCGACTCCTCCCTGGACAGGTCGGAGTACTGCCGTGATAAGGCATCAGCCCTGATGTTCTTGGAACCGGGTAGGTAGGAGACCACGTAATTAAAACGTGACAAGAACAGAGCCCATCTGGCCTGACGTGGTGTCAATCTCTTGGCCTCAGAGAGGTAGGTCAGATTCTTGTGGTCCGTCAGGATGAGGACCGGAACCACCGAACCCTCGAGCAAGTGCCTCCATTCTTTAAGAGCCTGCACGATGGCCAATAACTCCCTGTCACCAATCTGGTAGTTGCACTCCGCGGAAGACAGTTTCCGGGAGTAAAACCCACAAGGAAGCAGAGGACCCTCTGGTGTTCTACGCTGAGACAGAAGGGCGCCTACTCCCGTCTCAGACGCGTCCACCTCGAGGACAAAGGGCAACCCAGGGTTGGGATGCGACAGAATCGGAGCCGACACAAAGGCGGACTTTAGAGCCTCAAAAGCTCAGATGGCCTCGGGCGGCCAGACCTGGGAATTACTGCCCTTCCTGGTCAGATCCGTGAGAGGCTTGGCTAGCATGGAAAAGTCCCTGATGAACTTCCGATAATAATTGGCGAAGCCCAAAAAGCGCTGCAGGGAGCGAAGACCACTGGGCTGGGGCCACTGTAAGACAGCCGAAACCTTCTCAGGATCCATGGAGAACCCCTCAGCGGAAATGATGTAACCTAAGAAGGTTACCTGGGATCGGTGAAATTCGCATTTCTCAAGCTTACCGAACAGCTTGTTCTCTCGTAACCGTTGCAACACTCGTTTGACATCCAGAATGTGGGTCTCCATGGACTCAGAATATACCAAGATGTCATCCAGGTAGACCACCACACACTGCTGCAACAGGTCACGGAAAACATCGTTGATGAATTCCTGAAAGACTGCGGGCGCATTGCACAGCCCAAAGGGCATAACCAAGGATTCATAATGACCGGTCCTGGTGTTAAACGCGGTCTTCCACTCATCGCCCGCCTTGATCCTTACGAGGTTATATGCCGCCCTCAGGTCGAGTTTGGTAAAGACCGTGGCCCCTTTAAGGCGATCGAACAGCTCGGAAATCAAGGGTATCGGGTAAGCGTTCTTGATCGTGATGCGATTGAGACCCCTGTAATCGATGCAAGGCCTCAACTCACCGCCCTTCTTTTTCACAAAGAAAAATCCAGCCCCTGCCGGGGACGAGGATTTGCGAATGTGTCCATGTGAAAGCGCCTCCCTCACGTACTCCTCCATGGCCTCATTCTCCGCTACCGACAGTGGATAGACTTTGCCACGAGGAGGAACGGCACCAGATTGTAACTCGATGGCACAATCGTATGGGCGGTGCGGAGGTAGGGCAACCGCGCGCACCTTATCGAATACATCCCGGTACTCCTCGTATTCAGGGGGCAACAGAGAGTCCGAGGAAGTACACAGCAACTTGACAGGCCCATGGATGCAACTAGCCCCACACTGCGGTGACCACGAGAGGATCTCGGCCGATCTCCAATCGAAAATCGGATTATGCTTCTGGAGCCAGGGGTACCCCAAGACCACCGAGTAGTGTGGAGACGAAATAACCTGGAAGCAGACCGACTCTCTGTGGACGGCACCAATGGCTAACCCCACTGGAAGGGTCTCATGAGTCACGTGTGGCGGCAGAAGGGGTCTGCCGTCTATCGCCTCAAGAGCCAGAGGAGAACCTCGAGCCTGCAGAGGAATGGAATTGGCGGCAGCGAACACACTATCAATGAACAAACCACCAGCACCAGAGTCCACCAACGCCTGGGTCGTCACCGAGCCCCCGACCCAGGAAAGGACAACAGTGATCAGTGGTTTGTCAACACGGGAAACCGGGGACGAGGAGACTCCACCCAAGATCTGCCCCCGACAGGATCTCAGGTGCGAGCGTTTCCCTGGACGGTTCGGACATGCCAACCGAAAATGCCCACCGAGACCACAGTACATGCATCGGCCCTCGCGTCTCCGGAGTACCCTCTCCCCCTCGGACAGGCGAGCAAACCCCAGCTGCATGGGTTCACCCCCAGACAAGTCATCCCCAGGAGGCGTGGGAGGAGAGGGAGGCACGGGTGGGACAACAAAGGTAGGCGCCAATCTGTTAGGAGGCCTCCGCAGACTCTCCTTAAAGGAAGGTCTCTCCCTGAGTCTGGTGTCAATCAAAATCAGGAAAGAAATAAGAGACTCGAGCTCCACTGGTAGGTCCTTAGCTGCAACCTCATCCTTCAAGGCATCCGAGAGACCATGAGAGAAAGCAGCGACCAGAGCCTCATTATTCCAGCCCACCTCTGCTGCCAGGGTACGAAACTCAATGGCGTATTCAGCTACGGATCGTGAACCCTGTCTGATGGACATAAGGAGCTTCGCAGCAGAGGCAGCACGAGCCGGCACATCGAATACCTTCCGAAGAGAAGCAACAAAACCGGAAAACTCGGCAACCACCGGATTGTTGTTCTCCCATAAAGGGCTGGCCCAGGCCAAGGCCTTGTCCGAGAGCAGCGAGATTAAGAAGCCCACCTTTGATCTCTCAGTAGGAAAGGCATGTGGCAGCAACTCGAAATAAATGCCCACCTGGTTAAGGAAACCTCGGCACTGAGTTGGCTCTCCCCCAAAGCGCTGTGGAAGGGGGGCAGAACCGGACATACCCCGAAACACCGCAGGCGCAACAACAGGTGTCGGGGTAGACTCTGGCGCAACAACCGGAGCGGCAGTAGGAGCGGACCCAGGAGCGACAACCGACCCATCGGCAACGGGAGCGAAATGAACCGTGCGTTCAAGCAGGGTTTGCAACGCCACGGCGAACTGACCCAACAGGTGATCCTGCTGATCAAGTCTGGCAACCAGCGTGGGTAGTGAGGATGGCCCTGCACCGTCAGAATTCGTGGCCTGGGGTACCGTGCGTTCAAGCAGGGTTTGCAACACCACGGCGAACCGACCCAACAGGTGATCCTGCTGATCAAGTCTGGCAACCAGCGTGGGTAGCGAGGATGGCCCTGTACCGTCAGAATTCATGGCTTGGTCCTAATGTCACGGAACCATGAACCAGACGTACAACAACAGATAAGTGAAAATAAGAAAGCTTTATTGAAAAACAAGCTATAAAGCAAAAGTCCAAACGGATGGCGAAACCGATGCAGAGTCTTTGCGAAGCCAGGGGTCGGGAACCAGCAGGGTAGTCAGACGAAGCCAGGATCAGGAACCAGCAGGGTAGTCAGACGAAGCCAGGATCAGGAACCAGCAGGGTAGTCAGACGAAGCCAGGAACAGGAATCAGAAGTAGCAGCAGTCTTAGTAGCATGTGAACACAGGAGGACCAAGCAGGGAACTGAAGCCACAGACCTCCTATATATATGAGCTAGGTATCCAGCTCCTCCCAGTGGGAAGGAGGAGCCGCAGGGTGGGAGGCTACAAGAAACCCAGAAACCAAGATGGCCGCCAGCACATGTCAAATGAAGGAGAACAGCAAGAAGGTAAGACCATGACACACACACCAATGTGTAACAAAGGGGCTGGGATGCTTGTGAGATCATTTACTGTACTTTGTGAAATAATGAGGTTTTGCCGACACTGGACACCTTCAGCCAATGATCACTGCCACACCCCTTTGAAAACATAGAAAAAGGTATTGTAAAGGTGTTCCGCACCTGTACCAATCCCTAAATTGGCCCCTCAAGGGGAAGAGTACAGTGGTGGAACCACTAAACCTGGGATTTTGGAGGCAGTGACCTTAGTGGCATAGAATAGATACATATAGACATCATAATTAAAAAATATAATTTTATTTGTTCAAATAATTAATCAAATGTTTAAAAACAAGGATGCGAAATAGCATCAAAGGGTACAAATACAATACAAAATGAATACATGAAAATATGAACCAAAAATTATGATCGAGGGGTCACCAAGGTCCGACATGTTTCGCCACCATGATGGGCTTCTTTGGGGACCAGTGATGAAGGTGACCACTTTAATGGTTCTAAACATAAAAATAACAGATATTAACAGAAAAATATAATACAGTGTTGTTTGTACAATATCACAAATCTGCAAACAGGTGCCGCAATGCAGTTTTAGGCATCAATAAAGATGTAACATCGTACACTCACCAATGATTCAAAATTAGGGGCATATAACTGTTAGACAGCGACAGGTGTCGTGGCGTGCACACTCAGCCCAGGGATAACTCAAGTCCAGGTCCAAGGACCAGGGGAACAATGTCCTCAGGGGATAGCAGATACCGGACCGGATTGGGACCAGCAACGGATCACATATATCAGAGGGGAGCAAATGTGAGCGCTTACCACCTCTGAGAACAAAAAAGGGAAGGAAAAAATGATAAGAAAAAAGAAAGGATGGTAGCAATGACTAGTTGGCAATAATTAAAGCATCATTTTGGCTATATGGCAATAGATGAAACCAGTGAAGTGGGTAAAAATAACCAGTGAATAAGGATAGATGTAAAGACATATCACAAACAGGGAAGTTACCAGGTTTAAAAAAAAGGTCACTGGTAAATGTATATGCCCAGAAATCATTTACTGTACCTTATATGGCCACATGGCTATATTTGAATGCTGTCATTGACCAAATGGGCATTTGCATATTGACTGTCCAGCAGTAGGAATAAAATGGGGAAACTGCTGCCTGAAATTACCTTAGGCACCACATCCCCAAGTTAAGCCAATGACTGAGGAGGTAGATATGGGATTTTAAAGGGGCCACACACAAAATATAATATAAAAAATCAATTATCATTAAAGTATTTTGTCAAATAAAAAAATTTGAGAAGAATTTATTCATACAATACTGCTGCAATGTGTTTATCGCTACATGTTTCACCAAACTATGGCTTTCTCAGGATATTTTGTTGGAGTATTGTATATCAGTTCCCCACAAAAGAGCAATATATTAGAATACAATGCCAATAAATCTACATTCAAACATTAAATCATAATATATGTTGCTCAGATAAATGTGGGTAATTGAAACCCATAATATAAATGAGCACACATATTTATGGGTAACCTGGGGGAGTCCCCTCACATTTATGGTTAATACGTAGGTGTATGTTATCCACTTCAGCTCTGGAAGGTTTTACCCCCTTAATGACCAGACCATTTTTTGCGATACGCACTGTTACTTTAACTGACAATTGCGTGGACTTGCGACACTGTACGAAAAAAAAAAAAAGTGTATGTCCTTTTTTCCCACAAATGCAGCTTTCTTTTGGTGGTTTTTGATCACATCTGCGGGTTTTTATTTTTTGCACTTTAAACAAAAAAATGCCAACAGTTTTGAAAAAAAAAAAAAAAAACAGTATTGACAACATACCCAATAAAAAAATGTAAAAAATCAAATGTATTTATCAATTTAGGCCAATATGTATTCTGCTACATATTTGTGGAAAAAAAATCCCAATGAGTGTATATTGATTGGTTTGTGCAAGAGTTATAGTGTCTACAAACTATGAGATAGATTTATGAAATTTCTATTTTTTTATTTTTTTTTTTTTACTAGTAATGGCAGCGATCAGTGATTTTTAACAGGACTGCGACATTGCAGCGGCAAATTTGATGCATTTTGGGGATCAGTGATACTAAAACAGTGATCCGTGCTAAATAAATGCACTGTCACTGTATAAATGACACTGACAGGGAAGGGGTTAACATCAGGGGCAATCAAAGAGTTAAGTGTGTTCCTAGGGAGTGCTTTTTAACTGTGTGCGGGGGGTGGCCTAAGTGGAGGAGGACAGAGATCTGTGTTTCTGCTTAGAAACACAAGATCTCCATCTTCCTGTGACAAAACGGCGGTCTGCCTTGTTTACATTCTGCCTGTCCCCCAAATGATCGGTGGGTCTCGGCAGACGTCGCATCCACCAGACCCACTGATTGGCTTATGCGTCCAATCACGTGCCCTCGCCCCAGACCCAGAGCACGAGCCGACGTACAGGTATGTCAGTTTTCGCAGGATGGCCACCCTGCTGTAGTATATCTGCGTGGGGCAGTCCTCAAGTGGTTAATAATCCAACGTCATATATTGCCCTGGGACATCAGTAATCGCAGAGGGGGAAAAAAGGAGCCCAAAGGACAAACCCACTGCCTAAGGAGGGAAGAGACACACTCTAGATTAATTATAAAGAGATAAGCTGAAATGTGTCCCATAAAACCACAGAAGGAGAAAGAGAGATCATAACTCAAATTGACACAAATTAATAAGAGATTCCAAGAATATTTGAGTGGGTTTCCAAAATCTAAGTCTGAAATCTCTATCAGACTTTGTTGATCTGATAAATGAGGTAAGAGGTATGAAACAAACTAAAGACCTTCCAGTAGTGATAAAACTAAACTACAACAATGGTATTATATTAAGTACAATGTCCCTCTCCCCCTCCCGGTTCCCAATGGCACTGCCAGAGATGCGGACACCAAACAATTGTCACCGGGCATGCGTGGTCCCCACCGGAAATGACGTATCAAGCATGCGTGGTTGGTCCGTCGGCGCCATGATTGAACATTAATCAATATATAAACAACAACTCACCCTAGCTCATGTTGTCACCGCTATCCATGCTGGAATAAAGAATTTTACTTGGAAGAAGCCTTTTCGTGTGCCGGCTTTATTCATTTTACATTAATTAATATATGACACTATTTTTAAAATCTCTAGTGGCAATTATCTACAAAGCAGTAATATTTACTTGTAATATGAAATCCTACCATACGTTTTTGCAGAAATGTCACATATTCACTGAATCCAACGGGTAAAGCGGACTATTTTTAAAACTGACAAGTTCTTGTTATTTGTTAAACATCTGCAAATGCTACAACTATTTTACATATTGCTATTTTAAAAACAAGTCATGGGTTGTTTTTACTGTGTGCCAAGGAATATTTTTCCTCCACTTCTACACTATTTAAAGGGTGGGAAACCAAGCTTTTTGAATTTTGTACCTTAGATCATTTTCTTTACAGAAACAGAGCACTATTAGTAAGGATGAGTAAATCTTCCCTGGTTCAATTAGTGGGGGGTATATCCAATACTCCTGAAATACACAAAATCTAAGCTTAGCTGCAAACTAAATTAAAATCTATGGGGGGCAAAACTTGATACTAAAAAAGGGAGAAGATTAACAAACACTGGAAATTTTGCAAGAATCCAATAGCACGCCATAGTAAAGTAGATACAGTAATACACTTAGGTACCAAATGAAGCCTTCAAATCTGCAGTTAAGTTCAGCAATCATTTAACACATAAACTACAGGAGGATCAAACTAGTTGTGCAAAAACATTGTAATAGTTTTTTGAAGAAGTGTTCCTAGTAATTTCAAACTCAAAGAAGTAGATCAGGTGCCAACTGGGTTCATATATAAGAAATCCAGAAATCAGCGAGTAAAAGAAGAAAGAGGAAACAAAGGAAGGATAAATAGAAAAGATAGAAAGATAAAGCTCATTACTCCTGGGCATAGGAAGAATCAAAACCACAAGCAGAGCAGGGTTTTTAGAAGCTCATGGAGGGTCTTCTTTGAGATACCATGGTTCTCAAACCGTATGGTGTCGATCAGCCTTATTAGCCAGGCTTGCCATAATTCTGATCCATTTCAAGGCCAATAGGCAAGCTGTCATCCAAAAGGGGCAAGGGAAACGGAGAACTACCATGAGGGACATTTAACAAAACAAAACAAAAAAATGAAAATAAAAAACCAGCATACAGGACACCAATCTTTTCAGTTACATCCTTTGGAGATGCCTTAAAAGTATAACTAAAAGGAGAACATTTTTTCTTTTAGTTTTGGAGAGAATGGAGAGGGACTTTTATTGCTGTCTGTGTCCCCATTAGGAGGATTTATTCTCTCTATGTGTCCTGTTTACTATTAACATTGAAAGTGAAAGTAAAAGAAAATCCCACATTTTGGGTTGTCTCCAGAAAAGTAATAGTGGGTACATTTTCCAATGGGGACACTAGTTCTGGTGACCCGGGGGGGCGTATTGTCTTTATTTGCAGGGATTTCCTTTCTCTTCCTGTTCAATAATGGGACAGGAAGTGAAGGTAACTTTCCCTAATAGGATACAGATGGCAAAAAAAAAAATGTCAGTAGTTATAATCCTCCCTTACTCTACTCAAAATGAAAAACAAAAAGTTGTGCCTATAGCTTTACTTTAGGCTCTATGTGGTATTATGCCACTTTCATGAACAGCGTCAGCAACACCCTATTCTGTTGGATGTGCAATAGATTTTCTTTTTCACTTTTACACCTGGTTTGGCTTAAATACAGCAACAGCACCCCAAAACAATTAATTTCAATTTGAAAAAAAAAAAAAAAATCCAGAGGTATCGAACCTGTATTGAACAGTGGAAGTAGAAACAACAGCAGATCTAAAGGCTGTAGAAAATGCCTTAAAACAAATAAAGCCAAAGCTCCCAACTTTGTTACATTACTAGTGGCATAACAGTTAATAGTTATGTTTATGAATTTCTTTTTTTCACAGTATCGCATCGCAATGTCTTAAACATTTAATACAAATTTCAAAACCGAGTACATAAAAACACAGCAAAATCACAATTCCTTTCACAATTACAGACAAGCCTAAAATTAGAGGTAGAAATGCTGCCACAAGAGATAGTAGGTGGTACACCTTGGTAATGTGACCCCATCTTCCCCCTCCTTCTCCTTCTCCTTCTTCCATTACTCCTCCTCCCCTTCTTCCTTCACACCCTTCTCCACTTTGGGGAGCTGAAGGTTTTTTTTATTTATTTTTTCATACTGCCATGAGCTCTCTACACAGGCCTGACAAAGCCTCTCTCTTAGCCCCTCTCAGGTTCCTTCAATGTAAGAGAGGCTCTATGAAGCTGTTGTTTTTACCTGCCACATGGTTCATCATGCAATAGGTAGTGACATTGCGGACAAAGCCTTTTTGCGTCTTACTCCTCCCAGGTGCAGTGCAATCAGTTGTCTTCAAATTCTGCTAATGTGCCCTTTTCACCCTCCCCCACCTCTTCTGCAAATAGCACCATAGCTCTTATGCAAAACCAAAAAGTGATCGTTGCAAGATAAGGCCACTAGCTCACATGCTCATACTAACCTTGCAGGTTTGAGTAAATAGATTTTAAGAAGCCACAGGAGAATGGACAGAAGCAGCTACCTGGAAGACTCCATGTACAAAGCACTTAATCAATGGGCGAGAGGCTAGTAGTCTTTGAAACAAGATAGAAAAGGCAGAAACCAAACTTTTGGTAGTACTGAGAGCCAAACGTTGGTTCAGACCCAGCTGCTTGATGGAAAGGAATCCATGAGGAAGCTCCCATGGCAAAAACCCTGAGACTCGCATTCCTTGGGATATACTTTACTGAATGTAAAACAAATACATTCCTTGTTCTCAATTATTTTCTACAGTTACAGTGTAGAAACAAATACTCTGAATGAAAAAAAAGTTACATGTTTACACCAGGCTGGGTCTGAGATGACAGTTCTCATAGCACAGAGAAAGACATGTAGAGGTAAGAGATTATAATTGCAATGTTGGTTAGTATTGACTTATCATCCCTAACTTTATGACCACCCACCAATATTACGTAGGTCACCCTTTTGGTCATCTAAACAGCCATGATCTGTTGAGACATGGATGCCACTAGACCTCTGAAGGTCTTCTGTGGTATCTGGCACCAAGCGCCAGTAACAGGTCCTTTAAGACCTGTAAGTTCCAAGGTGGAGCTCCATAGATCAGATTTGTTTTTCCAGCACATCCCACAGATGGATTGAGATCTGGAAAATTTGTGTTCTTCAAACAATTATTGACCCATTTTTGCAGTGTGGCAGGGCACATTATTCTGCTGGAAGAGGCCACTGTTGTCAGGGAATACTGTTTCCATGAAGGGGTGTACGTGGCCAGCAACAATGTGAGGTAAGTGGTATGTGTCAAGTAACATCCACATAAATTACAGAACCCAAGGCTCCCCAGCAGAACATTTCTCAAAACTTCACACTGCTTTGGCTAGCTTGTCCTTTTCCCATACTGCACCCTGGTGGATTCTCTTCCCCAGGTAAGTAACACACATCCCCTAGCCAAGCTGTGATTTATCAGACCAGGCCACCTTCTTCCATTGTTCCTTTGTCCAGTTCTGATGCTCATGTGTCTATCGTATGCACTTTTGTGGAACACGGGTCAGCATGGGCACCCTTACCGGTCAGTGGCTATGCAGCCCCATACACAACAAACTGTGATTTCCATTTTTTCTGCTTTCAACACATTAACCTTAGGAAAACATGTTTACTTGCTGGCTAATATATCCCACTAACTGTCAGATGTCATTGTAATGAGATAATTCATGTTTTTCACTTAACCTGTCAGTGGTCGTAAAGTTAAGGCTGACTGGTGTATCTGGATATACCATTGGCATAGCTGGATATATCAAAATACCTAGTACATATCAAAGCTCGAGTACGCATTAAAATGTATACATACACTTAAAATACTATCCCAAATGTTGGAAAGTTAATTTGGTTTACTTTTATTAGTGTTTGTATTTAATTATTTGCTTTGAGAGTTTAAGGGTGTCACATGATTCCATACTCTACAACCTTCCTGTTATTCTCCATTGTGTGTGGGTAAGGTTGCAAAAGGTAAGATTGAGAATATTGCTGGAACCATGGAACACAGGCTTGGATTTTCATAGGTTACCATTTAGGGCTATTTAGGTGATAAGGAAATGTAATCTTCATAGCAGACATGGAAAGAGCACCAATGCCAGGATAAACATTAGAGCCAATCCACAGGCAGCCTGAATCCCCCAAGCCAATTTAAATGTAAATTTAATTCAGACAGCAGTTTGCATTTTAAAACATTATGAAAGACAGCATTTAGAGGCGGTTGCCACTAGTGGTCAGCCGAAGGGCTGTACAGCTACATGCCAGACATCAATAAAGAAAAAACGCTGCTTGTTTTGTGATCTAAAGCTTGACAGCACAGGCACTCCACATAGGAATCAGGAGACAAACTGCTGTGACTACATATATCATTTGTACCTCTTAAATAATTAACTGCAAAAGCCCTCCAGACTTCTAATTAAATTCATACATAGAATACATGCATAAATAAATAAACACGGGATTTATTTACAAACTGCGATATTGAAATACCAAAGACATGGTGATAAAAAAGGAAGTTACATAGCAGGATTTGTAATATGGCACTTAAAATTGTGTTATTAGTCAGTAGTTCAAGAATGGAAAGCATGTATTACCAGTGTATACTGTAATTATTGGGCTCTGTTATTTCAGTATCAAAACTAAGATACAAAAAGAAGAATTCTTCATTAATAATATGCAGAGGGGGGTGGAGGAACAGCTGCACACACTATGAAAGTCAGAACTTTCTCTACAGATAATTGCTGTGACAGTTATGGACTAAGGGGTTTATTTACTAAAGCAAAATAGGCTGTTCACTTTGTAGGGGTAGTTTTTTTATTACTAGTAGATGTCGTGAAAATTCACTTTGGTAAGAATTCCCAATCACATGCAAGGAATTTTAAAAAAACAGTATTCTTCTTGCACATGATTGGATGATGGACATCAGCATAGTTTGACTTTGTTGACTAAGTTACACAGTTACATAGTTAGTGAGGTTAGTGAGGTTGAAAAAAGACATCAGTCCATCCAGTTCAACCTATGATGCGTGTGTGTGTTTGCTTTTAACCGTACATTGTATACCCCTGTATGTTGTGGTCTTTAAGGTGTCCATCTAATAGTTTTTTGAAACTATCAATGCTCCCTGCTGATACGACTGCTTGTGGAAGAGAATTCCACATCCTTACCGTTCTTACAGTGAAGAACCCCTTACGCACTTTAAGGTTAAACCGCCTTTCCTCTAGTTTTAGTGAGTGGCCACGTGTCTTATTGTATCTCCTTTCTCTGAATAGTTTGTTCCTTATGCTCGGGTCACCAGTACAGTATTTATACATTGATATCATATCCCCCCTCAATCGTCTTTTCTCCAGAGAGAAAAGGTTCAGTGCTTGTAGTCTTTCCTCATAGCTGATGTCCTCCATTCCCCTAATTATTTTTGTTGCCCTTCTCTGGACTTTCTCCAGTTCCAGCACATCCTTCCTGAGGACCGGTGCCCAGGACTGGACAGCATACTCCAGATGTGGCCGGACCAGAGTCTTGTAGAGTGGGAGAATAATCTCTTTATTTCTGGAGTGAATCCCTTTTTTTATACATCCCAGTATTCTGTTGGCTTTGCTTGCGGCGGCTTGGCATTGCATGCCACTGCCAAGCTTGTTGTCTACCAGTACCCCTAAGTCCTTTTCCATCCTAGACTCACCCAGAGGTTCCCCCCCTAGTGAGTAGCTTGCTTTCTGGTTTCTGGCCCCCAAGTGCATTACTTTACATTTATCAACATTAAACCTCATCTGCCATGTAGTTGCCCACCCCGTTATTTTGTTCAGGTCTGCTTGCAAGGTTTCCACATCCTGCATAGAAGATATTGGCATGCCTAGTTTAGTATCATCTGCAAATACTGAGATTGTACTCGATATCCCCTCCTCTAGATCATTTATGAACAAATTAAACAGGATTGGTCCCAGGACAGAACCCTGGGGGACCCCACTTTCCACACCCGCCCAATCCGAGTACTCCCCATTAATCACCACCCTCTGTACTCTCCCCTGGAGCCAGTTCTCTCTTCAGGTACTCACCTTCTGATCCATACCTACCTTCCTTAGTTTGTACAGTAATCGTTTGTGGGGAACGGTGTCAAAGGCCTTTGCAAAGTCCAGATACACCACATCCACAGGCTTACCTTTATCTAGGTGGCTGCTCACTTCATCGTAGAAGGTTAATAGATTGGTTTGGCACGAACGATTTTTCATGAATCCATGCTGATTACTACTTATAATACCGTTTTCATTACTAAAGTCTTGTATGTGGTCCCTTAACATCCCCTCCAAAATTTTGCAGACTACAGATGTTAGGCTGACCGGCCTATAGTTACCCGGGATATATCTCGGCCCCTTCTTAAATATTGGTACCACGTTGGCTTTTTTCCAATCAGCTGGCACCATACCCGTCTGTAAACTATCCTTAAAGATCAAGAATAAGATGCAAGCTGAAAAGCCGCTTTGCTTAAAAGTGATTGAAACCTTTAAATATTTTTTTCTTAAATGTACATAAAATAACTGGGTACTAACATTATTATAGGTAAAGTTGATTCAGGGAATATCCGATTGCCTCTTGGGGAATTAGGAAGAAATTTTTTTCCCCCTGCTGCCTTCCTTTGGATCAAATGCAGGTGGGATTATATGATTTTTTTTCCCACCCTTTTATTAGTTGAACTGGATGGACTTGCGTCTTTTTTTCAACCAGACTATGTAACTATGTAACCAGTGCCGGGACAAGGTCAACCAGCGCCCAGGGCCAGGATGCCAAACTGCGCCCCCCCTTCCTTTAGGTTTAGGGTCAAGGAGCCCCCCCATCCCTGCAATAAACCATTGCGCCCAGGACAACCGCCCCTCCTGCCCACCCCTTGTTACGGCCCTGTATGTAGCTATGTAACCTCTGACATGAAATATAAACAAAGCATATCCTTTTTTAGGATTTAGCATTTGTCTCAGTCCAGAGCACTAAGTGTAATTTTTGTCTGCTGCCTCATTGCTATCTGCATGAATCACTTCTCACAAGTTTTTGTGACTTCAAGAAAAAAAAGAGTTAAAATGGGGAGTGAACTCCGGCACACAGCCTGTGATTGTCAGTCTCAGCTCTGTTCCTGGCAACTGTTTGGAGGGGGCTGTGTCCCTTCCCTTCCAATTAGACCTCACTGAACTCTGCAGAGTAAAATTTCAGCTTTCCGCCCCCTTCTTTCTGAAATCTCAGACAAGCTTTATAAATTCTGGACTTTGAAAGGATGTAGAGAAGGGAAGACTACAGATATACAGGTACAACTTATGTAGAAGAATTTGTTTCATTCCTGTGTGTCACCTGAGGCCTGTCATTTCACTGTGTATATGTAAGGATTTAGAACCACCAGTTCTGGATCAGAAGAATTTGCCCCCTTAATGACCAGGCCATTTTTTTTGCGATTCGGTACTGCGTTACTTTAATGTAAAATTGCGTGATTGTGCCACACTGTACCAAAATAAAATAGTTGTCCTTTTTTCCCCACAAATAGAGTTTTTTTTTGGTGGTATTTGATCACCTGTGCGATTTTAATTTTTTTGCGCTTTTAAAAAAAAAGAGCAACAATTCTGAAAGAAAAAAAAACATTTTCACATTCTGCTATATAACATTCTCAATAAATATATTCAAAAAATTAACATTTTTCATCTTTTTAGGCCAAGTTTTATTCTGCTACATATTTTTGGTAAAAAAAAAATATTGCAATAAACGGATTTTGATTGGTTTGCACAAAAGTTATAGTATCTACAAACTATGGAATATATTTATTTATTTATTTATTTATTTTTTTACTAGTAATGGCGCCAATCAGCGACTTACAGCAATATTGCAGCAGGTAGTCAGGACACTAACTGACACTTTCGACACTTTTTGGGGACCAGTGACACCAATATAGTATTCAGTACTAAAAAATATGCACTGTTACTGTACTAATAACACTGCCAAGGAAGGGGTTAACATCAGGGGCAAAAAAAGGGTTAAATGTGTGCCTGACATGTGCTTTACTACTGTCGGGGAGGTGTTTTTACTATGCGAAGGTATGGATCAGTGCCTCTGCTTAGCAGAGACACAGGAGCCATGTCTTCTGTAGTGACGGAAAGGCGATCTGCCTTGTTTACATAGTCAGACCGCTGTTCTGTCAGTGTACTAAAGCATCGGCGGGTTCCGACGTACATCGAGTACACCATACCAATCAATCAGCTCCCTCTGTGTATAATCAGAGAGGGAGCAGGCCACCGATGACGCACGACCTGTCAGGGTTATTGGGTGATTAAATAATAGAAAAAAATGGATTTAAAAAGCCATGTATATTCAGTCTCATATAGATTTTGAACAGCACAGCTTCCATTTTGTTCGAAGGTGAATGAAAGTTCATATATGTTCTTTTGCAAAATGTCTCTTACAAGAAATTCAACAGATATCTTTGTAAGTCCTTTTGTCATAAATAAGTTATACATTGACATCTCATCAGATAAGACATAATGGTAGTGCCAGTCTGTCTGTATTTAACAATGGACAATAGTGTATTCATTAGGTTCATTTGAACTATATATTTTTAAAGATACATTATTATGTGTGAGAAGATATTAGCAATAATTATGTCATTATATTTTGTAAGGCATATACATATTTAGAAATTATCTGTCTACCATATGTTGGGTTTATATTCTTGCTAAATAACAAATCTTACTTAGAATACTTTTCTATTAAGTGTAAGGACATATGTATCTTGTAACTAATTACTGCATTTTAAGGCATGTGGTAGGAGTGTTTATATAAGAATTACTTTGGACTTGGCTAGGTAATATAAATCCTACAAGCCAGACACTTTTCTTGATAGTATAAGACACAGACAAGTGATTTAAATCATTGAACCAGTCTTAGGTCAAAGGTTATCTTTAAATAGTGGTCTCATTGTATGTTCTAATTATTATATATGCTGAATCTAATAAGCAATACAATGCTGCCCCCTTTGGACATGCTGCTAAATGCAGTCTCGGGGGAAAATAGTATTTTCCAATATAAAAATATTATATTGTATTAATAATTATCTTTATAAATGGTTTACCAGATCCAATAATTGCCAAGATGAATGATGGAGATATAGATGGCCATTTATATATGTACTGAGAGTATATACAAGTTTATATGTTGCTTTGATGATTACTCTTAAATATAGAGAAATCATCATTTAACTTTATTATCTGAATAATTGGGTTAATTATTAAAGAGGTGTGACTATGACCTCACCAGTTAATGTATAGAATATCCCAACCAATGGGGATAATTTTCCTCCCTCTGGGTTTAACTTATGGTAATTTTAATAGTCCTTTGTTCAATACCATATAAAAAGGAGAACCCAGATGTAATAGGACACATTATTACACTACTGACAACACCCCTTACACTTGCAACATACACACTACTACATCCATTTATATACTCATCCAGACATACTCCATCTTGCTCCATCATTTATCTGAAACTTGGAGGGAAGCCACCATTTTAAGAAGGCATCCATCTTAAGGACTCTGGTAATGACAATTTTAAGCTAGCAGCCATCTTGAGTGTGGTAAATATACCTTGTGTTATTTGATTTTATTCAATATTGTTTATTCCTTCCTTATATGTTTTATATTGCATATTTAAGGGTAATAAGATTACAATTCCAGCTGTATAAACAATAGTAGATTTTTCTCTAAAAAGCTGATTTTTGTTTTTATACATTTTTATTAATATTAGATTTAGCGCATTATTTGCGATTTTAGTCTTCTGTTTTGCATAGCTTATTCTCGCTCCATCTGCAGTGGAGTGACTGTTGACTAAGCCATTCGCAGACAATTGTGGTCTGATTATATAGAATACTTACCTATGGTTTATGCTATACCTGGAGAAAAGGTAATCTTGCTTTAGTTTTACTTTCTTTATAGAGCTAAATATCACATTGCATTCATTGTTTGAAGTTTGTATTTTATGTAAAGTTATCTTTTTGTGTCATTTCCATTTTGATCATTTATTGTGAATACATGTCTTGTGAATAAATATTTTATATATATTCCATACTGTAGACTGTTTTCACTAAGATTGGTATATGCTTTTAAAAAGAAATTAATCAATTAAAAAGAATTCGCTGCATATTGATTTGTGGAAATAAGTTGAGATTCTCCTACCTCACAGATCTTTGCTTATTGACATAAATAGACACTGTTATTTTCAGAGCAGTATAAATATTCTGACAGACCCAAACCTGGAAGTGCTGGATCACATACTGTACTGGGTACGTGATCCAGCGCAGGAGAGCCACCTTGCTGTTGTATAACTACAGTATATGGTCGGGAAGCGGTTAATGCGTATCAGTTAATGCGTATCAGTTAATGTGTATCCTTGTCTTGGTGTGTTCGTTTTCTAAACAGAGCCTAATGCATGACAATAAACTACAATAACTTACATCTTTTAACTCTTTTTTCCACCACCCCTCAGTGAAGGAAAAAAAATGCAGCTGTGTCTAGATCTTACTGTGCATGCTTGCTGTTCAATCTATTAATTCCAGTGGCTTAGACCATATTCATGCCACAGAAGTAAATCCTCAGTCATAGACAAGAATGGGGCAAGAGGTGTGCATGGACTGGAGGAACTGGATGCAGCTGGGAATTTTAGGTACAAAGCTTGTGCAAGAAAAACAGGTCTGAAAGCATTTCATGATGTGGCTTCCACTAAGGCGGGTGGGAAAGATTTAAAGGTCAACTTGAGTAAAAGTGAAGTTGTCCTTAAAACTTAGAAATGCTCATCATGTGAATTGTTAAGTATGGTAAGAAGGAGCTGAATATTTATCACAGACAAACATAGCAGACAGTTCTTTGTTAGCCAATGCAAAGAATATGTGCATTTTATTGTTGGTCGGCAAACATTCATTATTAGCGGGGGGTCAACATGAAAGGAACACCCATATTGTGTTGAATTACTGCCATTTTCAAACCTTTGCTGCCATTAACTGCTACACTGATTCTCTTTTAGCCTCAGCACATCGCAAGCTCATTTCATGTATAGATTAAGCTGCTTTTCAACAGACACTTTGAGTCATCATAAAGTATGACGCTTTGAGAAAGGGCAGTGAAATAGTTGGGCCAGTGGGAAGCAAGCACTTGAAAGACAATTTTTCTCAAATAAATGGCTCAAAATTTTCCCATTGTCTGCAACTTTCACTAATATAAATGTTCTGTTGTTGCTAAGAAACCTTTTTGCAGAGCCCTGTCCTTCAGATGAGTAACATTATTAGTGTGTGGTTTTTGCTGTTAAATTTTGTTTTTATTACTTGCTACTGAGATTGAACTTTGAAACGTTAATTATATTACTTGGAAAGGTTTATAAAAATAAAAACAAAATGAGAAGACACATAAATTAGAACTGTAGTTAAACAATATCAGCCATTAAAAAAGGCCCAGACATCACCGCCTACATAACGACGTACACTCCCGATCATACCCCAGCCCAATACTTCCTCCATCATACATCCCTACCCAAATCAGCCTATAAGATATATTTACCCCTTCACCTGATTAATGAAGCCAAAATGTGTATCCCCTCCCAATGGAGAGAAATCTCTCCCCCCAAAATCAAGGATTGGTTATGTTGAATAAAAAGAACTGCCGAAAAGGAGGTCCTTATCCACCAGGTGAAAGAGACCCCAGCTAAAAACATGAGCCGGTTGGCTCAATTTCAAAGAATCTACAGAATTCCGAAGCTTAACGAATGTATTATGAGGATTGACCTATGGAAGCTTCAACATACACAAAAGCAGGGTTGGTCACTGATACCATAACTTTAGTATGTAATATTATACATGATATACACTTATCCTCCCAACTACTATCCTAACACGTATCCCGTCAGACCCTCATGAATAAAGTTCTATACTCTAATGTTCACACTTTCTTTTCCCATCTTGACCCCAACCAAATATATTAACATAACCCATAATATAACCTCCAAGACCTCTTGCCTACCCTGAAACGGAACCCTTCTATCCCTCCCTGATCACATCACCCCTTAGAATGAAGTTAGATTCTTCCCCCGCTTGTATTATAATCACATTAGACTGATTGGTAAAACTACAATAGCCTATAATACTGCCTTACTTTTGATAAAATATCCGGTTCATAGCTCTGAACTAGAAACCTGTATGATAAGTACATAACATGCACAACCGACATTGCCTTTCTTTAGAGGTTAATCTATATGAGGCAGACAAAATGGTTGGATGGTGGAGGAATGATCAGCTTTGCCCCCGGCCCAGACACAGTATGCTCCCTTTAGGAGTGTCCGGTCATGAGGCGGGTTCAGTTGTCATCTTCATATGCATGGTAATACTCATGTATCAATAACTGCTTCAACATGTTCACATAATTATCGTTGCCCTGTTACTATATGTTTTAAACCTGGAGAATGTAATTGTATGTACAATCTTTTTCGCTCTCTATGTATTTCTCAAAAAACCTTAATAAAATATTTCAATATAAAAAGGCCCAGACAATTAAAATTATATCTTTAAATTCTCCTGGGTAAGTATGCTGTAGTATGGGGAGTCTGGTATCACGAGCCAGCTACTTGTAAAAGTGAACAGTCATTATTGTGTTCTCAAAACAAACAAAAACAACTTCCTTAAGCAAAAGTCCATAATCCCGGTATAGTTACAACAACATAATGGCTCACTGCCAGCATACCTATTCCACACTTGGGTTCAGGGTTCTCATCTGCTTCAGGGGTACTACAGAGGCCACAGTAGCTCAGCAAACAGATGTCTCAGTGTTCATACAATGCACATTTGCCCACAGCTGTGAACTATTCCACTCCACCTCCCTGATAGGGGCTGACTCCCTCCTGCTTCCTTTTCAGGCCTCCCCTGCAGGCGGGTTAACCCTTTTGGGACCAAAGCCCCTGTACTCTCCCTGTAATCTCTCCATGAATCTCTGAATTACAGGTCCCAAATGAGGATTTACCAATTAAGACAGCACTGTAAATTAGTCCCCTCCTCTCAGACAGGATTACCCTGGAACCCCTCACCTTGCATGAGTGAGAACACTTGAGTACTCAAAACTGTGCTCCTGTCATCCCCCGCATCCCAAAGACCAGGAGCATGAATCTCCTGTCCAATGCCACTCCATGGTGTCCTCTACAATGCACACACTCTTTCCAAAACATGATCCATTGGCCCAAGATATCAGACTGCTTTCAAAGGTATAAGGCCCAGGGCACTTTTAGCAACTTTAGCAGGAGATAGCCATGCTAAATTGTTAGTTCAGATTTGGGTACTAGTTTACACAAAAGATGTTGTGGAACTAAAAGGAGTTGTAAAGGCAGAAGGTTTTTTTTTTTATCGTAATACATTCTATGCATTAAGATAAAAATCTATCTGTGCGAAGCAGCCTTCTCAGCACCCCCTAATACTTACTTGAGCCCCATCTCTGTACAGGGATGTCCACGAGTTCCTCAGCCATCCAGGACTGATTGGCTGAGATACAGCCGTGGTGCCATTGGCAAACTGCTCGCTGTGGGGGCAATCAACAGAAGGGAGGGACTAGGAGAGCCGAAGGGGGACCCAAAAGAGGAGGATCCAGGCTGTTCTGTGCAAAACCACTGCACAGGACAGGTAAGTACTGTATAACATGTTTGTTATAAAGAAAGAAAAAAAAAAGAAAACCAGACTTTACAATCACTTTAATGAGTGCAGAGAAGAGCAATTATGTTTACAAGGGCCACGGAGGGTCCCAACTATTAAGGAAAAATTTACTGAACTGAATTGATCCCTCCCTCAAAGAGATGATTAAAGGCTTCCTGAACTCTCATATTAAATCAGCTCATTATATCCCAGGTGCATCAAAACAAAATGTGTCCAAATCTTACAGTTTATTTTCTTTAGACGTACAAAAGCCCGTCCCTTGCCAGCATGCTTCTGATTTGGACCCTTGTTTTCAGGGAGAACACATTGGTTCCTCTAATGAATTTTAACACTTCCCTGCTGAGAGTAAGAGCTAGAGCTCTCCAATCTGCAGGAAGCATTGATTTTACTGATTGCTAAGCTATAGTTCTTATTGTAGATGGAGGGTTATCAAATCACTGAGGGGAGACCACTGCTTCTACACAGAGAGTAAGGTCTTTCTCTACTCATCATACTGCTAGGCATCCTAACCAACAGATATAAAATATACATTTTATGGTTATCTCTCTAAGAATTTTCTGTACTATTTTAGTTTTTAAATCGCTATTTGCCCCTAATTTGCACTGTCAATACAAATAAAGAAAGCTAAACAGACCTGCCAATTTGTCTACTATATTTTATCCCCCGTTACTATATATTTCCTTGAACTGTCATTTTTTTTTTTTTTCCTACGGGCTCATTACCCCTTTTCTTGTACTATGTCTTGTTGCTCTTCCACACCACTACTTTTAATACATTATTCCTTTCTTTCTGATCGTCTTCTTTCTTTCACAAAGTTTACACTGCACACGCCCTCACCAATACATTTTCTAGGTGTCCACTAGAGATGGTAAGGCCTGGAAAAAAATAGAAACATTGGGGGGAAACAAAATGTTTTTTTCTTTTTTTTTTTTTTAATTTTCAAAGCCGTCTTTTGTTTTTGTTTTTCAGAAACAATGGAAAAAAAGACATTTGAAATATATTTTTTTACAATGATAAATTATATATCTATAACTTGGTATTCAAACTATGTAACATGAAGACCTTAATGAAAGATTTATGTTTCAACATTTCCGAAAAATTTACATCTCTAGTGTCCACTCATTAATATATAAGTGTCAAGTGCTGCACTGTGCTCCCAACATGTTTCACCACCCTTAGTGGCTTCTTCAGGGTATAAAATGAATAAGGTAGTGTGTAAAGTATAGCAAAATATCAACCATTGCTACTGTCTCCTTCCTTATATATTCTCCTGCCTATATGCAGAGATGTCCTTGTGATGATGTCAACATGCTACGTTACGTACGTCTCATTATGCATGCATATCATTTTGCCAACATAATCGTGCACGCCAAATATCACATCTTAGGCTGGCCATAAATTATAAAATTTTCTTGTACAATTTTCCTTTATATTTACCAAAACCATATGATATGACGTCAGACCTAAACACTTTTAATGTGTCTGCAATCAGGCAGGCCCTTACACTACATAGTTGAAGGTACATCTAAAGGAAATTGAAAAGGAAAATTGCATAATGTATGGCCAGCCTTACGTTTATCACTCAGATGTGCCATTTTGAGCTCTTCCTATTTTTACTATGAACAGTAGTTTATTGGTCTCCTAGGGAATTTGCTATTGATTACTAGCTTGCCAATTAAATATGTTTACTCATTATTTCTTTTTGTGCATTTATTTGTATTTGTAATAAAATATCTTCTGCTACTGAATATTTTCATTATGTAACTTATCAGTTTTAAGAACTACCATCATTTATTTATTCCTCATAATTTATTTATTTATTTAATTTAAATAGACTTTATGGAACAACAAAAATGTTGTGACTAGACAATAAACGCATCTATAGCAAATTACATGTTCTCGTTACTAAAAGGGAGAGAGGAGTCATAAACATATCCTAGTAATGGGATAGCTGGATGGATCTCAGCAAGAGGACAACTAATGTAGTCAGAGAATAACTGTAGGAGGGGGAGGGGAATGGAGAAGGGTCAATAGCCATTAGAAACTTAGTGAGCTTAAGTCCTAAGTAGACAGTCACTAGCTGGTAGCAGTGTACGTGAAAGTTCAATTTAAAGATTCCAGTTCCTTGTCATCCGATAATGACACCAGAAAGTCCTGCCATTTGTTATAGAAGCGTAGTTGTGACGATTTTGAATTGAAATCCGTGTTGATTTGGTCCCTGCGTAGAAGGGAGATGAGCTCTTGTTTAACCTGGGTAATGGTTGGACAGGTCGGGGATATCCAGTTGGAAAGGATAGCCCTCTGAGCTATCAGTTAGCAGGAGAGAATCCAGGTATGTGATTGGGGGGAGGGCTTGCTGGACCATACTGTTGTATGTCCCAATGTCCAAATATTAATAGCAAGGGGTCCTTGGGAAGTTGAAGGAGTATTTGGTCCCAAAATGTGGAAATGAAGGAACATGACCAGAATCTATGTTTCAGGGTGGGTCTCTCGGCATTGCATAACAGGCAGGTACTATATTTGGGATTGTTCTTTTCAGATAAGAATGGTATATTTAGCCCGATAGAGGATCTTTAGCTGTGTTTCTTTCCATGTTTCATTGGGAGTTAGATGTAGAGTTTTTTTGTATCCCTGGAAGATTTTTGAGACAATATCGCCATCTGGAAAATCTCTCACCCAGTTTGCTCACTCAACCGTCACACCAGAGAGGCTCTCACTCCGTCAAATGGCCAGAAATTAACCACGCTACTGACAGCCTACCATTGCATCTGTATACGCTCTTTACCACGAGATGTTTGTAAGTGCAATTTGGTGTATTTTTATTTAATAAAAATTTTAGCAGTGTTACACTATTTTGTGCTCCCTTGTTTTTTGGTTAATTTCTGGCCATTTGACAGAGTGAGAGCCTCTCTGGTGTGACGGTTCATATCTGCTATCACCTCTTCACCTCAACATCTGGGACCTCAGTCATCCCTTCGGATTATCCATCCATTGTACAACAAGCTGATTTGACTCATATGCTATATGGCATTTTGAGTCCTATTGTTCTGGTGAGCACATTATATCTCTATATCTTGTTGGTGTTGGGATCCAGTGAGCACTTCAATTATCACCGTTGTGGACTGTTTTTTCACTTCACATATGGGACTCTTGATTTGATGTTCACTTTTATTTATTTTGCAATTTATTTGTATTTACCTTTCTTGGTTTATATATATACACGTTTATATTGCTAGTATTTATTAGCGCTACACTTTTTTCCACATTCTGTTATTCACAATTTTCTTGTCAGTTGTTTGGTGTAGCAGCTTTTTATGGTTAGCGCAATATTTTTGCTTTTCACTTTTTGAATAAATAGCAAGATGTCATCTGCGAATAAGGAAATAGGTAATTCCTGAGCCCCGATGAGGACCCCATGTAGGGGGGCTACTTCAAGAAGGTGCCTAGAGAGGGGTTTCCGGCGCTAGATTAAAGAGCAACGGGGATAGGGACATCCTTGCTGCGTACCTTTAAAGAGACAAAATTCCTTGGTAAGAGAGCCAGCCACCCATGGCCTGGCCGCAGAAGAAGTGTATAATTTATTTATTTACAGTTCACTTCAAATTAATATCTATTTCAACCTTCTGATATTTATTTACAATTAGCTTCAGAATTATGTCTTTCTTAACTCACTATCTTAAACTTATTCCGTGAATTTTAAATAATTTATTGGCCCTGTTCCATGGATTTAAATAATTTGTTGACCCTATTCTCTATCCATAATTTAATAATCATGTTGATAACTTTTATATGGATTTTACATACAGTTTCAATGTTGACTTTTCATATATGTTCATAACTCTTATTATTATTCCTGAACGTCTATAGGGAAGTTCATTATTTTAAACTTCTTTCTTAATAAATTACATGATTCTCCATCTCAATTCGATCTCATAAATGTATCTGCAAGGCTTATTTGTATTAATTTTTACTATAGATGAAATTTGTATTACCTTCATTCAGACCATGGAGTGGTATTATATCCAGTCTAAAGATCCACTGAGATCCCCAGTCTATAATAAACTACTGTCAAATTCTCCTTTTATTGGACCCAATTTTTGTTCTTCTGAACTACAGTATCTCACAAAAGTGAGTACCGCCCTCACATTTTTGTAAATATTTTATTATATCTTTTCGTGTGACAACACTGAAGAAATTACAGTTTGCTACAATGTAAAGTAGATTGTACAGCTTGTATAACAGTGTAAATTTGCTGTCCCCTCAAAATACTTCAACCCACAGCCATTAGTGTCTAAACCGCTGGCAACAAAAGTGAGTACATCCCTAAGTCAACATGTCCAAATTGGGCCCAAAGCGTCAATATTCTGTGTGGCCACCATTATTTTCCAGCACTGCCCTAACCCTCTTGGGCATGGAGTTCACCAGAGCTTCTCAAATTGCCACTGGAGTCCTCTTCCACTCCTCCATGACAACATCACGGAGCTGGTGGATGTTAGAGACCTTGCACTCCTCCACCTTCCATTTGAAGATGTCCCACAGATGCTCAATAGGGTTTAGGTCTGGAGACATGCTTGGCCAGTCCATCACCTTTACCCTTAACTTCTTTAGCAAGGCAGTGGTCATCTTGGAGATGTGTTTGAGGTCGTTATCATGTTGGAATATTGCCCTGAAGCCCAGTCTACAAAGGAAGGGGATCATGCTCTGCTTCAGTATGTTACAGTGCATGTTGGCATTCATGATTCCCTCAATGAACTGTAGCTCCCCAGTGCTGGCAGCACTCATGCAGCCCCAGACCATGACACTCCCACCACCATGCTTGAATGTAGGCAAGACACACTTGTCTTTGTACTCCTCACCTTGATGCTGCCACACACGCTTGACACATCTGAATCAAAACAGTTTATCTTGGTCTCATCAGACCACAGGACATGGTTCCAGTAATCCATATCCTTAGTCTGCTTGTCTTCAGCAAACTGATTGCAGGCTTTCTTGTGCATCATCTTTAGAAGAGGCTTCCATCTGGGATGACAGCCATGCAAACCAATGTGATGCAGTGTGCGACGTATGGTCTGAGCACTGACAAGCTGACCCCCCACCCCTTCAACCTCTGCAGCAATGCTGGCAGCACTCATATGTCTATTTCCCAAAGACAACCTCTGGATAGGACGCTGAGCACATGCACTCAACTTCTTTGGTCGGCCATGGTGAGGCCTGTTCTGAGTGTAACCTGTCCCGGTAAACCGCTGTATGGTCTTGGCCACCGTGCTGCAGCTCAGTTTCAGGGTCATGGCAATCTTCTTATAGCCTAGGTCATCTTTATGTAGTGCAACAATAAAGGTGCCTTATTGAACTTCCAGTGACCAGTATGAGAGCGATAACACCAAATTTAACACATCTGCTATCCATTCACACCTGAGACCTTGTAAAACTAATGAGTCACATGACACTGAAAAGGGAAAACGGCTAATTGGGCCCAATTTGGACATTTTCACTTAGGGGTTTACTCACTTTTGTTGCCAGTGGTTTAGACATTAATGTGTTGAGTTATTTTGAGGGGACGGCAAATGTACACTGTTATACAAGCTGTACCCTCACTACTTTACATTGTAGCAAAGTGTCATTTCTTCAGTGTTGTCACATGAAAAGTTATAATAAAACATTTACAAAAATGTGAGGGTTGTATTCACTTTTGTAAGATGGTGTATAAACAATCTGATCTATCATGCTGTTCTTATATGTTTTTCTGAGAATATATCCCTCGTCAACATAATATCATCCACAAGAACTTGTCTGCCTTATTACCCTACTGTTTTCCCATTATAGTGTTTTAAACATGGACATTTAGTAGCATACATCACTCACGAAGAGCCACAGCTAAAGAAATATCTAATTTCTATCATCTGCTAAAGAAAGATCTAATTTCCATCATCTGTCCATTTTTCAGCTTTATAAATTATTTTAACCATGAGAATATACAGTGGTAAGAACAAGTATATGAACTCCTTGAAATTAACTTATTTTCTGCACTAATTTATCATAAAATGGGATCTGATCCTCATCTAAGTTACAACAATAGACAAACACGATGTGATTAAGCTAACACACAACTATTTTTTATTTCTCCTGTTTTTATTGACACACTCCTTAACCACTTGCCGACTAGCTGCCGTAGTTATACTGCTGCCGATCGGCTCTGTTACACAAAATGACGTACATGCTTTGTGCATCGGTTAGCAGTGCACGAGCGATCACTCCCCGTGGAGACAGAACAGTGGTCTGCAGATGTAAACATGGCAGACCGCTGTTCTGTGAATGAGGAACACAGGTCTCACACACAGTTAGAAAGCATCCCCTAGGCACAGATTTAACCCTTTGATCACCCCTGGTGTTAACCCCTTCCCTGCCAGTGTCATTATTACACTAACAGTGACATATTTTTAGCACTGATTACTGTAGTAATGTCACTGGTCCCCCCAAAAGTGTTAAACGTTTCAGTTAAGTGTCCAATCTGTCTGCCGCATTATCGCAGTCCTGCTAAAAATCGCTGATCGTCACCATTACTAGTTAATATGAATTACATAAATCTTTCCCCCCATGTGAATGGGTATGAGGTACATAGTACCCCTGCTCATTCACCAAAAAAGTGTTCAAAAATCAGGAGGCAAGTTTTTACAATTCATTTATTTAAAAAAAAATAGTGTTCCCCGATGTAAATACAGTGGTCCGTAAGGATACAAGGGGCGGGACCACCAGATGACATTCCCAGATGGCCCTGCCCTTACCTATATAATATCTGTCAAAGCACGGAGGAGGCAATTGGCGACCATTCTAGAAGGCAGAGTATTTTTTTTTAGTTTGTTTGTTTTTTTGGGCTGGTGGGCAGTGCGATTGATGATGAATTTACATCGAGGGTCACTGTTTTTTTATTTTTTAATAAACAATTTGTCAAAAACTTGTCTCCTGTATTTATTTTTTGTACAATTTTTTGGTAAATGGGTAGGGGTACTATATAACAATTCACATAGGGGGCGGGATTTGGGGGCCCCCTTGTTAAATGGGGCTTCTGGATTCCTATAACTCCCCCCCAAAGACCCTGACAACCACAGCCCAGGGTTGTCAGGAAGAGACCCTTGTCCCCATCCATATGGGGACAAATTCCTTTGGGGTGGGGGGCAGAGGACTCATCATTTGTTAAGGACGCCGTGGCCAGCTTCCCAGCCCTGCTCCTTAACAACCAGCACACACTGCACCCTGATTGGGCAAAGCTTTGCCCAATCAGGGCACAGAATGTACTGTGCAGTGCGCAGTGCATTGCAGGTGTTTGGCGGGGCGAACGGCTGAACAGGCAAATGTTCGGTCTGTACTCATGCTCGGGCCAAACGCTTCACCCAGCACTATTTAGTGTCACTTTAACATCAAGACTCACCAAAAGAGCATTGTTTGCAACTGTAATGTTGTAGCTTGTTTGCAACTTGTAATGTTTTTTGCACAAAATCACGTGTACATGCTATGTATGATGGTAAAGTTTGTACAGAGGGCTGTAAGATGGTCTTTATATAGTATATTAACTCAAACCTTCAGTCAGATGTGATTACCAGAAACATTTGGGCACTCAGAGGATCCCTCTAATTTTTATGAATTTTGAACAATGTTGCCAATGTTGAAAGGTTTAACCTACTGTATATCTATAATCTACCTTTAATATCACTTTTTAACTCTAGCCCTTTATGCACTATATACTGATGAGCATGCTTATACCTCCTGCGATATTAAAGAAACTGTTTTTTCTTTTCTTCATATATTCTATTTTCAACACTAGTTTCCTAGCAAACAGGTTCAGATCTTTGATATTTTCAAGGAGATAAAAATATAAAGTTGGTACAAACAACAGTCCCCTCGCCCCTAAAAAAAGGTTCTAACTACCGGTATATATTAGAAGGGAATCACAATTGAAAGAATATTGGAGTCTCTACAAAGAGAAAGTTATCTTGACTTATCAGTACTGATATTAGCAATGGTCAATGTCCACATTAAAATAATTTCACATCAACATTTTTACCTGGAAGGAATGTTCGACAATTTTGTTAAAATGATAGAAAATAAGTTAATAGTATTATCCACTGCCCAGAAACATATGAGACATACTCATAAAGATTGACATTGAGGGAATTGCAACAAAATAAAGACATAATGATAAAGCCAGCCAATAAAGATAGTATAACCACTTAAGCCCCGGAAGATTTTACCCCCTTCCTGACCAGGCCCTATTTTGCGATTCGGCACTGCGTGACTTTAACGGACAATTGCGCAGTCGTGCGACGCTGTACCTAAACGAATTTGATGTCCTTTTTTTCCCACAAACAAGCTTTCTTTTGGTGGTATTTGATCACCTGTGCGATTTTTTGATAATGCACTATAAACAAAAAAAGAGCAACAATTTTGCAAAAATAAAAATATTTTTCAAATTTTTTATATGAAATTCTCCCCAAAAAAATGTAAAAATCAAAATGTTTTAACATTTTTGGCCAATTTGTTTTCTGCTACATATGTTTGGGAAAAAAATCACAATAAGCGTATTTTTATTGGTTTGCGCAAAAGTTATTGCGTTTACTAAGTTAGGGAAAGATTTTTGTCATTTTTGTTGTTTTTTTTTAACGAGTAATGGCGGCGATCTGCGATTTTTTTTGCGGGACTGCGACATTGCGGCAGACAGATCGGACCCTTGACTGACATTTTTGACACTTTTGGGGGTACCAGTGACATTACTACAGTAATCAGTGCTATACATATGCACTGTTACTGTATAAATGACACTGGCAGGGAAGGGGTTAACTTTATTGGAGAAGGAGGGATTAAGTGTGTCCCTAGGGGCGTGCTTCTAACTGTGAAGGGATGTGGCTGTTTGTGTAACTACAGAGATATACGATCCTACATAGCAGGGCCATATGATCTCTGCACTTACACAGGGGAGAATGACAGGCGGCTTTGTTTACATTAGCCGCCTGCCTTTCTCCCACTGTAACGGACGATCGCGAGTGGCCGGCAGACATCGGGTCCGACGGACACATGCGCGGGGACTGGAGCGCGCCCCCTATTGGCTCGCAGGCGAGTGACGTACCCATACGTCACTTTGCCTGCACGGGGCTGACCGCTGCAGTGTATGTACTTGCGGCGGTCGGCAAGCAGATAATAGCTGTATAGGATAGAGAAAATGTTTGAACTGGTGCCTACCACATTTTAGGTATATATTGACATTTATTATGTAGTGACTTATGATCTTACCTGTTAGTATGTACAGACAGCTCAGTATTATAAAAGGAATATATAGATATACTGTATGTTGAACAACAATTCAACATTGGTAAAATTTTATTTATTGCCAAAAGTTCATAAAAATGAGAGGGAAAGTGTGCATGCTAGACAGTCTACCCAGGGATATTATTGTTGAGCCTCATTACTACGGTGTCAAAAAATTGATGATGGAGAAATCTAAGGAATCGTCACCCTTGTCTGTTATGGAACATTCTGTACAAGTCTTTGCTAATACTTTACTGTTTACCATTCACAAGCACAGAACTCTTAAACCCCTACTCCATGCACTTTCTCATAAAGAGATCAAATATGGATGGCCGTTACCTCTGCTATTACCTCTGCAGCTCATCTTCACCTACAATACCAAAACATATTCCTTTGCCTCCTTTTTAGAGGAAAGACCTGCTTCTGTAGCTGGGCGTAATAGATGCTGATCCATGTTCCTCCCCAACCCAACATCTAGCTGGGACTTTGCTACCTGGTATTTGACCAACATAACCAATCTGGTAGAAGACAAAATCCTGGCATTCAAAAGATTTTTCCCCACCCTGAACTTCCTTTTTCTTTCCCTACTTAGGTCTGCTTGGTTCTTCTGAGACTTAATGTTTCTACCAACATATTTGATTGCTCTGGCTTAACTGTATGTTTAATACATTTACTTATCTGCCCTCTGGTACACTTATATGATGTTATAAGCTTGTGCTAGGCAATAATGTACTCTTCACCCATTGAATGTTGTTCTGTAGCAGCACACTAGACTTGGAATGTTTGGTCCCTTTTTTCTGTAGTCTTAGCTTTATATTTGCTAGGGACCTTTATTTGACTGTGTTGTAGCTACCTGTTCCACTTGGTGTCACGGTTCTCGCCATGGCTTACAGACAGCCAGGCGTGGTCGCCGTTAAGTGCCTGACATGGGATTTGAACCTGTGTGTTTTAACATTCTGTCCTGTTTTCCTACCTCTGAGCCACACTTCAGCTCATATGGATCCAGTCCTGTTAATCTGGTATTGCCTGCAGCACTAGGGGGCTGGACTTCACCTGAGTGTGCTCTTGTCTATCATTGTCCACCTGAAGCTAATTGCTCAATTAAGCAAGCTATAAAACACTGTCTCTTGCTTAGAGCATGGTCAGTTCATTGCTGATCCTTCCTTGTTCCTGTGTTGCTGATCTATGTTCCAGACCTTGTTCCTGTTTGACAGACATTGTTCCTGTGTTCCTGTTTCCCAAGTGTGTGTTCCAGACTGACTCCGGCTTCTTTTTTTTTTTTTTTAACTTTATTTTTATTTGCATATAAAATCTCAATATACAGAGTTCCACCAATTTGATTTAGATTCGCAAGTTACATAATTAAATTATGCATCAAAAGGCACACAAAAGAAATACATATACATTTTTCCCTTCCCACCCTCCCCCTACCTCCCAGAATTCCTCCCCTTCTTGCCAACCGTTTCGCTCTAGAATGCCTCCCCATAGTAGATATGCTAATTGTTTATTTCAATATATTTAGTTGATTTTTTAAATTCTTTCCATTTCCCCCATTTTCTTATCATATTTCTTGGAATCTCCTCTTGTGTATTACATAGGTATTCCATATTATAGTTATTACTTATCTTTTTACACCATTCCTTTATTTTCGGGCTCTCCTTTTCTCTCCACTTTTTTGGTATGGTTCCTTTTGCTGTATTCAGCATTGTTGGGACCAGAGTCATTTTATATTTTTTTAAAGGTATTGTTGTTTTGTGAAATAGGCATGCCCATGGATCGTCCGGCACTTTTATTTCGGTGATGTCTTCAATCAGTTGTCTTACCTCTAGCCAAAAATCTCTTATTTTGGGACAGTCCCAAAATAAATGATAAATTGTACCTATGTTGCCGCAGTCCCGCCAGCATTTATCTGTCTTGCCTGGTTGGTATTTATTTATCACTTCTGGGGTGATGTACCACCTATATAGACATTTATAGTTTAATTCTGTAGTACTGACATCTATGGCTGTGGATCCCGCCATCCCCAGTACAGTCCCTAGCTCCTGTCCTTGCAAATGTGTTCCTATTTCTTTCTCCCATTTTCCTATATATGGAGGTTTCTCCATACTGTGCCATTCCGTCAGCATTTTGTAAATCTGAGACACTCCATGCCTTTGCATGGGAGAGTAGCTCAGTTTCTCGATATTGTTGAGATTTTTTTCCGACCTAATCGGCTGTGGTAATGAGCTGACAAAATGTTTCAGCTGGAGATATCTCCAATTATCTATTTTTATATTGTTATTTTCTTGTTTTAATTTCTGAAGTGTTTTTATGTGCCCTTTGTGTAAAATATCTTTTAATTGAGTGTTCCCTATCCAGTTTCCCCCCTGTTCTTCCTCCCCAGGTGGGAAATATTTAGTGCCATTTAATGCTATCATTGGTGAGTTATATTCCCATTTCAGTTGCTTATTTATTCCATCCCATATTTTATAAACTACTTTTGTCAATTCATGTGCTCCCTGCGTTTCCCTATATTTTGGTGGAATCCAAATTGTTTTGTGTAACTGATTATTATTTTGTGTACATTCTATCTCTACCCATCTTTTTTCTCTCCTTTCTATTTTTGTCCAGTCCACCATTCGTGTAATAATTACCGCCTTATAGTACCTCTCTATGTCTGGGGTGGCTAATCCTCCCTGTGCTTTGCTTCTTGTCAGGATCTTGTACTGTACTCTGGGTTTTTTCCACTGCCATATATACTTTGTCAGTAGGTTTCTAATTACCCTAAAAAAATTTGCGGGGATGTTTATTGGCAATAGAGAGAAGGTATATAAGATTTTTGGCAAGATAAACATCTTAACAACATTGTTTCTTCCAATCCATGAGATTTGACCATTTGATTTCTTTCTTATTTCTGTTTTTATTTCGTTCAGTAACGGTATATAATTAGCTTGATATAATTTTTCAGTTTGAGGAGTTAAATATATCCCTAGGTATTTTAATTTTTCTTTTGTCCACGTATATGGGAAGTGTGTTTTTATACTTTGTTCTTCCTGAGTATTTAACCTTATGTTGAGAATCTCTGATTTTATTGGATTTATTTTAAAGTTTGACAACTTTCCATAATCTTTTAGCTCCTTTTGAATATTTGGGAGAGTAATCCTTGGATTTGTGACAATGAAAAGCAAGTCGTCAGCGTATGCTGCGACTTTGTGTTCTTCTTGATTTACCTTCACTCCTTTTATGTCTACATTTTGTCTAATTTTTGCCAGTAATGGTTCCAGGGTTAACACGAACAATAGGGGTGACAGGGGGCACCCCTGTCTTGTCCCATTACTCATTCCAAATTTCTCTGATAAGCTTCCGTTTATTTTTATTTTTGCTGTGGGGTTGTTATATAATGCTTCTATCCATTGCCTCATTCTTAGCCCAATCCCTAAACTTTTTATGATTTCTTTCATGAAGTCCCAGTCAACCCTATCAAAAGCCTTTTCGGCATCAATTGATAATAGGATGAAGGGGACTTCATGTTTTGTTGTTTTTTGTAAAAGTAGCAAGGTGCGTATAACATTATCCTTACCTTCTCGACCTGGAACGAATCCAGTCTGGTCCGGATGGATCCACATTTTTAATAAATCTTTTAATCTCGTTGCCAAAATTTTCGCAAATAATTTTGTATCTGTATTTAACAACGCGATTGGCCTATAACTAGAGCATAGGGTTTAATCTTTCCCTTCTTTCGGTATGACCGTTATATATGCCATTAGAGATTCTTCTCTTAGTTCTTCCTTCCCTATTTTATTCAGATATTCTAGCATTTTTGGTATTAATATTTCTTTAAATCTTTTATAATACTTTATTGTGTATCCATCTGGACCTGGACTCCTTCCATTTTGAGTGGTTTTTAATGCTTCTCTTATTTCACTTTCAGTAATTGGCGCTTCAAGAAGTTCCAATTTATCTTCTGGGATCTTGGGCAGGTTTGCTTCCTCAATATATTTTTGGATATTAATTATTCTTTCCTGCCTTGTTTTTGAGGTTTCTTTCTTCCGGACGTTATATAGCGTACTATAGAAGGCATGGAACGCTTTAGCTATTTCTGTAGTTGAATTTACTGTTTCATTTTTACTGTTTTTGATTTTTTCTATATAATTTTTTGATTTTTTCTTCCTCAGTAATCTTGCTAGGGATTTCCCTGGTTTATTTCCAAAGTTGTATCTGTATCTAGCTATCTTATTGAAGTGATTTCTAGATTCTTCTTCCAATAGATCTTTTAATTCATCTCTTTTAATTATAAGGTTTTCCTCTATTTCTTTTTTAAATTCTTTTTTATGTTTTTGTTCTAGATCATATATTTCTCTTATGAGTGTATTGATTTGATTGGACCTCTCTTTCTTTTTTTTTGAGGCACTGGCTATTAATATCCCTCGGATATATGCTTTGTGTGCTTCCCAGAGTGTAGCGGATGATATTTCTGGCGTATCATTCTTTTGAAAGTATAGCTCTAGTTCTTTTTCTAGTCTGTTTCCTATTTCTTCATCTAGAATTAGTTCTTCATTTAACCTCCATGTTCCCATACTTTTGTGGTGTGTCGGTGTCTTGATTGTTAGGGTTAGGGGGGCATGGTCTGACAGTGTGATTGTACCTATTTCTGTAGTTTCTACAAATTCCAACAGGCGGTGGTCAATAAAAAAGTAATCCAGTCTTGAGTACATCGAGTGTATTGAGGAGTAGTAAGTATAGTCTCTTTTTTTTGGATGTTGAACCCTCCATGCATCTACTAATTGGCTCTGGTGTAACTTTACCCTTATTTTCCTCAGTTTTTGGTCTCCTAACGTCCTTACTCCCGATGTACTATCGACGTTTGGATCTAAACAAAAATTTATATCTCCTGCCATTATCAGGTAGCCTTTTTTAAAGCTCTCTAGGTCATACAGGATTCTCCCCAGATATTCACTTGGTTTTTTGTTTGGGTTATAGATATTGGCCAATGTCAGCTCCATCCCCCTTATTTGTCCCTTAAGGAAAATGTATCGACCATTCGGGTCTGTTTTCATTTCTTCTAAGGAGAATTCTGTATTTCCAGCTATTCCTATTGCTACTCCTCTTGCACGTTCTATTGGTGAGTCTCCGTAATACCATTTAGGAAAGTGTTTATAGAAAAGTTTTAAATTCGAGTGAAGAGAGATGTGCGTTTCCTGTAGAAAAGCAATATTTGCTGCTTCTCTCCTCAGCTCTTCCAATATCTTATACCTTTTTGTATGGGAGTTTAATCCTCTTACATTGTACGTTATTATTTTTAGTTGTTCATCTTTCATTTTTTTTTCCTTCTACTTGATCCAGTTCCTCCTCGAACAGGGGGGCACCGGATCGATTTAAATTCCACTAACAGCATACTACCAATGTTGTTAGTCTGGCAGGCTTTTAAAATTTCTTTTCTTTTTTGGCAATGGAGAGTTTCCCTATCCCTACCCTTCCCCCCCTCTCTCACCCTCCCCCCCCCTCCCCTCCCCCCCGCCTCCGTCCCCTTCCGTCTAATGTTGATATTTTTCTGATCAATTTTTGATCTTAGGGTATTTAGTTGTTTCTTTGGGTCATTCTCCCTGATACCCATTCCTTTGGGGTGGTGCTCTAGTGGGTTAGCACGATATACCTCCCTCCTCAATTGGAAGGACGTTCCGGCTTTGGGGGGGGGCTATCCTGCTTCCTTTGTATAGCTTACCTCCCTTCCCCTCCCTCTCCCTTCCTCCTCCCCCCACTCCCCCGACCCCCCCTCCCCCAGTCCCCCCACACAGTTCGCATCTGTAAGAGAGGCCACTCCCCGCAAAGCAGGAGAGGGGAAAAAAAAAAAAAAAAAAAGGGGGGGGGGGTTCACTCCCGATTTGCATTATTTGGGCAGTGTTCCGCGTATTTTATCTTTTGTTTTTTCTAGCTAATGTCCATTGCTGTTCTTCCGTCTGTGAGTTTCTTCCTAGTTCATCTTCCCTGTCACCTTCATACCATCCAGGCAGGTTTGGTTCCTGTATATCCAGTTTTTTGCAAAATTCTTGAGTTTCCTCTGGAAAAGTGAGTTTTGCTGATCGCCCATCTCTTTTTCCTATTAAACTGGCTGGAAACCCCCAATTATATCTGATTCCTTGTTTTTGCATCTCTTCTGTCAAGGGTTTTAAAATTCTTCTCCTCCTCAGTGTTTCCGGTGCCAGATCTGTAAATATCTGTATCTTGTCATTTTCTGTATTTACTGCATTTAATAATGATTTATTCTTCTTTAGGTTTTCCCATATTTGTGCTTTATCTGTGTAATTTTGAAACCTGATTATCACATCTCTAGGTGATTCTGCTGGGGCTCCTGTTGGTTTTCTTATGCGATGTGCTCTGTCGATCAGCAATTGGTCTTCTTCCCTTCTACCTAATACTGGGTTTAGGATTTTTTGAAGTTTTTCTTCTAAATTTTCTTCCTGTGTTGTATCTCTTAAGCCTCGGATCCTCAAATTTTTTCGTCTAGCTCTATTCTCTTGATCCTCTAGTTTGTAAGCTAGATCTCTGGCTTTTTTCTTGGTCTCATTTATTTCCTTTCTCATTCCCTGTATTATTTTTCTTTGGTCCTCTTGTTTTTTTTCTAGTTCTTCTACTCGTCCCAGGGCGTGTCCCAGGTCCATCTGGACCCGTCCTAGGTCGGTTTGGATTTTAACCAATTCGATTTTTAAAGATTTTTCCAATCCTGCGAATATTTCTCGCATTTCACCTTTTGTGGGGGCATGCTCTTTTATTTCTCCCCGCTCTTCCTCTTCTTCCTCGTCGTTTTCAATCCTTATGCTTAATTCTGAATTTGCTGGGCTGATTGGTGATTTAGCTACTTCAGCTTTTGGATTTTTCTCTACTTTCTTCTTGTCTGTTCCTTGTTGTTTTCCCTGGGATGATTTTTCTAAGGCATTTTCTTGTGTCATAAATTTCCTTATTGTGTTAGGGCTTGAGGATACCCTTGGTGATTTTGCGATGGCTCCTCCTCTTGTGGATTTACCTCTCATTATGTAGAGAGTTGTTCCGCGATTCCTATATAGAGTCTCAAAACCTCCTATGATGGTGCTCCAAAATTAGGTATACCGTATTGATGATCAGAAAAAGATTTTGTCTACCTTCAAGCCAGAGGAAGACACAGACCAGCCGGGTAGCCTCTATTTTGAATCAATGTTCACAGGCGGCTATAGGAGGTATGAGGCATGGGGCACTTCCAGCCTCCCACCTCCCTGCTCAAGTTCTTATACAGGCTAGGGTGAATCTCGACCTTAAGTGTTTGAGAAGTGGAAGAGAGAGAAAACAATAGAGCGGGGGAGAAACTCAGGCTGTATGTCATAGCAAGGTGTTTGAGTAATGTCAGGTATTATTTCACAGAGAAAGTGTTAATCATTTTAAATATTTTATATATAGCCCCAAGGTCTTTATTTATATCTGTGATCTTCTTATGAGTCTCTGTGTACGGTTGCTGAGGGACCGTATAGAATAAAACATAAGCTGGTTTGGGGTATTGAAAGACTGTTGTGGCTATTAATCCAATAAGAAACACTTTATGAGAGGTTGCTGGTTTAAACAGGGAGCAGCTGAATCAGTCTCAGGTGTGCTGACATTGACATTTTACCATACTGCTTTGTTGTATGTCTCTAGGGAGTCTTTATAAGACCTTCAAATAAACAGTAAAATGACAGTAGGTATGATATAGAAAGAGGGATTACTCCTCTGTGACTCACGGTTTTGTAGACTGTCCCTTTTTTAAAAGTTTTTTTTCCTTTTTTCCGTTCGTCTTCAGACTGTGTACTCTCTTGTCTCCTTAGCTTCCAGCCCTCAGGCATCAGGACATCAGCGTCTCCGGATGGATTGGCTCAGATGGACCTGGCAGCTCTCTTGGGGTCCGCTCCCTCGGGACCTGTTCGCCTAGTAGCGTTTACTGACCGTGTCCGGCCCCCCGCACTGGCGGTTAGCAAGGAGGTCTCTCCTGTCGCCGCTATGGCTGCTCACCTGCGTTCCTGTGCAGGAGACAGGGCTCTCCAACGCCGACTCCGTGTGCTGTAAGCGTGCGGGGTTCCTCCGGGTGTTGATGCTGCATGAGGTCGTCGCTACAAACTGTGGAGGGAGACGTCAGGGAGGGTGGGGGGGGGGGGTCAGCAGGGTTCACCGCTCGCAGCGCCTGCGCTCATCCCCGGGAGCTTAGGCGTCCAGAGTCTGGCCGGAGGTGGGTCGGGAGCGGTCAGGTTCCCTGATGCCTCCATTCAGCAGGAGATAGCCCTCTCCCCCTCCGTCCTACGTGCGTGCCGATAGGCTCCTCCCCCTCATGACGGTCCCCCCTGACTCCGGCTTCTATCCTTACCTTGTTGTTCCTGTGATCCTTATCCGGACTCGTGTCATCCAGTGACTTCTGTTATTCCTGGACTTCCCTTCCCATTGTATTCCTGCCGGTCCTGCCTATTGGAGCACCGTCCCTGCCAAGCCCCCGTGCACAAATTCACAGGCCAGGTGGCTTTCTTACCTGGTCACCTTGGACTGTGGATATCTGCAAGGGTGAGCGTACAACTCTGCGTTACAGACTCCGACAAAGGTAAGCCCCGTGACACTTGGTACCTGGATCCAAGCTATTTGGTTACCAATTTATCTTCCTGCCATGATACAGGCTTTTATGCTTTGTTATGATGGGGGGGGGGGGGCTTTGTCTGCTTTAGATTTTTTTGTGTTTCACTTACAATTGTTTTTTTGGTTAACTTTGATTGACTGGAATAGGCTGGCCCTGGCTGTCATACCTCCCCACTTGCTCGTATATTATATTATTTTGTTCATGGTCAAGCTCACATTTTTGCTGTCCCTGGGCCACTGCTTAATTTCCTGTGTGCTTAGCTTCTTCTCTTTTTTTTTTTTTTTTTTTTTTACTTATTTTTCAGTTCTCTCTATTTTATTTTTTTACATAGACAATCTCCCTTCTTGCAGCTGGATGAATTACCATCTCAAGTGCCATCATAGACTATATGGTTTCTGCGATCATGGGGTTTGGTGAGTACTGTCCTGTTAGATCTGAATATCCTTCTCCTGATCCATAGCTATGGCTATGGGTCAGGACCCACGCCTTGTCATTTTATTTCACATAATGCCGAAGGCCCTAACTCCCCATATAAATGTCAGAAGCCCCTTGAATGTGATGTGCTCTTACTCCAGGAAACAAATGTCCCACCTTTCTACAAACCCTCTTTTTGCCAGAAACATTATCTGTTTTTTTACTTAGCTAATGCCCCCAGACAAGAATGAGGGAGTGGCAATCTATTTTGCTAAGCAAATCTCATTTACATTTGTAATTGAATACTGAGATTCCATGGGTCAGTTTTGCCTAGACCTAAACTGACTTTTTGGGGAACAGCAATACTCTTTTATCTCATATTATGCCCCTAATAGGGTTAAGCCACTTTTTTTTCTGAAATGTTTTTCATTTTTTGCCCTACCTAGAAGGAGTTAACATTTCTGAAAGTTGATTCCAATATCACTTTGGACTTCTCACCATTCTTACCTGACAGATGCCTTTTAGGTAGGCTGCGAAAAAACTTTCCTTTTATTTGGCAAGAGTCTTTGTTCCCAAACTCGGGTATCCACCAATCCTCTCCTCTATCAAGGCTCTATCATCTTACCTATCCTGCTTCGACACATATAAACGTCTGGAGGAGGAATTTACAAAATGGTCTCTATTTGATTTAGCGTGGTTGGGTCGCATCAAAAATGACCATTCTACCCAAGCTTTTATATCTCTTTTACAATCTCCCTATAGTGATTAGCCATTTGGACATAATGCAATTTCAATTGAAAATAATCCATTATATATGTGGAAAGGAGGGGCACAGGCTCACAAAAAGTATATTGTTTGCTCCCAGGTCTCAGGGCGGACTTAGTGTCTCCAAAATGTGGTCATACTACCAGGTGGCACAATTAACACAATTATTGATTGTTTTTTTGGCATTTTTTGGGGTTCTTTTGAGACAGGCAAAACATCTGAACTTGTGTATATATACACACATACATATATTTATATACACACCTAGACATATATAGGTGTGATAGTAGCAGAAATATATTCCTGTAAATGATTTCATTAGCGCAAGCATTTATTTCTGCTACTATCACACCTATATATGTCTAGGGGTATATATTCAGACATATATGTGTATATATACCCCCTATACACATGTTCAGATGTCATGTCTGACATCAAACATGTCCTCAAAAAAGCACTGACAGTGGCAGCCTCTGCAGCATAAAAAATGCTTGGCTGGTGAGAAGCCATATGGGTGTGCCGAAGCTATTCAGAGAAATGATCATTTCTCTATAGCGGTCACCCTGCTATAGAAGGGTTTTGTCACCCTGCCATAGCAGTCACTGTCAGTTAACACTACACTACGGTCCCCTGACACTTCATACTTTCCCTACAGACACTAAATTTTTGAAGCTAACTTAAGTGTAAAGGAGCACTCTAACTACACTAGATATCCCTTTCCTCACACTAAAAATAGCTAAATGACACTTTTAAAGTAAAATTAACAGAACTGCTTCCACTCTCTTCCATGTCCAGTATAACAATGCTAGGAATATGGCGGGGCGATCTTATATAATGGGGGGCGTATTCACTAATGATTGGTCTAGGGACCCCCTAGTCACTCCAATCACATTCCTAGCATTCTCCTGCCCCCTCAATTGGCTTTTGCTAATGGTTCTGGTCCAATCACGGGCTTTTAAAGCCCATTTCCTGAAGCATTGCATTTTGGGCGGTTCTGGTTGCCGAATTCCGAACTTTTTGGGCAAAAAGTTCTAAATTCGGCCGAACCTCGAACACCCAATGTTCGGTCCGAACCGATGGTCGACCCGAACCGTTCGATCATCCCTATTGGCCACCACAGAGTCCAGAACTTAACCCCATTGAGAATCTTTGGGGTATGCTGGAGAAGGCTTTGCACAATGGTCCGACTCTCCCATCATCAATGCAAGATCTTGCTGAAAAATAAATGCAACACTTGACGGAATTAAATCTTGTGACATTGCAGAAGCTTATCAAAACAATGCCACAGCGAATGCATGCTGTAATCAAAGATAAAGGTGGCCGAACGTGTGTGATCTTTTTTTGGTAGCGACTTTTTTTTGCCAGCCAGTGTATATTCACCTTGCATAAATATATGAATGATTCATATCGTAAGCTTGATGTAAAATTGTCTGCTTTAAGACCACTGAAAAAAAAAAGTTCACACTTTTTACGCCAACAGGAAAAGGGGTTTAACCTCTGCATATGGAAATGGTTCCTTTTAATTCCAGCATAGCCAACCTGAAAGAAAACACTTAGGGTAGTGTAGTAGATCTGATTAGTGTTGAGCGAACACGGACTGTATTATTCGTGTTCGTACCGAATAATTGGATTTTTTGTACCCGAACACGGACACGGACACTTTACTGTATGTTCGGGTAAAAATCCGTGTTCGGTCGTTTTATTTACGGGTTTTGCATGCTTTGGCGCTCTTTTCATGGCGGGCTTTCAACAGCCAATCAACAATCGTTTAACTGGTGTGCCTTAAGCCATCCCAGCCATGCCTGCAAATGTCTCAGTAGCTGTGATTGGCCGTCTGAAGCATGTGACCAAGTCTTTATAAGTTCGAGGCAGCCGCAGCGGCGTCATTATGCTGCTTAGATTCAGGGACAGAGCACACATCAACGTGCTGGCTGCTGATTAGGGAAAGATAGGCAGGAAAAAACCATTTGTGTCCGGATAGAATTGAGGGACAGGTCGGAGTGTTTAGGCAGGGCGAGTTGTAGGCATTTTAGGGATAGAGTCTGCTGAATTATAGGGTCAGTGTCTTCTACAAACTACAATCGATATTGCTGTGTGGAGGGTGGGGTGAATCTGCACTCAATCCTGATCTACGATCTCTTCTCAATCCTGTTAGGGACAGAGTCTGCTGAATTTTAGGGAAACTGTGTTCTACAAACTACAATCGATATTGCTGTGTGGTGTGGGATTGGAGATAGGCAGGTGTCAGTGATCCACATCCATTTTTCTGTGTGTGAGCTGCAGTGAACACAATCTTTTTGGGCTGCAGTGAACACAATCTTTTTGGGCTGCAGTGAACACAATCTTTTTGGGCTGCAGTGAACACAATCTTTTTGGGCTGCAGTGAACACAATCTTTTTGGGGTGCAGTGAACAAAATCTTTTTGGGGTGCAGTGAACACAATCCTTTTTGGTGTGCAGTGAACACAATCTTTGTGGGGTGCAGTGAACAAAATCCTTTGTGGGGTGCAGTGAACACAATCTTTTTGGGGTGCAGTGAACAAAATCCTTTTTGGGGTGCAGTGAACAACATCCTTTTTGGGGTGCAGTGAACACAATCTTTTTGGGGTGCAGTGAACAAAATCCTTTGTGGGGTGCAGTGAACACAATCTTTTTGGGGTGCAGTGAACAACATCCTTTTTGGGGTGCAGTGAACAAAATCCTTTTTGGGGTGCAGTGAACAAAATCATTTTTGGGGTGCAGTGAACACAATCTTTTTGGGGTGCAGTGAACACAATCTTTGTGGGGTGCAGTGAACACAATCTTTGTGGGGTGCAGTGAACACAATCTTTTTGGGGTGGAGTGAACAACATCCTTTTTGGGGTGCAGTGAACAACATCCTTTTTGGGGTGCAGTGAACACAATCTTTTTGGGGTGCAGTGAACACAATCTTTGTGGGGTACAGTGAACAGAATCTTTGTGGGGTGCAGTGAACACAATCTTTGGGGGGTACAGTGAACACAATCTTTGTGAGGTGCAGTGAACACAATCTTTGTGGGGTGCAGTGAACACAATCATTGTGGGGTGCAGTGAACTCAATCTTTGTGGGGTACAGTGAACACAATCTCATACTTCTGAAGGTTTGAGGGTGCTGCCTGTTCCATACTCCCCCTACTCCTCATCTAGCCTTTTAGGGGTACAAACAATAGTAATTGGGGCCTAGTGTGGTTGTGTACGTGTGATATACATACACTTTTTTGGGATCATATTTTCTATTCCGCTATTTAATCAAAAACCTTTGGGGATCAGTTAAATTGGGGGATAGTCTGTGTTGGTACGTGTGAGAGAGATCCACCTTTCCAAGTTGTTGGGGTTCATCTCATACTTCTGAAGGTTTGAGGGTGCTGCCTGTTCCATACTCCCCCTACTCCTAGCCTTTTAGGGGTACAAACAATAGTAATTGGGGCCTAGTGTGGTTGTGTACGTGTGATATACATACACTTTTTTGGGATCATATTTTCTATTCCGCTATTTAATCAAAAACCTTTGGGGATCAGTTAAATTGGGGGATAGTCTGTGTTGGTACGTGTGAGAGAGATCCACCTTTCCAAGTTGTTGGGGTTCATCTCATACTTCTGAAGGTTTGAGGGTGCTGCCTGTTCCATACTCCCCCTACTCCTAGCCTTTTAGGGGTACAAACAATAGTAATTGGGGCCTAGTGTGGTTGTGTACGTGTGATATACATACACTTTTTTGGGATCATATTTTCTATTCCGCTATTTAATCAAAAACCTTTGGGGATCAGTTAAATTGGGGGATAGTCTGTGTTGGTACGTGTGAGAGAGATCCACCTTTCCAAGTTGTTGGGGTTCATCTCATACTTCTGAAGGTTTGAGGGTGCTGCCTGTTCCATACTCCCCCCTACTCCTAGCCTTTTAGGGGTACAAACAATAGTAATTGGGGCCTAGTGTGGTTGTGTACGTGTGATATACATACACTTTTTTGGGATCATATTTTCTATTCCGCTATTTAATCAAAAACCTTTGGGGATCAGTTAAATTGGGGGATAGTCTGTGTTGGTACGTGTGAGAGAGATCCACCTTTCCAAGTTGTTGGGGTTCATCTCATACTTCTGAAGGTTTGAGGGTGCTGCCTGTTCCATACTCCCCCTACTCCTAGCCTTTTAGGGGTACAAACAATAGTAATTGGGGCCTAGTGTGGTTGTGTACGTGTGATATACATACACTTTTTTTGGATCATATTTTCTATTCCGCTATTTAATCAAAAACCTTTGGGGATCAGTTAAATTGGGGGATAGTCTGTGTCGGTACGTGTGAGAGAGATCCACCTTTCCAAGTTGTTGGGGTTCATCTCATACTTCTGAAGGTTTGAGGGTGCTGCCTGTTCCATACCCCCCCTACTCCTCATCTAGCCTTTTAGGGGTACAAACAATAGTAATTGGGGCCTAGTGTGGTTGTGTACGTGCGAGATACATACACTTTTTTTGATCATATTTCCTATTCCGCTATTCAATAAAAACCTTTGAGGATCAATTGAATTGCGGGATAGTCTGTGTCGGTACGTGTGAGAGAGATCCACCTTTCCAAGTTGTTGGGGTTCATCTCATACTTCTGAAGGTTTGAGGGTGCTGCCTGTTCCATACTCCCCCTACTCCTCATCTAGCCTTTTAGGGGTACAAACAATAGTAATTGGGGCCCAGTGTGGTTGTGTACGTGTGATATACATACACTTTTTTTGGATCATATTTTCTATTCCGCTATTTAATCAAAAACCTTTGGGGATCAGTTAAATTGGGGGATAGTCTGTGTCGGTACGTGTGAGAGAGATCCACCTTTCCAAGTTGTTGGGGTTCATCTCATACTTCTGAAGGTTTGAGGGTGCTGCCTGTTCCATACCCCCCCTACTCCTCATCTAGCCTTTTAGGGGTACAAACAATAGTAATTGGGGCCTAGTGTGGTTGTGTACGTGCGAGATACATACACTTTTTTTGATCATATTTCCTATTCCGCTATTCAATAAAAACCTTTGAGGATCAATTGAATTGCGGGATAGTCTGTGTCGGTACGTGTGAGAGAGATCCACCTTTCCAAGTTGTTGGGGTTCATCTCATACTTCTGAAGGTTTGAGGGTGCTGCCTGTTCCATACTCCCCCTACTCCTCATCTAGCCTTTTAGGGGTACAAACAATAGTAATTGGGGCCTAGTGTGGTTGTGTACGTGTGATATACATACACTTTTTTTGGATCATATTTTCTATTCCGCTATTTAATCAAAAACCTTTGGGGATCAGTTAAATTGGGGGATAGTCTGTGTTGGTACGTGTGAGAGAGATCCACCTTTCCAAGTTGTTGGGGTTCATCTCATACTTCTGAAGGTTTGAGGGTGCTGCCTGTTCCATACTCCCCCTACTCCTCATCTAGCCTTTTAGGGGTACAAACAATAGTAATTGGGGCCCAGTGTGGTTGTGTACGTGTGATATACATACACTTTTTTGGGATCATATTTTCTATTCCGCTATTTAATCAAAAACCTTTGGGGATCAGTTAAATTGGGGGATAGTCTGTGTCGGTACGTGTGAGAGAGATCCACCTTTCCAAGTTGTTGGGGTTCATCTCATACTTCTGAAGGTTTGAGGGTGCTGCCTGTTCCATACCCCCCCTACTCCTCATCTAGCCTTTTAGGGGTACAAACAATAGTAATTGGGGCCTAGTGTGGTTGTGTACGTGCGAGATACATACACTTTTTTTGATCATATTTCCTATTCCGCTATTCAATAAAAACCTTTGAGGATCAATTGAATTGCGGGATAGTCTGTGTCGGTACGTGTGAGAGAGATCCACCTTTCCAAGTTGTTGGGGTTCATCTCATACTTCTGAAGGTTTGAGGGTGCTGCCTGTTCCATACTCCCCCTACTCCTCATCTAGCCTTTTAGGGGTACAAACAATAGTAATTGGGGCCCAGTGTGGTTGTGTACGTGTGATATACATACACTTTTTTGGGATCATATTTTCTATTCCGCTATTTAATCAAAAACCTTTGGGGATCAGTTAAATTGGGGGATAGTCTGTGTCGGTACGTGTGAGAGAGATCCACCTTTCCAAGTTGTTGGGGTTCATCTCATACTTCTGAAGGTTTGAGGGTGCTGCCTGTTCCATACCCCCCCTACTCCTCATCTAGCCTTTTAGGGGTACAAACAATAGTAATTGGGGCCTAGTGTGGTTGTGTACGTGCGAGATGCATACACTTTTTTTGATCATATTTCCTATTCCGCTATTCAATAAAAACCTTTGAGGATCAATTGAATTGCGGGATAGTCTGTGTCGGTACGTGTGAGAGAGATCCACCTTTCCAAGTTGTTGGGGTTCATCTCATACTTCTGAAGGTTTGAGGGTGCTGCCTGTTCCATACTCCCCCTACTCCTCATCTAGCCTTTTAGGGGTACAAACAATAGTAATTGGGGCCCAGTGTGGTTGTGTACGTGTGATATACATACACTTTTTTTGGATCATATTTTCTATTCCGCTATTTAATCAAAAACCTTTGGGGATCAGTTAAATTGGGGGATAGTCTGTGTCGGTACGTGTGAGAGAGATCCACCTTTCCAAGTTGTTGGGGTTCATCTCATACTTCTGAAGGTTTGAGGGTGCTGCCTGTTCCATACCCCCCCTACTCCTCATCTAGCCTTTTAGGGGTACAAACAATAGTAATTGGGGCCTAGTGTGGTTGTGTACGTGCGAGATACATACACTTTTTTTTTGATCATATTTCCTATTCCGCTATTCAATAAAAACCTTTGAGGATCAATTGAATTGCGGGATAGTCTGTGTCGGTACGTGTGAGAGAGATCCACCTTTCCAAGTTGTTGGGGTTCATCTCATACTTCTGAAGGTTTGAGGGTGCTGCCTGTTCCATACTCCCCCTACTCCTCATCTAGCCTTTTAGGGGTACAAACAATAGTAATTGGGGCCTAGTGTGGTTGTGTACGTGTGATATACATACACTTTTTTTGGATCATATTTTCTATTCCGCTATTTAATCAAAAACCTTTGGGGATCAGTTAAATTGGGGGATAGTCTGTGTTGGTACGTGTGAGAGAGATCCACCTTTCCAAGTTGTTGGGGTTCATCTCATACTTCTGAAGGTTTGAGGGTGCTGCCTGTTCCATACTCCCCCCTACTCCTCATCTAGCCTTTTAGGGGTACAAACAATAGTAATTGGGGCCCAGTGTGGTTGTGTACGTGTGATATACATACACTTTTTTGGGATCATATTTTCTATTCCGCTATTTAATCAAAAACCTTTGGGGATCAGTTAAATTGGGGGATAGTCTGGGTCGGTACGTGTGAGAGAGATCCACCTTTCCAAGTTGTTGGGGTTCATCTCATACTTCTGAAGGTTTGAGGGTGCTGCCTGTTCCATACCCCCCCTACTCCTCATCTAGCCTTTTAGGGGTACAAACAATAGTAATTGGGGCCTAGTGTGGTTGTGTACGTGCGAGATACATACACTTTTTTTGATCATATTTCCTATTCCGCTATTCAATAAAAACCTTTGAGGATCAATTGAATTGCGGGATAGTCTGTGTCGGTACGTGTGAGAGAGATCCACCTTTCCAAGTTGTTGGGGTTCATCTCATACTTCTGAAGGTTTGAGGGTGCTGCCTGTTCCATACTCCCCCTACTCCTCATCTAGCCTTTTAGGGGTACAAACAATAGTAATTGGGGCCCAGTGTGGTTGTGTACGTGTGATATACATACACTTTTTTTGGATCATATTTTCTATTCCGCTATTTAATCAAAAACCTTTGGGGATCAGTTAAATTGGGGGATAGTCTGTGTCGGTACGTGTGAGAGAGATCCACCTTTCCAAGTTGTTGGGGTTCATCTCATACTTCTGAAGGTTTGAGGGTGCTGCCTGTTCCATACCCCCCCTACTCCTCATCTAGCCTTTTAGGGGTACAAACAATAGTAATTGGGGCCTAGTGTGGTTGTGTACGTGCGAGATACATACACTTTTTTTGATCATATTTCCTATTCCGCTATTCAATAAAAACCTTTGAGGATCAATTGAATTGCGGGATAGTCTGTGTCGGTACGTGTGAGAGAGATCCACCTTTCCAAGTTGTTGGGGTTCATCTCATACTTCTGAAGGTTTGAGGGTGCTGCCTGTTCCATACTCCCCCTACTCCTCATCTAGCCTTTTAGGGGTACAAACAATAGTAATTGGGGCCTAGTGTGGTTGTGTACGTGTGATATACATACACTTTTTTTGGATCATATTTTCTATTCCGCTATTTAATCAAAAACCTTTGGGGATCAGTTAAATTGGGGGATAGTCTGTGTTGGTACGTGTGAGAGAGATCCACCTTTCCAAGTTGTTGGGGTTCATCTCATACTTCTGAAGGTTTGAGGGTGCTGCCTGTTCCATACTCCCCCTACTCCTCATCTAGCCTTTTAGGGGTACAAACAATAGTAATTGGGGCCCAGTGTGGTTGTGTACGTGTGATATACATACACTTTTTTGGGATCATATTTTCTATTCCGCTATTTAATCAAAAACCTTTGGGGATCAGTTAAATTGGGGGATAGTCTGTGTCGGTACGTGTGAGAGAGATCCACCTTTCCAAGTTGTTGGGGTTCATCTCATACTTCTGAAGGTTTGAGGGTGCTGCCTGTTCCATACCCCCCCTACTCCTCATCTAGCCTTTTAGGGGTACAAACAATAGTAATTGGGGCCTAGTGTGGTTGTGTACGTGCGAGATACATACACTTTTTTTGATCATATTTCCTATTCCGCTATTCAATAAAAACCTTTGAGGATCAATTGAATTGCGGGATAGTCTGTGTCGGTACGTGTGAGAGAGATCCACCTTTCCAAGTTGTTGGGGTTCATCTCATACTTCTGAAGGTTTGAGGGTGCTGCCTGTTCCATACTCCCCCTACTCCTCATCTAGCCTTTTAGGGGTACAAACAATAGTAATTGGGGCCCAGTGTGGTTGTGTACGTGTGATATACATACACTTTTTTTGGATCATATTTTCTATTCCGCTATTTAATCAAAAACCTTTGGGGATCAGTTAAATTGGGGGATAGTCTGTGTCGGTACGTGTGAGAGAGATCCACCTTTCCAAGTTGTTGGGGTTCATCTCATACTTCTGAAGGTTTGAGGGTGCTGCCTGTTCCATACCCCCCCTACTCCTCATCTAGCCTTTTAGGGGTACAAACAATAGTAATTGGGGCCTAGTGTGGTTGTGTACGTGCGAGATACATACACTTTTTTTGATCATATTTCCTATTCCGCTATTCAATAAAAACCTTTGAGGATCAATTGAATTGCGGGATAGTCTGTGTCGGTACGTGTGAGAGAGATCCACCTTTCCAAGTTGTTGGGGTTCATCTCATACTTCTGAAGGTTTGAGGGTGCTGCCTGTTCCATACTCCCCCTACTCCTCATCTAGCCTTTTAGGGGTACAAACAATAGTAATTGGGGCCTAGTGTGGTTGTGTACGTGTGATATACATACACTTTTTTTGGATCATATTTTCTATTCCGCTATTTAATCAAAAACCTTTGGGGATCAGTTAAATTGGGGGATAGTCTGTGTTGGTACGTGTGAGAGAGATCCACCTTTCCAAGTTGTTGGGGTTCATCTCATACTTCTGAAGGTTTGAGGGTGCTGCCTGTTCCATACTCCCCCTACTCCTCATCTAGCCTTTTAGGGGTACAAACAATAGTAATTGGGGCCTAGTGTGGTTGTGTACGTGTGATATACATACACTTTTTTTGGATCATATTTTCTATTCCGCTATTTAATCAAAAACCTTTGGGGATCAGTTAAATTGGGGGATAGTCTGTGTTGGTACGTGTGAGAGAGATCCACCTTTCCAAGTTGTTGGGGTTCATCTCATACTTCTGAAGGTTTGAGGGTGCTGCCTGTTCCATACTCCCCCTACTCCTCATCTAGCCTTTTAGGGGTACAAACAATAGTAATTGGGGCCCAGTGTGGTTGTGTACGTGTGATATACATACACTTTTTTGGGATCATATTTTCTATTCCGCTATTTAATCAAAAACCTTTGGGGATCAGTTAAATTGGGGGATAGTCTGTGTCGGTACGTGTGAGAGAGATCCACCTTTCCAAGTTGTTGGGGTTCATCTCATACTTCTGAAGGTTTGAGGGTGCTGCCTGTTCCATACCCCCCCTACTCCTCATCTAGCCTTTTAGGGGTACAAACAATAGTAATTGGGGCCTAGTGTGGTTGTGTACGTGCGAGATACATACACTTTTTTTGATCATATTTCCTATTCCGCTATTCAATAAAAACCTTTGAGGATCAATTGAATTGCGGGATAGTCTGTGTCGGTACGTGTGAGAGAGATCCACCTTTCCAAGTTGTTGGGGTTCATCTCATACTTCTGAAGGTTTGAGGGTGCTGCCTGTTCCATACTCCCCCTACTCCTCATCTAGCCTTTTAGGGGTACAAACAATAGTAATTGGGGCCTAGTGTGGTTGTGTACGTGTGATATACATACACTTTTTTTGGATCATATTTTCTATTCCGCTATTTAATCAAAAACCTTTGGGGATCAGTTAAATTGGGGGATAGTCTGTGTTGGTACGTGTGAGAGAGATCCACCTTTCCAAGTTGTTGGGGTTCATCTCATACTTCTGAAGGTTTGAGGGTGCTGCCTGTTCCATACTCCCCCTACTCCTCATCTAGCCTTTTAGGGGTACAAACAATAGTAATTGGGGCCCAGTGTGGTTGTGTACGTGTGATATACATACACTTTTTTGGGATCATATTTTCTATTCCGCTATTTAATCAAAAACCTTTGGGGATCAGTTAAATTGGGGGATAGTCTGTGTCGGTACGTGTGAGAGAGATCCACCTTTCCAAGTTGTTGGGGTTCATCTCATACTTCTGAAGGTTTGAGGGTGCTGCCTGTTCCATACCCCCCCTACTCCTCATCTAGCCTTTTAGGGGTACAAACAATAGTAATTGGGGCCTAGTGTGGTTGTGTACGTGTGATATACATACACTTTTTTTGGATCATATTTTCTATTCCGCTATTTAATCAAAAACCTTTGGGGATCAGTTAAATTGGGGGATAGTCTGTGTCGGTACGTGTGAGAGAGATCCACCTTTCCAAGTTGTTGGGGTTCATCTCATACTTCTGAAGGTTTGAGGGTGCTGCCTGTTCCATACCCCCCCTACTCCTCATCTAGCCTTTTAGGGGTACAAACAATAGTAATTGGGGCCTAGTGTGGTTGTGTACGTGCGAGATACATACACTTTTTTTGATCATATTTCCTATTCCGCTATTCAATAAAAACCTTTGAGGATCAATTGAATTGCGGGATAGTCTGTGTCGGTACGTGTGAGAGAGATCCACCTTTCCAAGTTGTTGGGGTTCATCTCATACTTCTGAAGGTTTGAGGGTGCTGCCTGTTCCATACTCCCCCTACTCCTCATCTAGCCTTTTAGGGGTACAAACAATAGTAATTGGGGCCCAGTGTGGTTGTGTACGTGTGATATACATACACTTTTTTTGGATCATATTTTCTATTCCGCTATTTAATTTAACTGGGCCTCCATGCGAGACCTGTGTGCCTTGTTGCGCTGTTTTGAGTACTCCACCAACATGGCCAGTGGCAATGACGCCGTTCTCAGCTTAACTATCCCACTTCTATGCCTCCTTGAAAAAACAATTCGGGCGATGATGGAAGAGGATGTGGCACAGGATGAGGAGGAGGATGAAGAGGTAACATTTCCAAGGCTTTCAGGGCAGTCATTCGCAAGGGGCTCCGAGGGTGGGTTCCTGCACACGCAAACGCCAGGGACGCAATTGTCCAGCAGGGGCACAGTTCTGGAGGATGAGGAGGATGAGGAGGAGGAGGAGCTGGAGGAGGAGATGGAACCATGTTCACAGCAGGGTGGCACCCAGGCCAGCTCATGGCCATCACTGGTGCGTGGCTGGGGGGATACAGAGGACACGGACCATACACCTCCCACAGAGGACAGCCTTTCGTTGCCTCTGGGCAGCCTGGCACACATGAGCGATTACATGCTGCAGTGTCTCCACAACGACCGCCGAGTTGCCCACATTCTAACTTGTGCTGATTACTGGGTGGCCACGCTGCTGGATCCCCGTTACAAGGACAACGTACCGTCCTTAATTCACTCACTGGAGCGCGATCGCAAGATGCGCGAGTACAAGCGCACGCTGGTAGACGCCATGCTGCTGGCATTCCCATCTGACAGCGGGGCCACAGTGGAAGCACAAGGCAGAGGAGGAGGAGGAGGAGGTCGCCAACGCAACCAGGGCACCGCCAGCACCTCAGAAGGCAGGGTTAGCATGGCCGAAATGTGGAAAAGCTTTGTCAGCACGCCACAACAAACAGCAGCACCAGCAGCTCAGATGGAACGTCTTAGCAGGAGGCAGCATTTTACCAACATGGTGGAGCAGTATGTGTGCACACGCCTACATGTAGTGAATGACGGGTCTGCCCCCTTCAACTTCTGGGTCTCCAAATTGGGCACATGGCTTGAGCTTGCCCTTTACGCCTTGGAGGTGCTGGCGTGCCCTGCAGCCAGTGTATTATCTGAACGGGTATTTAGCACGGCTGGGGGTGTTATAACAGACAAGCGCAGCCGCCTGTCCAGAGACAATGTGGACAAGCTCACGTTCATTAAAATGAACCAGGCATGGATCCCACGGGACTTTTCCGTACCTTATGCAGAATAGCAATGGATACCGACCTTACCCACCCATTGTTCCATTTTTGCTCTTTCTCACTCTTTTGGGGTGTACCCTCATTTAAAATTTTTGAAAAGAAGCAGTGTTGGCTACCTCGTCCTCCTCCTCAGGGCCAGATTAATGTAGGGGCTATTGGAGCTGCAGCTCCAGGCCCCTACCTTTTATATAGGCCCCGGGTTGGCCATATTCACTGTTACCGCTCTTCTGTCACTTGTAAACACAGAAGTCTGGCTTCTATGCTCGCTTCCCCAGGCAGCACCCTCAGAACCTCCCCACACAGCGTGAAGGCCGGACAAGGATGGACAGTTGGCGATGCATGGATGTGTTTATGGGCTTCAGAGACAGCATCCCATGTTGAATTAGGCATGCATGGCTGCACCCTTCCTCCTCTGGGTGCATGGCAAGGCACGGCCCTTAAGGCCCTTCAAAATCCTCAGCACCAAGCCCATGATGCTGTTAATCCGGCCCTGGTCCTCCTCCACCGCCGCTTCCACCTACACCGCCCATAGGTGTGCGCAGCCTATTGCATTAAGGTGTGCACCCCAAAGTTGAAATACACATGCATGTGTTTGCCAGCAGGGAGAGTAATGTATCGGGGCCATGTACCTGTAGGCAAGGAGAAATAGAGCAGAGCAGGTCCCAGGGAGATCTTTCCCATCTCCTCACTGGCAATGCTATGTGCCCTAGGTGATTAGGGTGTGCCCAGGCACACCCAGCACACCCTGTGCGCACGCCTATGTCACCGCCACATCCACCACCACCTCAACCTCCCTCCTACTCCATATGGGCCTCGTCCTTCAGAGATGAAGAAGAACATTGTTTTATTTTTCTGTTTTTTTTTTGTTGTTTTAAGTTATTTCCCTATCCACATTTGTTTGCAGAGCACTTGCCATGCTCTTAATTACGTTTTGCTGCCATTTGCAGCACTCTAGCCCTTTCCTTTGGTGTTTTAGAGCCATTTTAGTGCCTTAAAGTTCGGGTCCCCATTGACTTCAATGGGGTTCGGTGTCCGGGAAAAGTTCGGTAAAAGTCCGGGACACGGACCCGGACTTTTTTTTAAAGTTCGGCCGAACCCGTCGAACACGGACATCTAGGTGTTCGCTCAACCCTAGATCTGATGGTCAACCATCCATAAAGGAATATAAATGTAATTTATGAACAATTCTTTTTTTTTTTTTAAATGTTCTTTTTTATTGAAATTTAACAACAAACAAAGAATACATTCAGGTACATTGCAATAGCAAAAAAAAAAATGCAACAGTAATTGGGGAAGAGGAAGGGGAGGGGGGGGGGAGAAGGGGAAGGGAATCCGACATAAGGACTAATACAAATTACCATCAGCAATATAACAAAAACAGAAAGAAAGGAGAGACTCCAGTATTAGCATACTAGGTAGACACATCCCATGTGGAAAAAAAAGCCCGTAATAGGGAGGAGCAAGAGCCACCCCCACAGCCCCCCGTGGGAACATACTTGCTATGGGGGAGGCCCCCGCATCCCCTCCATACATCTAAAGTACATTCAGGGATAGTAACTCCAGCACTGCCACACCTTCAGAAATTGGTTATATGAAAGAGAGTTCACTGCCAACGCTTTTTCTAACATATAGTTGTTGTTGACAGTCGATACTACTTCAGAGAAATTAGGGACTTCCAAAGAACGCCATCTGCGTAGGATCAGAGCCCTGGAAGCTAGGAGGATATGGGTAACTACCTGTCTATATTGGGCGGGATAGAGCTCAATACCCACGTTCAACAGAGCTAGTTCCTTCCTAGGGGGTCCCAGTATACCCGTACATTCCGCTATACAACGAAAGATCCTATTCCAATAACTTGTCAACGAGGGACATTCCCACAGAACATGTGCCAGCATCCCTCTATGTCCACATTCACGCCAACATAGATCAGGAACAGATGGAAAGATTTTTGACAGTCTATGTGGGGTATAATACCACCTATTAATGATTTTCAACATCATCTCCCAATGCGAAGTACAGTGGGAGTATTGGTAAGTCGAGGTGAGGGCCCTGGACCATTGTTTCGGGGTGACGGTAATGGCGAGATCTCTCTCCCACCTCTGCATAGAGACGGAGACCGGAGGGTCCGGCCTGCTCAGGAGCAGATCATAAAACAGAGAGATGCCCTTGGCCTTTTTTAATGAGTGGTAAAACGCCCATGCTTTCATAGGGATTTTTACGGTCTGCAGGGGGTGCTTCCTGAGGAAGCTACATATCTGCAGAACTGTAAGAAAGAGGGAAGGGGGCACTCTGAAGCGGTGCATCATCATCTGGGGGGTCAACAAGTCACCATCGGCATAAAAATGGGAAAGTTCGGAGATGCCTAGGTTCAACAAACGGGACACTGACAGAGAGGGTATATGTGCGGATAACACAGTCACAGGCAAGGATGAAGAGGAGTGGGGAGCCACCCCATCTTCGCCCACGCATGCGTCCCCCAACCTCCTCCACGAAAGTAGGGCCTCCCGCAACATCGGGGGGGAGCCCAGATAGCGGCCAGCGTATCCAAAGGTCACTCAAGAGCAACAACCGAAGGTCTTTGATGGGCGCCATGTGACCCTCCAGAGACTTCCAAGGGAAGCAGTTCCCAGGGTCAAACCAATCCCTCAGTTGGTCCAATCTAGTTGACCAGTAATACGTCGAGAGATCTGGGAGTTTGGCGCCTCCCAAAGTCTTGGGCTGGATTAACAGGGATGTAGAGACTCTGGCCCTCTTACCGTACCAGATAAAGTTGCGTAAGCTACGAGACAGGGCGATCACGTACTTCCTGGGGAAGGGGATGGGAATCGCCCTAAATATATAGAGTATTTGTGGCAGGATCATCATCTTATAGGCGGCCATCCGACCGCCCCAGGAAATGTCAGTCTTAGCCATGTCCCCCATCTCTTTATTGATTTTCTTAAGCAAGGGGTCTAGGTTAGCAGGAAGGAGTCTAGCTATACTCGGGGTAACTCTCACCCCCAGATAAGGGATTTGCTCCCCTGTCCATGGGTAGGGATATTTCAGTTGAAGGAGGGCGGCTACCTTCGGGTCAATTCCCATGTTGAGTATTAGGGATTTAGATGCGTTGACCTTGTGGTAGGAAATCTCCCCAAAGGCCAGTAGTATCTTGTGTACCGCCGGTAGGGACCGGACCGGGTTTGTCAGGACAACCACAACATCATCCGCAAACAGGTTAACCTTGTGGACGGTGTCTCCCACTCGGAACCCCTCGACCCCGTCGTCAGAACGAATGGCCTCCGCCAGCGGTTCAATCATCAGATTGAAAATCACTGGAGAGAGAGGACAACCCTGGCGGGTACCATTGGAGATGACGAACGGGGCCGAGGCAACGCCCGAGGCGAGAACCTGGGCCGAAGGGGATGAATAGAGAGCCAACAGAGCAGACAAGATGCCCCCCGAGAAGCCAAACTTCTCTAAGGTCATCCTCATATAGAGCCAATTCACTCTATCAAACGCCTTCTCTGCATCCAATGTGAGGAGCAGAGAAGGGGTATGGGAACTCTCGGCCAGATGCACCAGGTCAATAATACGCCTAGTGGCATCCGACGTCTGTCTGCCTGGCATAAACCCCATTTGATCATGTTTGATTAGGTGCGGGAGGACGGTCTGTAAGCGGGCGGCCAAGATTTTAGCATATATTTTGGTGTCGCTATTCAGAAGGGAAATGGGCCTGTAATTAGCTGGGAGGCTAGGATCCTTCCCAGGCTTGGGGATGGTAGTGATGTAGGCACCCAACATTTCCCGAGGGAAGGTGGATGTCGACATCGCCTTATTGAAGACCCGAGCAAGGAATGGGCTGAGGGTATGGTTGTGAAGTTTATAGTAGTCGTTGCCTAATCCATCCGGGCCCGGTGTCAGGGCCCAGATTCGAACCCAGGTCCTCAGTTGCTTCTGACAGTGCTTCTTCTTGCTGAGCTATCCAGCAGCTGATATCTATGCATACTAGATCTATGTGGTGACCTAGACCTTGTCCAGTTTCCTGCCTAGTTCCTTGCCCAGCCTCCTGTGAACTCTGAACCTTTGGCCACTCCTTTGTACTTCCTATTTAAGCCTGATCTGGAAACTTCCTGATGCCAGATTATTGTGCTTTGCCAAGATCTAGCTTTGTGTGCTTCATCCTCCTGAATCTTCCACTTGTGTACCGACCTCCAGCTACGTTCCAGGACTACGCCTCTGCCTGCTGCCATTTTGCCCTTCACTGCTTGTGTACCGACCTTCGGCTAAAGACTACGACTACTCTTCTGCTTGCTCCCTCACTCCGGCTGATCTCTTGTGTACCAGACCCTGCTTGTTGACCACGGTTGTGCTGCTGCTTCCTGCGACTGGACTCTGAGCCTGACCCAGTAATCGTGACAGAATAATCTGGCCACAATGGAGTCCGCAGTAGCAGCTACCCTTGCCAATATCACTCAGCAAATTTCTGAATTACAAGAGTTTGGTGTCACTTATCAGGCAAAATTTAAAGAACTGCAAAATGTGGTGAAAGATCAACAAGAGGCAATTCAGGACTTAGAGAAACAGGTGTTGGATCCTAGTTCCCTAAATGGCGCAAGTCCTGAGCCCAGTGTTCGAATGCCTCTTCCACAAAAATTCAATGGAGACCGAAGGCTTTACAGAGGATTCCTTAATCAGTGTCGCATTTATTTTCAAATGCAGCCTGCTGCATTTTTTCCTGAAAAAAAGAAGGTACTGTTTATTATCAATCTCCTGACAGAGGAAGCTTTATCTTGGGCCTCTCCCTATGTGGAAAAGGATGACATAATTTTAAATAACCTCCACACCTTTACTAAAGCTATGGACCAAGTTTTTGACGATCCAAATCGATGTGCTACTGCTGAGGCCAAACTGCATAATTTGCGTCAAGGACGACGCTCCGTGGCTGAATACACTACTGAATTCAGGCGCTGGATCGCAGATACAACCTGGAATCCAGCAGCACAAAGAAGCCAATTTCGTCAGGGGCTTTCTGAGCAAATAAAGGATGAACTGGCTAGAGGTGATACCCCTGATGATCTGGAGAACTTTATCCAATTGTGCATCCGTATTGACCAGAGACTCTCTGAAAGGAGAAAAGAAAGACTGGAAATACTGGGAAATACTGAGGGTATGCGTTTTTCTTTTAGTCAACCTCCTCGGAAGAGTTCTCAGGTTTTTCATGATTCCAGTAACCCTGAACCTATGCAGATTGATTCCGTTAGAAGGGGTATCACTATTCAGGAAAAGGAAAGACGTCGGAGTGAAAATTTATGCCTTTATTGTGGGGACTCTGGACATTATGCTATTAACTGTCCAAATAAGCTAAGGAGAACAGTTGCTGCAACTGATGTGAAAGACATTGAACAAATTGGTTCCATCGCTCAGTCAGTTTCTCCAATACTTGAAGAAAGCAATCCTATACAAGCTCCGCCCACTCACTTTATAATTCCCATTCGACTCTCTGATGGGGCTAATGACATCTCCTGCTCTGCCATGTTGGACTCTGGAGCGGGGGGAAATTTTATGGATATTGGATTTGCTCAAGACCATCATATTGAATTAAGGAATAAATCCTTACCTGTAGATATGGAGACTGTTGATGGTTCCCCTCTATCCTCCGGGCCAGTTACCCATGAGACTGCTCCTCTTAGTCTGTTTTTTGAGCCTGATCACCAGGAGACCATATGTTTTCAGTTGATTTCATCACCAAAGTTTCCTATCATTCTAGGTATCCCCTGGTTCTCGATTCATAACCCCTCTGTCAATTGGGAAACACGTGTTTTAACTTTTGCCTCAGAGTACTGTAAAGGACATTGTCAACCTGATTCCTCCCATATCGAGAATCTCCGGGTAGAGGAACACATGGTTCCTGGATATGAAGGCCTGCCACCTCAATACAGGGAATTTCATGATGTGTGTGATAAGAAGAATGCTGATCAGCTACCCCCACATCGCCCTTATGACTGTCCTATTGAACTTTTACCTGGGGCAGAGATTCCTTTTGGCCGCCTCTATTCTATGTCTGAACCTGAATTAAAGGTGTTAAGGGAGTGGTTGGATGAAAACCTGGCAAAGGGGTTCATAAGACACTCAACCTCTCCTGCTGGGGCAGGTCTCTTCTTTGTTGAAAAGAAGGATAAGACATTGAGACCATGTGTTGATTATAGGGAATTAAATAAAATCACAATCAAAAATCGCTATCCCCTCCCACTAATCCCCGAGCTTTTGGAAAGACTTTGTTCTGCAAAGATCTTTACTAAATTGGATTTACGGGGTGCATATAACCTCATTCGCATTCGTAAGGGTGATGAATGGAAGACTGCATTCAGAACCAGATATGGACATTTTGATTTTTTGGTCATGCCTTTCGGTCTTTGCAATGCTCCAGCAACCTTTCAACACTTTATAAATGATGTGCTGCGAGATCTATTGGATCAATTTGTGATTGCTTATTTAGATGATATTCTTATCTTTTCAGATTCTCTACAGGAACATCGCAAACACGTATCCATTATTTTCGACCGCCTGAGGAAGAATCAGCTGTACATCAAATTGGAGAAATGCGAATTTGAACAGACCAAGATTCAGTTCCTGGGGTACATAATCTCCCCTGAAGGGTTGAGCATGGACCCTGATAAGATTAAAGCAGTGGTGGAGTGGCCTGCCCCTAGGAATGTTAAAGAAATTCAACGATTTCTGGGATTTGCCAACTTTTACAGAAAGTTTATAAGGGACTTTTCCAAGGTGGTTGCACCAATTACCCAGTTAACCAAGAAGGGATGTCCCTTCACATGGGGACCAGAGGCACAAGCTGCTTTCTGTAAACTAAAGACACTCTTTACCTCTGCACCAATTCTAGTACATCCTGACCCTGAACTGCCCTTTGTTGTAGAAGTTGATGCCTCAGATTCTGCTGTTGGAGCTATCCTTTCTCAGCGTACAGGTGAAAAGATGCAGCTTCATCCCTGTGCTTACTTTTCCCGGTTGATGTCCTCTGCTGAAAGGAACTATGACATTGGTAATAAAGAACTGCTGGCGATAAAGGAAGCTTTCTCTGAATGGAGGCATCTGTTGGAAGGGGCTGAGCATTTAGTGACTGTTCTTACCGATCATCGGAACTTAGAGTTCATCCGTTCTGTAAAGAGACTGTCCTCCCGACAAGCACGCTGGTCTTTATTCTTCTCCAGGTTTAATTTCATTGTTTCTTATAGACCTGGCTCAAGAAATGGCAAGGCTGATGCCCTGTCACGGAGTTTGTCTGAATCCCCTCAAGAAAGCAACTCTGACTGCACCATTCTTTCTCAAAAGAACTTTTTAGGAGCCACTAATCCCAAAGAATTTTTGACCTTGCTTAAAGATGGCTACTCTTCTGATCCCCTCCTTAAACATCCACCCAAGGACCTGAGTCTCACCTTCAGGAATGGCTTTTGGATTCAGAACCATTGCCTCTATGTCCCTCAAAGTGCGCGGCTAGAAGTCCTCAGACTGGTTCATGACTCTAAGCTTGCAGGACATTTTGGGGCCTTTAAAACTGCTGAACTGTTGTCTCGTTCATTCTGGTGGCCTAGTTACAAGAAAGATGTTAAGAACTATGTTGCTTCTTGTCCAACTTGTGCACGTCATAAGACACCCCGATCTTCCCCTGTCGGACTGCTTCAACCTCTTCCAATTCCATCACGGCCTTGGGGATCAATCTCTATGGATTTTGTGGTTGAACTCCCTCCTTCGAAGGAAATGACCACCATCTTGGTAGTGGTCGACCGCTTCACCAAGATGGCTCACTTCATCCCAACTAAGGGGGTACCCAATGCGGAACTAACTGCTGAATTAATGATCCGGGAAGTATTTAAACTACATGGAATCCCGGATGATGTGGTCTCAGATAGGGGGGTTCAATTTACTTCCAAATTCTGGAGAAGTTTCTGCATGTCCCTGGGTGTCACAGTCAATCTTTCCTCTGCATTTCATCCTCAATCCAATGGCCAAACAGAAAGAACAAATCAGACTTTGGAACAATATCTTCGCTGTTTTGTTAGCTATTTGCAGGATGATTGGGTAGATTATCTGCCAACAGCAGAATTTTCCTACAATAATTCTAAGCACAGCTCCACATCTCTTAGTCCTTTTTATGTGAATACAGGGTACCATCCAGTTTGCATTCCTGACCTCCCTATTGCTACACCAATTCCTGCTGTTAATGAGAGGTTATCTCTTTTACAGGAAACTCGAAGAAAATTGCTTGAAACATTGAAGGTGGCACAGGAGGCTTACAAGAAAGCATCTGATAGACGTCGAAGAGAAATACCGTCCTTCCGTGTTGGAGACAAGGTCTGGTTATCCACAAAGAATCTCAGGACTCAGGTACCATCTGTTAAGTTGGGGCCAAAGTATATAGGACCTTTTCAAATCTTGGCACAAGTTAATGCAGTTACTTTCCGCTTGAAACTTCCTGACAGTATGAGAGTCCATCCTGTTTTTCATGTTTCTTTACTTAAACCTTTCCATGAAAATTCCTTCCCTGGGAGAGTCCTTCCTCCTCCCCTGCCTGTGGTTGTTGAGGGTGAAGAGGAATTTATTGTAGAAGGAATAATTGACTCCAGGATCCACAGGAACAAGTTGCAGTACCTGGTGAAATGGGAAGGATACGGACCTGAAGAAAATTCTTGGGAACCTGCTGAGCATGTCCATGCTCCTAGACTGGTTCGGGAGTTCCATCAAAGGTTTCCACTTAAGCCTGGTCCTGAGATGCCCTGTGGTCATCCTAGAAGGAGGGGCATACTGTCAGGGCCCAGATTTGAACCCAGGTCCTCAGTTGCTTCTGACAGTGCTTCTTCTTGCTGAGCTATCCAGCAGCTGATATCTATGTATACTAGATCTATGTGGTGACCTAGACCTTGTCCAGTTTCCTGCCTAGTTCCTTGCCCAGCCTCCTGTGAACTCTGAACCTTTGGCCACTCCTTTGTACTTCCTATTTAAGCCTGATCTGGAAACTTCCTGATGCCAGATTATTGTGCTTTGCCAAGATCTAGCTTTGTGTGCTTCATCCTCCTGAATCTTCCACTTGTGTACCGACCTCCAGCTACGTTCCAGGACTACGCCTCTGCCTGCTGCCATTTTGCCCTTCACTGCTTGTGTACCGACCTTCGGCTAAAGACTACGACTACTCTTCTGCTTGCTCCCTCACTCCGGCTGATCTCTTGTGTACCAGACCCTGCTTGTTGACCACGGTTGTGCTGCTGCTTCCTGCGACTGGACTCTGAGCCTGACCCAGTAATCGTGACACCCGGAGACTTACCAGTAGGAAGGGATTGGATCACCCTGGACACCTCCGATACAGATATCGGAGCCGACAGGGTACTGAGTTGGGTTTCAGATAGGGAGGGGAGAGAGAGCTTGGACAGAAAGCTCTGGATGGCCTCAGCACTGGGTTGGGTGGTGGAGGGGTCTTGGGACAAGTTATAAAGAGAGCCATAGAACGTCGCAAACTCATTTGCGATGTCTTTTGGGTGCGTGAGTTTAGCTTTAGAGGCATGGTGCGTTAGGTGGGAAATGCGGGCAGACGCCCGCCGTTGTTTGACCCGGGACGCCAGAACCTTACCCGCCCTGTTAGCATGAGCATAGTAGCGAAGTCTAAGACTTTTGAGGTGGCGATCATAGCGTTCCAGGAGGTGGGATTTAAGGGACTCACGCTTACGGGTCAGATCCCTAGTCACTGTGTCGGTAGGGGCTCGTTTGTGGATCGTCTCCAACTCCTTAATTTCCTCAAGGAGATCCGTTAACCTTCGGTTGTAAGCCCTGCGCAATCTGGCCATTTGCTGGATGCACACCCCACGAATGAAAGCCTTATGCGCCCCCCACAGTGACCAAGGATCCGAAACCGAAGGAGCGTTTATATGGAAGTACTCCAACAATTGATTCCCTATAATCTTGCCTGTCCTTGTGTCCTGGAGGACCTTGGTGTCACATCGCCAGATGGAAGTCCGTTCTCTGGGTCCGCCCTCCTCCAGAACCATCTCCACAGCCGCATGGTCAGACCATGTGATGCTTCTGACAGCCGAGGAGGAGACCTTACCCAGTAAAGGGAGATCCGTCAAAAACATGTCAATACGTGCATAGGAACGATGCCTGGAGGAGTAGTGGGAGTAGTCTCTTTCCGAGCCATGCTGGCACCTCCAGACATCGTATAGTTGTTCCCTGTGGAGGAGGGATTGTAAAGAAAATTGTCGCCCCCGGGCGGGCACCGAGGTGTCAAGCCCTGGGTCGACCACCGTATTAAAATCTCCACACAGTACCAGATTACCATACACATTAGCAGTCACCTGCCGAAGCAGCCTCAAGAGAAACCTTTTCTGATGACTATTTGGAGCATACAATACCACAAGAGTCATAGGAAGAGAGTTGAAGTCCCCTTTCAGGATCAGGAAGCGGCCATCTGGGTCGCAGGTCTGGTCCTTAAGGGTAAAGGCCACAGTGTCCCTGATTGCCACCAAGACTCCTCGCTTCTTCTCCGGAGCGTTGGCAAGAAAGAGATGTGGAAAGTTCCTATGGGAGAATCGCGGCGGCTGGGTGGCTTTAAAATTAGTCTCCTGTAGGGCAACAACATCAGCTCGACTGGTGCACAGTTCAGTCCACAAGGAGTGGCGTTTGACAGGGTGATTAAATCCGTTGACATTCAGAGAGAGCATTTTAATGGTCATGGCGGGTGGCTTAGGGGGGAACGGTCAAGCTGAACGAAAGCAAAGTAACAGAGTTCAGGGTGCAGCATGATGAGGAGCACTGGAGTCAAGGAGGTGAACAAATAAGCAAAAAACAATCCAACGTCGGAACAGGAACATGGGGAGGAAGGGAAAGGAACAGGGGCCTCGGGCGGAGCCCGAACCATAAAAAAAAGTCTGAAAGCAGGAGGAGCCTGCAACAGGTAACGAGGGGCCAGAAGGATTAGGGTCATCCTAGGCCTGAGACTAATTTGGAGACTGTGGGAAGACAATCTCACCTCCTAATGAACGTTGCGCTGAGTTGGAACGTTTGCGTGATGCTACTTGCCAATCACTGGGGACGGGCGTCAGTGAGGGAGCCGTAGAGGGTCAAGGGGGCGACTCCGGAATGATGTTCCACCGTCGCAGCAGAGCCAGACCTTCCTCCATGGTAGAGATAGAAACTGTAGACCCATTGTGGGTTATGGACAGGAAAGCCGGATGCTTCCACTTGTGTGGGATGTGGTGATTCCGGAGGGCCTTAGTCACCGTAGCCAGGTTCCTACGCTTCTGCAGGGTGTGCCTGGACAAGTCGGGAAGGATCTGGAGTTGAGGGTACTCTCCCGGCAGGGACTGCAACTTCCTGGATGCCATAAGCACCTTATCTTTAGTCTGAAAAAAATGGACACGAAGCAGTACATCCCGAGGTAGATCCTGGGCAATAAAGCTGGGCTTGGGTATCCTGTGTATCCTGTCTATCTCAAGCTCAGCTGCAGAGAGAGACGGCACCAATGCAATAAAAAGGGTCTTGGCCATTTTTTCCAAGTTTTGCGGAAGCACAGATTCAGGGACACCCCTTATCTTCAAGTTGTTCCTGCGAGACCTGTCCTGCAGGTCCGCAACTTTGTCCTTCAGCCAGGAGATTTCCTCAGAATGGTTATTATGGGCAGCCACCAAGGTGTTAAGGGAAAGTGAGCACTTCTCCATGGAGGCCTCCACAGTATCCACCCGCTCCCCAAGATGGCGGACCTCACGCCGTGTCTGGGACATTCCCTGCACCATGTCGGCGTGCAAGGAGGTCCACAGGGATCTCATCATGTCCTTCAGCAGGGAAGCTGACACCTGCTGATCTCCCTCCGGGAAGGCCGCAAAGGGATCGGCCATAGCTGCAGGCTGGGTCTGGGATTGAGCAGGAGCAGCAGACATATCCATGTGTGCCCCTCCGTAGCTCTCAGGGGGAGAGGGGCCCCGGCGTGGTTTTTGTTTAGCAGGGCTATTGAAAGTCGGGGATGGCGGGGTAGAGGAGCCCGAGGAGTTCCCGCTATCGGGATTTGCTACTTGCCTGAGCGGCAGAGATCCATCCCCTGGCAGGCTGCGAGATCGCTCCCGTGGAGGCCTTTGTTGCTGAGGCGGACCGGCGCCATGATGCTTGAGACCGGCGGCGCTGGATATCAGAAATCCGTCCATTCGAGCGTACTTGTGGGCACCCTTCTTGCCCTTCGCCATCCGGCACACTACCAGGAGGTAGATGGAGGTGAGAGGGTCGTTCCGTGGTGTCAGTGAAGGCTGTAGTCTCGAGTGGCCGACGGAGCTGCAGGACTATGCGGCCATCTCCAGCGCCGTACGCCACGCCCCCCTCAATTTATGAACAATTCTAATCAATGACTTACCTATATTACAGTGGGTACGGAAAGTATTCAGACCCCCTTAAATTTTTCACTCTTTGTTATATTGCAGCCATTTGCTAAAATCATTTAAGTTCATTCTTCTTCCTCATGAATGTACACATAGCACCCCATACTGACAGAAAAACACAGAATTGTTGACATTGTTGCAGATTTATTAAAAAAGAAAAACTGAAATATCACATGGTCCTAAGTATTCAGACCCTTTGCTCAGTATTTAGTAGAAGCCCCCTTTTGATCTTATACAGCCAGGAGTCTTTTTGGGAAAGATGCAACAAGTCTTTCACACCTGGATTTGGGGATCCTCTGCCATTCCTCCTTGCAGATCCTCTCCAGTTCTGTCAGGTTGGATGGTAAATGTTGGTGGACAGACATTTTTAGGTCTCTCCAGAGATGCTCAATTGGGTTTAAGTCAGGGCTCTGGCTGGGCCATTCAAGAACAGTCACGGAGTTGTTGTGAAGCCACTCCTTCGTTATTTTAGCTGTGTGCTTAGGGTCATTGTCTTGTTGGAAGGTAAACCTTCGGCCCAGTCTGAGGTCCAGAGCACTCTGGAGAAGGTTTTTGTCCAGGATATCCCTGTACTTGGCCGCATTCATCTTTCCCTCGATTGCAACCAGTCGTCCTGTCCCTGCAGCTGAAAAACACCCCCACAGCATGATGCTGCCACCACCATGCTTCACTGTTGGGACTGTATTGGACAGGTGATGAGCGGTGCCTGGTTTTCTCCACACATACCGCTTAGAATTAAGGCCAAAAAGTTCTATTTTGGTCTCATCAGACCAGAGAATCTTATTTCTCACCATCTTGGAGTCCTTCAGGTGTTTTTTTAGCAAACTCCATGCGGGCTTTCATGTGTCTTACACTGAGGAGAGGCTTCCGTTGGGCCACTCTGCCATAAAGCCCCGACTGGTGGAGGGCTGCAGTGATGGTTGACTTTCTACAACTTTCTCCCATCTCCTGACTGCATCTCTGGAGCTCAGCCACAGTGATCTTTGGGTTCTTCTTTACCTCTCTCACCAAGGCTCTTCTCCCCCGATAGCTCAGTTTGGCCAGACGGCCAGCTCTAGGAAGGGTTCTGGTCGTCCCAAACGTCTTCCATTTGAGGATTATGGAGGCCACTGTGCTCTTAGGAACCTTAACTGCAGCAGAAATCTTTTTGTAACCTTGGCCAGATCTGTGCCTTGCCACAATTCTGTCTCTGAGCTCTTCAGGCAGTTCCTTTGACCTCATGATTCTCATTTGCTCTGATATGCATTGTGATCTGGAAGGTCTTATATAGACAGGTGTGTGGCTTTCCTAATCAAGTCCAATCAGTATAATCAAACACAGCTGGACTCAAATGAAGGTGTAGAACCATCTCAAGGATGATCAGAAGAAATGGAAAGCACCCGAGTTAAATATATGAGTGTCACAGCAAAGGGTCTGAATACTTAGGACCATGTGATATTTCAGTTTTTCTTTTTTAATAAATCTGCAACAATGTCAACAATTCTGTGTTTTTCTGTCAGTATGGGGTGCTATGTGTACATTCATGAGGAAGAAGAATGAACTTAAATGATTTTAGCAAGTGGCTGCAATATAACAAAGAGTGAAAAATTTAAGGGGGTCTGAATACTTTCCGTACCCACTGTATATGCTTGCTTTTATAGCAGTTAATGCCAAGAGTATGTATGCTGATACTATGCTGAATATGTAAATAAAAGGCATGTAATGGAAAAAGGGAACAGTAAAATTATGAAGAAAATTAATGATGGGATTGGAGATACAGAAAACTGAATTTGAAGGTAATTTGAAAATGGTTGTTACAAAATATATTAAAGGAGTTGTAAAGGCAGAAAGTTTTTTTATCTTAATGCATTCTATGCATTAAAATAAAAAGCCTTCTATGTGTAGCAGCCGCCCCAGCACCCCCTAATACTTATCTGAGCCCCATCTCTGTCCAGCAATGTCCATGAGTGTCTCGGCCGTCCGGGACTCTCCCTCCTGATTTGCTGAAACACAGTTGTGGCACAATTGGCTACCGCTGCCGTCAATCAAAGTCAGCTAGTCGGGACTCCGTGTCTGAATGGACACACAGAGCTTCAGCTTGGCTCGGGTGCCCCATAGCAAGCTGCTTGCTGTGGGGGCACTCAACGGGAGGGAGGAGCCAGGATCAGCGAAGAAAGACCCAAGAAGAGGAGGATCTGGGCTGCCCTGTGCAAAACCAACTGCATAGAGCAAGTAAGTATAATATGTTTGTTTGTATTTTATTTTTTTTTTAAAGGAGACTTTTCAATCACTTTAAATTAACTTCAAAGATAATGGGGAAAATTGCTACACTAAAAACTATATGTAACAGAACTATAACATATAAAAAGTTACTTGTGTTATAGGTTAATAGTTTTCAATTTACACTACGGTAGTTTTACAGACTCAGAAGTAGGTGTTTAAAAAAAGACAAAAGTTGGTGTTGATGGCTACATAGAGAACTATATCAAGGTTGTCTTGAATGTGGTCAAGCATTAAGCAGTTATATAGTAATACATTAAAATGATCTAAAGCCAAAACTGTTCTTTTGTTTTAGTTAGTGTGGAAGGGTTAGAACCCCATTCAGGTTGTGATTGCTGTCTGTGTGGCTAAAGGGGAGATGGTCGTTTTTTTTCTGAAGAGCATTGTTAATGGGACAGAAGGCTATGGAAAACTTGTCACCAGGAGAGAAAATCTTCCAGTTTGGCAGATTGCAGTTCCCTAAGTGAGGATGTCCTCTACTTTGGAGAGATTTCCTGTTGAGTCTACAGGACAGGAAGTAAATGGATATCTTCCAATGGAATACAGATATTAAAACAAAACAAAAAAAACAAAAAAAACAAAAACCTTCCTTCCATACTCTAGTTGAAAAGAAGAGATGTTGGGCTTTAGATATATGTTAAACCGACCATAAAAGATCTCAAGACAGCAGCTCACATACTTATAGTTATGAAAGGGGATGTATTCTCTTTTTCAATATCTTGTAACTTATAAGAAATATTGTCCTTTGAAACCTGTACGAAGTATAGTAGCTTAGAAATTCCCTTTGCTAATGTCACTCTAAGTCAAGCCAACAGCTCTACTGACAGGGGAATGAAGAAACTTTAGCATCTGCCAAGTCACCTGTCCCCAAAGAAACATAGGCTGATTCAGCTGTGGTCACACTAGCACAATTCATTGGGGAAACCTTGACGTTCTCCTCTACAACATCTGTTACAAAGACAAGCTGAATCCTGACAATGTCACACATCCTGTACAAGGCATCAAGAGAAAAAAAAAATCTATTGGTATACCTAAATATCGTAAATTAAAAGAGAGAAAGATTCAATATCCACTAAACATTAAAGACACATATGAGGCAAAGTCACAGTAACGTAGAGTTAGTATTAAACAATGCAGACATTTTTTCTAATCCTGCAGCTATGTATTGCATGGCATTGGCAATCTGTAGAAAAAAGACAGTTTTGGATTATCAGTTTAGAAACTCTAAAGCAGAAACTGGGACTGGGAACTCTTAAAACCTATCTTTAGGCAAAACACTTTGTTTTACCTATAAAAGGGAAGGAGAAAGTTAGAACCTTTGCCAATTATCAGTTTTCCCTTTCCTGTAGAAACCATATCAAACCCCAACACAAAGGGTGTCACTGGAACAGGAAGTGGGGGAATTTTCCCCATGACATATTAGGATGTTCTAGTTGCACACTTGATGGTACTCTGATCAAATAGTGGTGTAATGACTCAATGGATGGCTCTTTTATGGAACAAAAAATCTTATGTCACCTCACCAACACAACCCAATTGAATACTTTTTCTAGTGGGGAAACAGGCAAAAATGTATAATTCAGCAAAAGCCCTTGTTCACACGGTAGCACTTAGGTCTACACCCATGCAAAGGGCCACGTTTGCCCTCATGGGATGCACTGGTGTTCCCTTCATCCTCCTGCAGGTAGTCTCCTTCATGGCAATTGGGACTCAGTTTCTGCATGAACACAGCCGCTGTTCCCAATTTGGCATCTATGTGAGTGCGGGTTCGTGTCCCCAAACTCACACTGTCTGCATTCGGGGACAGACCCCTGCCCACACCCTCAACCACATGGATGTCAGATTTGGAGCAGCGGCTGTGTTTCTGCAGCTTCTGCATCCCAATTGATGTGAATGGAGTTGCCTGCATGCAGGTGGCCAAATGCATGGAACACCTGAACATCCCATGCGAAGAAATATGGCCCTTTGCAGTGGTGTACACTTAAGTACACCTGTGTGAATGAGGCTTAAATCACACTCTTCTCCTATCCAACTCTAAAAAACTTTTACTGTAGACTGTCAATCATACCTATAACTCTAAAACATTAAAGCAAAACTGTACTTAAATACAGTTTAAATACAACAACTAATCACAAAGTAAGGAAAGCCGGCCGGAGGAGCGTGGTGATGTCATGTCTGGTCCCACCCAAGGGACCAGACTAGGGTGGGACCAGCCGTGACATCACCACTCTCCTCTGGCCAGCTTTCCTTACTGCTTACGCTGCAGCTCGTTCTCTTCAATCGTTACATGCTGTTACCATTAGGATGTTTGTGAGTGCACTCTTTTTTAATAAACCTATTATTATATATTGGATTACGCTATGACTCCTTTTTTATGTATACCGGAACCTTCATGCTCCTTGTATATTTGGCTGATTGAGCACTATTGATGTCCCCACATGCTTTGGATACCTACCTTGCTTAGCGTTTTTTGGCTTTTTCATTGATTTGGTGGCCATTTAATTCTAGTAAGCTTCAATCCCATTCAGTGTTTAGTGTTGGTGTCTGCACTTAATGAAGATTTGGGAGGGTCATCCTTTCACACATGCTGGGACTGTTGGTGCTTCTCTTCTTTTTTTGTTTGGATTTTTCCACATTATTTTGGACTTAATTTCTTAATTTTTTTTTGTCACTTGTAAACACCTTTGTTTGCACAATTTATATGGACTTTTTATGGTATAAATTTAATCGTTTTGCACATTATGATTATGCACCATTCACTGTTTCATTTGTTATTTATGAATGTATATGAAGTTTTTCATTTTTTATCATTTTATTTGTGAGCGCTGCACCTTTTTTGTTTTATTGTATTTAGGTATATCTATTGACCTGTGCTAGCCGCTACATTATTTCATTCACCTTTGCTATTATCTATTGAGCGCAGGTTTTTTTTATTTATAATGTAGTGATCTTGCTGACAAGGTCTAGGAGATTGGTGGATGCTTCAAGCCTCCTGAGTAGACTCTGCAGCATAGTGCTGGGAGCATCTCAGCAAGATTAAGGCTACTTTACATTCTCCAGATCTCAGATAGGACAATGACAATGACAATGATCATCTAGGTGCTGCAGGCAAAAGCTGGGGGTAAGGTAAGTATATTACCTACATTTTATTTATTTTTTTCTCACATTTTGACAGCTTTTTTATTGGAGGGGAGCATATTTAAAATGTGGACCTTGCATCTTAGGTCCACTTTACATTGAAACTCCACTGTGTGCTAAGCTCCAAGGCAGCTCCTGGAATATAAAGTGTTATAGAGAGGAGGTGAACAAGGTGCTGCTCTCAGCATATAGACAACACTGCTTTGTACTGGATAGTGTTGTAAGCCAGTTTTTCTCAACTCCGGTCCTCAGGGCACACTAAAGCCCCGTACACACGTAGCGATCGTCGGCCGAACGATCAGCCGTCTTTTGTCCAGGGCTGTCGTGTCTGTTGAAAACTGCAAAAGACTGCACACGAATTTTGTCGGCCAACAACAGCCGACTGCAGAAGTGATGTCATGTGATGGTTAACTTTCCTTGTCTTTTTTCTTTTCTGAGCATGCCCAGTCTTGCTAATCTGCTGTCTGTCGGCCGAAATCTGTACTGACTGGCGAACAATCGGCCATTCTGGTGACGGCCAACAAATATTTTAAAGTCTGCACGACAGACTCTGTTCGGCCAAAAATGCGCTGTCAGCTGTCGGAAGCATCATACTAACAAGCCTACAATCGGTCGGCGGCCGAATATTTACGGCTGACAATCGGTACGTGTGTACGGGGCTTAACAGGCCAGGTTTGCAAGAAAACTGAAATACATCACAGGTGATATTATTTGCTGCTCAGTGATTGCAGTATTCTAGTCTGAAAATCTCCAAGGTAATACTTAAAATCTGGCCTGTTAGTGTGCCCTGAGGACCGGAGATGAGAAACACTATTGTAAGCTCTAAACAGAAAGCTAGGAGCTTACTAGTTTTCTGGCAGGACCAAGTATTTTTCTGTACTTATGATTATTCCTACACATTCACGTTAAGGCCTTTGAAAACAAAAGAATTTATGCCACCCAGATCGTTTTAAGGCTTTGGCCTCATTCACATGGATCTACACCCATGTCTTTATGCACAAGGCAAGCCCAGTGCCCCATACAGACCCGTGTAGGCAGTCTGTTCAAATCAATGACAAGCAACCAGCTGCATGGACCTGCACAGATCTCCTTGGGTTAAGATGATAGGTGTATAGATTGGTAAACCTATATAAATGAGCCCTTAGGGAAGAGAACATGCAAGTTGTAGAGAATACATTTAAATGAAATTGACCTGCCAATTATTGTTATTGTTATCTGACTGAGCATTAATAAAAAAAATGTATATACCTAACTAGTGTGCTCTTTTAGCTCCTGTTATGTATACCATTTTATTTATTTTCATTTATTCTAAATTTCTTTTTTTTTGTGCTACAACATAAATGTATAATATTGAATTTGGCATAAGGCAGCAATATAAAAGCTTATAAAGCTTCTATATTTCATTCTGCGTTTTGCTGTAGCATCGTACTTTTTGTTTGTGCCCTTGCTTTACTGTATTGTACTAAAAGACCAAAGATGCATAATTCTCTGCAGGCAGCAGCAGATAATTGTCTGTTTGTATCAATAGGGAGCAGAGGAAAGCACAAACAGATGCTGCACACTATCACCAAGATGCTTCTAATTTTTGCAGAAATACTGCTTTATAGCACTTATTAGCTGGGTTCTGCTTGTTTACAAACTTAATAGAAAAAAGAAATCCTTCTCGCTCATCTATTGTGTCTTTTGTAGATCACACGAGTCTCAGAAAACAAATAATGTGAAATGTAACAGTCCTTTTAAGCCCACACCAGTCAAACAGGAACACTTTGCGGTTTAAATCAAATTGCCTACCTGCTGTATGCATCCAATTATCATGACTCCAGCAAAACAACTAATCACAACGTTGAAACAAACCCATGTGAATACATTTGCAATTATCTTCAGCCAATCTAGGGATTCACCCGTACTTACATAATATATAAAAGTGCAGCGCTAAAAAATATAGTTTCCGGAAGTTTGTTGTGTCCGGCTGACAGCTATTCTCTGTGTTCTGTGGTGGGACAGGGATGGCGTGGACATCATGCTGCCCTGTTGCCTCCATGATCTCCTCCTGCTGCTGGCTGCTGTGATGGCTGTAGTGTTGCTCCTGGCCTAAACCTGGAGATACGGTTTACCTAAGGTGAAGTCCATTCCCATCAGAAGTGTGGTAATACATTTTGGATATCCTTATTGACGATTCCTGAGTGATTGAGGTCTCTAAGTCGTTGTTAATTATCCCTGCTTGTATGACCCATTTACTGTATGGTACCTGGGTCCACAACCTCTGGTAAGCGCAACATCTTTATCCGTGGTGGTGGGCTTGACACATTGGTGACCAATGGCATCTGGACATCTTTAATTTTCTGTTGTGATTTTGTGGATTTTTCATTATGAACTTTATCATTTTTTACTAGTGTATACATATATAAATGATCACTTTTATATATTATGTATGTAGCACTACCCCCTTCTGGGCTGCTGGATATTTCACTCTTGGGTCCCCCTGGTTTACCGTTAGTAACACTGGCATTCACAATTTACACTTTACTTCTTGGTTCGGTCAATGATCAGTCCAGGGGTTTGTAGTTGTTTTTGGGGGAGAAGGGAATAGTCCAGATTAACTATTCGCAAGATATGTGGACTCCTATCTGATGATGTAGCCAGGCTGCTGATTCACCTTGCCACTAGGTGAATTAGATTAATTCTCTATCCAGAAGACTTGATAAATGAATTCTCTTCAGGATACTCTCCTAGTATCGACTTTCACTTGACACACTGACACCCCTCCTCTAACTATCCTACTCTGGGGTGGCCCCCCTCAGGCCAGGCCCCTTGACACAATCTTCTGTATTCACGATACTGTTTTTCGAGGGTCTCCAGTGTCTCTCTCCCTTTAGTCAGTTCTCCTGGACCTCTGGGTTCAGTTCCGTTCCTTTGATCCCCAGGCCAACCGCCTGCGGCCATGTGCCACCACTACAGGGGAGTGGTGCAGAGGAGGCCTTTGTGTCAAGAAGAATGCAGTGATGTTTTTTCTCCTTCCTTAGTCTAATATTGGATAATAAAATAGCAGCAGGAGATTGGTGAGGTTGCCCCTATGCTCAAACTGCTTTCTTGCATAAAACACACTTGACTGGTTCCTGCTGTAGTCCCTCTCTTTTTCAGTCTTAGTACTGCTGAATTAAAACTACTGATTGCAAGAGACTAATTTTAGTCAAATTCAGTTATTTGTACTAGCTACTTAAAAAAAAAAATACATTTATAGGGTAATTCAGCTTTTGTAGGAAAAAAATATAGCAAATAGAAAAATAATATAGCATATATAATTACCAAAAACCATATTACAATCGAATAATAATAATAAAAAAATTGGGTTTCAATTTCAATCTGCAGCACTGTAATTTTATATAAAATTCAATAAAATATAACAACCTGGAGGTGTTCTGCACAATATTGGTGTACAGCAGGACTTCACAAATGTTATTTCCTGCTTGTGTGATTGGCTCACTGATTTTGGTAGAGGTCTGCACTAAGATGCAAGTAAGATTTTAGGCTGGGTTCACACATGTCCAGCTGTAGGTTGCAGTCCGGAGTCCGGTGCGTTTGTGTTCATCGGCTCAGGTGAGATTCAGGGTCAAATTTTTTCCTGAATTTGCACCTGAACCAGACACAAAGGACCCTTTTAAAAAATGCACCCCGGTCGCCCCGGACATGTGAGAACCGGCTCACATTGACATGTCATGCAAATTGTATACGGTCTAAAATGCATTCAATTTACATATATGTGAACCCAGCCTTAAACACCACATGCAACTGAAATTTCATTTTTTTTTTTGGGGGGGGGGGGCTATTACCTAAGGGATGCAGACACATTTCTCATCAGAACACTGAGGGTGCACCAACTGATCATAATGAACTAGATCTTCCTATTCAAAATCAGTCAGCAAAGTACACTGTGAAGCAAAAAGCTAATTATTCAGAGCAGACACAGGTAGGAATCTGCAACAAAATTTGTTAAAATCCTTGAAATGTTCATTGATCACCCAGTGGGAATTGTTATTTCTCAACAAAAGTGGAGTTGCTCTTTAATTTTTTACGATACAGAGCCCTTAATTTATGTGTATTTACAATTTGTCTGCTTATAAGTGCAGGGTTGCATTTTTTTTTCTTTACAAAACTGCAATTATGCTTTAAGTCAACAATTCAAATGTAAGTGTCTTTTATAAAATTCTATTTGATTTAAAGAACAGAGCATATGCATATCCCTTCAATTTAATTTTATTGGTAAGTTGGTACATTTCTCTTCTGCTATATTAACAGTTTGTCAAAATATGAGAGTATTAAGATAGCATAAAAAAGCAACCATCAATCTCTCATTACATTTAACTGGAAATATCCTTAAAGCAAAAATGAATTTGTATAAATAGTATGTAAATGTTAGATTCAATATTAAAATACCTTTTCAGGCTTGATCAGCACCTCTTTGAAGTTAAGAAATGTTATATGAAAAGTATCATTTCTGGTTCCCTGATGGTTTTATTGCTGCTTATCAAAAGGGACAGTCGTCTGTTGAGACTTCCATCATTATGTAGAAGAAAAAAAAAAAATACATGCACATTAATAAATAAATAACCTGCAGTCTGAAATATGTTTGGGGGCCAGAAGAAAATGAGAAACTTCTGTCCTAGTTCGCAGATTATTCTTGTTAATTACAAAGAAAAGGCAAAAATAAATAAATAAATGAAAGTTCTAACACTATCTTAAGAAGTTTTCACTCCCCCAAAGGTATCCCTGCTTTGATGTAGTTTGTGTAGCATGGTGGTCAAATGATTCTGAGATGTACTGACAGTAACATAATCATCATGAGCTGTAGCATTTAAAAAAAACTTTTGATAGGGAGTTTTTACTTTCAATCCATTCTTTTGGGACACATGGAATAATAATGTACAGTACATAAATCTAATGAAATAATTAGAAATTTCAACTAAACTGTTTTCTTTATAGTGATCCAAGAACATTAACCGGTTCCGGACTGCCCACCGTATATATACTGCGGCAGGGCGGCCCTCTCATAAGGCTACGTCGGTCGTGCACCGGCAGCTAGGGGGCGAGCGCGCGCTCCCACCCCCACTCGGCAGCGGAGACTCCGATGCATGGGGCAGGCGGCTCTGATTGTGGTCTTACACCCGCGATTGCTCCCCACTAAGAGAGAAGAATGGTTCTTCTCTCTGGAATGATCACAGAGCTCCTGTGACCCTTCTATGTAGGATCACAGGTCTATATGGTCATTCCATAAGCCCCGCCTCATACAGTTAGAATGACTCCCCTAGGCTCACATTTAACCCATTGATCACCCCACAGTGTTAACCCCTTACCTGCCAGTGTCATTATTACATTAACAGTGCATATTTTTAGCACTGATTACTGTAGTAATGTCACTGGTACCCCCAAAAGTGTAAAAAATGTCAGTTAGGGGTCCGATCTGTCCGCCGCAATGTCAGTCCCACAAAAAATTGCAGATCGCCGCCATTACTAGTAAAAAAAAAAAACAATAAAAATGACATAAATCTTTCCCGTAGTTAGTAGACGCGATAACTTTTGCACAAACCAATCAAAATATGCTTATAGCAAATTGGCCTAAAATGTTAAAAAATTTTGATTTTCAATTTTTTTGGGAGGGGGGATGTTGCATAGCAGAATGTGAAAAATATTGTTTTCTTTGTTTTTTTTTTTTTTTTCAGAATTGTCGCTCTTTTTTTGTTTATAGCGCAAAAAATAAAAATTACACAGGTGATCAAATACCACCAAAAGAAAGCTCTATTTGTGGGAAAAAAAGGACATCAATTTTATTTGGGTACAGTTTTGCATGACCAATTGTCCATTAAAGTAACGCAGCGCCAAATTGCAAAATATGGCCTGATCATTAAGGCGGAAAATCTTCCGGTCCAGAAGTGGTTCATTTCTGAAATCTCGGTATATGCAATCAAAATAACCTCAACAAATGCTGATTCAACTGGTTTGTGTGAAGAAGGCCATATACTTCAAACTGGTACAGCCATCCCTAAATCAGGGTTGGGTGACTATTACTTACTTATACTTTTCTTTAAACGTCTCTACCCCAGTGCTTTGACAACATTTCCACCTCCCGCCTTGAAATTTTTAACAATTACCCCTATCTCAGGCTTTGTGGCTACATGGGGTAAGAATGATGTAAATAGTACAAGTTGATTTCACAAACTTTTAGACCTTCAATGTTGTTTTTTTGGCAATCAACACCTGCCCTGAAATATACCTTGGTGATTAAATAATGGGGACTGAGTTATCTGTGTGGCTATCCCAGTTATTTGTGTATGTCCCTGACACTCAGAGCTGAGGAAACTAATTGGATATGCAGTGAAATATTTGGAACATTGCAAAACAAGGCCAGCTGAATGTGATGAATTACTCCTGGGTATACCATGTAACTGAGAAGCTCTACAGGAAAATGACCTTTTGTTTAAATCATGGTTGAACACTAATACTTGTGAAGCTGCTGTGTGGTTGGTGCAGGTTAATCCTTAAACAATAGAAGTACTCAACTATAATGACACTGTTTATAACAAAGCAAGCAGGTTTAGATTTACATTTTAGTTTCAATATTCTTTATAGGATAAAAATGTGTGTACACACTGAAAGCCAGATTAATATGTTCTTAAAGGGTAACTCCACTTTCGTGGTGAAAAAAAAGAGCAAATAAAGAAAAAACAATATAGCATATACAATCATATTGTGTTTGAATGTTATTATGAAAAGTATCTTTCCTTTTTAATCTGCAGCCATTGTAATTTTCTGAAAATGCAATACAATATGGCTACCTGGAGTATGTGTACTGACCATACCCCCAGAAACATAATTTCCTGCTTGTGTGATTGGCTCACCAATTTTCCCAGAAGTCTGCCTAAGATACAAGTCAGATTTCTGGCATCCCCTGCAACAAAAATGTCATTTTTGGTGATATACTCCCAATAGGAACACGTCTAAAGGGATGCAGGCCCAGAAGCTTTCCTCATTAGAGCTCTGCAACTGCCACAGCTGATAGATAATTATGAAACCACTCCCATTTGACCCACTCAGCACAGAGCCACTGAGAAACAAACAATGATTTCTTCAGAAAAACAAAAGGTAGAAATCTGCAACAAAGTTTATTAAAATCCTTGTATTGTACAGAGATCACCAAAGGGGAATGTTTTCTTGTGTGGAGTGGAGTCACGCTTTAAGGTAATAGATTGCATTGCAATATACTGTATAAAGACACAAAATGATAATCCTTTCCATATCAAAAAAGGAGGGAAGAGATTACCATTGCACAAAGTGATATTAGACAGATGATAATAAAGAAGGATGGGTTTGGGAAAGGGTAAGGGAAGATAGGTAAGGAAAAAGGATTTACAGGAACAGATGCAACTGGTGTTAGACATCATATAATGCGTTTCAAAGAACAGTGAGGAACAGGTATGCATGGGGAATTTCTAAGGGATACAATCATGGTGTTGAGATCCCAGGTGGCTGCTAGGCTATAGGAGAGGTGTTGCTTTATGCAGTTTATATTGCATTAATACAGGGATATATATGTGGGAGTATTTATATGGCATTAGGGAACAATTAGGATTATTTAAAAAATGGGTCCATTGGTGAAGAAATATATTTTTGCTGAGGTGGGTCTTCCCAAACAGGTATTCAAGGTGAGCTTGTTTTTCAGAATTTGTATCACACTATACAATGTGAGTAAAGTATAGCTATAACTGTAATTGCTAATCTAACTGCAACTAGCAAGTGCATGAGAACAGTGTGAAATGATGATGGCCAAGCATCACTACGCACTCCCAAGTGTGCTAACCTTGGATCTGAAACACTTAAAGAAGCAGTTTAACTGAAAAGATCCTTAAAGCAGTGACAATCAAAATAAAAACAGCTGACCAAAGTCATGAAGTTTGGGGCAACTCCACCAAATATGAGCCATGTCATATTATTTACACCACATAATACCACATAATCTTCAGCATTTAGGGGAGTAATTAAGAAAAATGTGTGTAAGACGGTCTGGGGTATAATACTGTTTTTGAAGACGTTTTTGGGTGGAATCCCAAAGGGAGATGCATTTGGATAGTTTAGGTGGCCTCAAGGTCACATAGTACCAACACATAGGTAAGATGGAGAGGTTTTCATGAAACTCAGATATTACCTAGTTCCATGTGTTGGGCTAATATCATTTTACTTCTAAAACCGGGTAAAGACCCCTTGAAACCAGGCTCCTACAGGTCCATCTAGCTTTTACAGAGCAGTATTAAGATTTTAGCTAAAGTACTTGGCTTAACAAGGCAATTTCGACTATGATCCATTCTGACCAGTCTAGCTTTATGCCATAAAAATCTACGGCCAGAAATCTGTTGTGGGGGTCTGTGGGTGGAGGGATTGTTACAATCTGGAAAGCCCCTTTAATAAGGGGCCCCCAGATCCCGCCTCCCCATGTGAATGAGTATTGGGTACATAGTACCCCTACCCATTCACCAAAAAAGTGTCAAAAGTAATAAAAACAGTATTTGAAAATTTATTTATTAAAACAAAAAAAAGCAACCTTCAATGTAAATCCATCATCAATCATGCCGCCCGCAGCTCGGAAAAAGCAAAAAAACGGTCCGCCTCTCAACATGCACCAGTCCATGATGTCAGAATGTCAGAAGGGAGCGCTGCCTTACCTATATAAGAAATGTCAAAGTGCAGAGTAGGCATTCGGCAGCAGGCCATCTCAGGAGGCGGAGCGTTTTTCTTTTCCTTCTTTTGCGTCGATGGGCGATGTGATTACCGACAGATATACATCGAGGGACACAATTTTTCTATTTTTTAATAAAGGAATTGTCAAAAACTTGTAATTTGTTGTTATTACTTTTGGCACTTTTTTGTACAATGTACCCGATACTCATTCAAATGGGGGGGTGGTTTCAGGATCTGGCGCCAGATCCAAAGTGCCCAGCGTAGTTTTTTTTCATTATTTTTTCAATAGCTGGGTGTCGGCATTTGTAAACACAAGTCATTTTAAATGTGATTTGACTTGTTTTTTTTTTTTTTTTTTTTAGGAGTCCTGCTGCGAACCGAACAGGGGGTGTTCGACCCATGTCTATTGGTCAATAGCGTGGCTAGAGCCTTGCTTTCTCTAGATGCAAACAAGGCCTTAGATAGTGTAGAGTGGCAGTACCTGTAGGCCACAATGACTAAATTTGTCTTTGGGGAAGTTTTCCTCCCATGGGTGAATCTTTAAATACTGTCCCATGTGCTGTCAGAGAAGTAGGTAGGTTATCTAATCGCTTTAACTTATCAAGGGGCACCCACCAGGGGTGTCCCCTTTCCCCCCGATTGTTCTCCATAGCAATTGAACCATTAGCGGCCTTTAAAGGCTGAAAACTGCCATTACAGGCTTTTGCTTTGGGGATTTACATGAAAAAAGGTCATGCTGTACCCAGATGACAATATTGTTATTAGTAATGTTATTACTTTCCTAACTGAAACCATGACCACAATCAGAATTTTTGGGCTATATTCTGGTCTCACTACAAGATGGTGCCCACCATTGTGGAAAGCTTTAAAAATCTAGAGGTTATGGACACTCCTAAACTCACAGACTTTAGTCCCCTAAATCTTTCCCCATTGCTGGCACATTTTAGGGATTTCAGGGACAAGGTTGAAATTTGGATTACACTATGGCTGTCATTAGTGGGAAAAATAAATCTCATTAAAATTATATTAATGCCACAACTGTGATATTTACTGCACAATTCTGCAGTTATAATTCCTCTTAATGTCTTCTGCAAGGTCACCATCACCGGCGCATGTGCTCTGCAGGTCTGGCATACTGTGCTGATCCCTCAGAGCATCGTGCTGTTACCGAGGGCTCCCATGCGCATGTGCGGTAGTGACGTCATCATGGCTCCGCTGGAGTCTGCAAACCTGAAGAAAGACCGGAGGAAGATGGAATGTCTCTCAGTGGTGACAGCGAGCTCCTGGAGGGCTTCGTTTTTAGGTAAGTATTTCATAATGTGCTAATATGTGATGCATACTAGCACATTATGCTATAATTTTGCTTGGGAACTTTGTTTGTTTTTTTAATTGCAGCGGTTTACTACCACTTTAAGGAGAACCAATTTGAGATAGAACCCATTTTAGTTCAGACTCAGCATAGTGGGCTGAGAGTTTTGCCTGTTGGTCTGGAGATAGAGAAGGAACATGGACTTCATCTAGAAAACATCAGATGGTCTCCTAAGATGGAGGCATGGCAGAGCCATGATCCTGTAACTTATACAAGGTGACACAGAAATTATGGAATTGATTAGCTATTTCAAGGGGATCGTAATTTTTGTACGTTGTTAGTCAAACAGATATGGGATTTTGGACCTAAACACATTTTTTTATATTGCTTAGCTAGTAGAGAGCCAGATTTATTGCCTTCGGAGTAAAAGCTGAGTTTTTTTACATAGAAGTCAAAGCTGGGAGCTTAAGTGTGTTCTTAAATTGTGAATTTCCAATTGGAGCTGATGAGAGGGGTTGGCTTTATCCCATTTTTCCAGATCATGGATTCTCTGCAAGTTCGATAATGATAACTGTCCTCCCAGGGTATTCCCCCTTGTTGTCTCTGACTCTCCACACCGATTATGAGCGTACATGTAAATGCTAAAAGATAGGCTCCATAGCGTAATACCATAAAAATAAGGTTTTATTTGAAAATATATCACCTATATTTAGAAAAAAAAAATGACACTGTAGCCCCGTACATGTATGCTCACAATCAGTGTGGAGAGTCAGAGACAACAAGGAGGAATACTCTGGGGGTGACTTTGGATATCTCATACAGCAAGGTGGAGCTGTAAAAGCTGGTTATCTCCTTTGGGGGGAAATATTTCTGGTGAGTGAGTCAACAGAAGGGGGCATGTGTGGAAGCACCTGGCACTGTGCATGCTTTGGATATACTCTGTCCTAATGCAAAATCACCAGTTGCTGCTTTCAGAGGAAAATTTACAGCACTGAAATAAAGGATAGACTATTTGTATTATTATTTTTTGAAAGGACATGTGATGGTGGCACTGGCAGCTTTTTTGGTCATCTTTATATGAATTTAAAATGCACAATTGATTTTGTTATGTGTTTGTACTTATAATAACATTGAGTGCTTTTACTGGGCAGTTGCATAAAAACTGATTTACCTACTGTTGGTTTAGCAACATTTGTTTTTTCACTGGGCACGATATGCTTCTTTTGCACATTTTTCACCTTTTATATAAATGTATGCATATTTTCACATTTATATGTTTATCTAGTTAGATATGATGTTTATGTTCACCTAATTAGTCTCGATGTATGATTCAGTCTAACACTTTGAGGCAATACAGAGCAGCGCCAACTCCCACTCTCCCCTTTTTTACACATTCACTTACTTTGAGGCAATACAGAGCAGCGCCAACAGCCACTCTCCCCTTTTTTACACATTCACTTACTATGAGGCAATACAGAGCAGCGCCAACAGCCACTCTCCCCTTTTTTACACATTCACACATCAGACGCCATTTCGGTGGTTGTTCTCAGTGGGGGCAGCAGCTACACTAACCACATGCATAGCGCCAAAACACATAACCCAATCACATTGTGAGGAAGCAGTTGTCAAAGGAGGTGGAAAGAATAATAAATCGGTTGTCGTCATCATCTTCCTCTGCATGGTGGAGTTACAATGAGATAGAGACATTAACAACAATAAACATTCCTTTCTTTTTGGTGTCTGCATTTGCAAAAAAGTAGTGTGTGAATTTAGGGTGAGAGCATTTAGGGGCTTTATATTTAGAGAAGTGGGTCTCCTGGATACAAAGAACATCACTTTTTTGGAAGATAGCTTCCCTCCACAACATGGCTCTCTTAACTGGGCTGCTTAGCCCTTTAACACTGAGAGAAGTAATTTTAAGAACCATAAATATTTAGGAAGAGGTACCTTGAACATGCCTGCAATTTGAGGCCACTGAAAGGAGCTGACCCTTTCGGTAGCACAATTTTCAGGAAGAAAATCCTCGCTGAGATTATGCTATATATATGTGAGAGAAGTAAAGTTAAAATATACTAATGCACAAAAAGAAAAACTACAAACTAACACATGAAAAATAAAAACTGCATTAGAGACCATTGTATACCTTGCACAGTCTTATAGGGAAGGAGAGAAAACAGTCATGTGCTGCCAGGGGAATCTAAAGCGAAGCAGATTTTCAAAAGTGATAATACTGTGAACAGTTGCCGTGAAAGCCCCCATAAATGTAGGTGAAGCTGTTTCTCAGAAAACAGGGATCCAAGAAGGTGGATTATTGCTAGGAGGCTAATCGCTGGTGGACCTGCCGAGGCAGGCCCCAGTATGTAGCAATTTGGTACCTTCTTTAGGATGAGAAATGGAGGTAGTCTGGCCCTGAAAGGGGAAGAAGAGTTTCATGGGGAAACCCCATTTGTAAGAGACATGATGATCATGGAGGGCTTTGGTTAGAGGGGCAAACTCTTTTTGCCTTTGGGCGGTGGCTTGAGAGATATTGGTAAAAACTGCCAGGTGCGAGAAAGGATCAGGGAAAGGGGGTGGCTTGTTTATCTGTCAAGAGTATACGCTCCTTGACATGGCAGAAGTGTACGCCGGTGGTGACATCTTGCGGGACCACAACCAGAATGTGCTTAAGCTTATGGAGGTGGTTTGTCCAATCTGGGATTAAATCTTGCGGAGATAGCATAGGTACCAAACTGAAAAAAAAAAACTGCTGCAAAAAGGGCATCAGTTTAGATGCTTGGATAGTTTTGAGGATACCACTAATTTTAAGATTATTCCTGTGAGAATGATCTTCCAGGTCAGCAAGACTATAGGCCATGCTTTTGCATCTGAGTGAGATGGATGGGCATCCATAAGCTCGTTATATGCCGCAGTAAAGTCAGTAAGTTGACACTCCACATGGTCAGTAAACATGTGCAATTTGTTTCAGTTTGAATACATTTATATCACTTAAAGCGGGATTTTTATTGTTTCACTTAAAGTGAAAAGTGGCGCATCCGTACCATGTATAGAACCGGCTGCAGCAAAAATTACATTTCTAAAGAGAGAAAAATGAGTCAAATCACATTTAAATTGACTCACGGATACAATTGCTAGCCCGGCTATTGAAAAAAAAAAAAGAAGAAAGAAAACAAACTGCGTGGGGTCCACCCCGACACCAAAATAAAAAAAAACATTGTGGAGTCCCACCTTAAGTCCATACAAGTGAGCGCCCTCTCATAAACCATACCAGAGACCCTTGATGGGGACAAGGACATCTTCCCGACAACCCTGGGCTGTGATTGTGGGGGTCTGTGGGCAGGGGGCTTATCGAGATCTTGAAGCCCCCTTTAACATGAGCAGAGCCCCCCGCCCCAAAGCACTCCCCATGTTGAGGGCATGTTGCCTGGTATGGTTTGGGGAGGTGAGCTTGCTCAGCCCCCCCTTTCCTGGCCTCCCAGGCTACATGCTCAGAGGGTCTGGTATGGATTTTGGGGGGATCCCATGCAGTGTTTTTGTCATTTTTGTATTGCTTGCATTGTTTTGTTTACATTTCTGCTGTCAGTGGGAAAGCCCGCTAACAGCTGATGAGTCATTTGTTGGTAAGGCGCTGCGGCCAGATTCCTAACAACAGCTATTCTTTACACAGAATTTGAATCGGTTGACCAGTTTTCCACCGATCCAAATTCTAATAGTTCTGAAAATTTGGAATTATTTTGAAAATGGATAAACAAAACGAAATGTAATGAAAACAAAACAAAATTTAATAAAAATGAAATGAAATGAAACTAATTCCGAAGCGAAACAAAAATAGCAACATAAAAAATCTATCCAAAACTAAACTAAACACATTTTTCTGTTCTGCACATGTCCAGTAGTCAGTGTGTTCTCCTAAGTGGTCTATTTCAAACTGGATTTTGGCAATAAATTTAGAAAGATCCCTGTAAAGATCTTTTTTTAACTACAGGAACACGTGTTTCTGAGACAGGATTGTAAGTAATAGGAAGGGTGGCTAAAGTATGACTATGGCCCTGATCATCATCGTCAGTGAAACGTGCCTCATACTGTTTTTTTACTCACAGGTGCATGATGGCTTGAAGAGGCTCCTCACTTCACTCTGTCTCTAGGTGGCTGGTTATCAGAGGCAGCATTCTTCATTTCAGAGGCACGATCAGCAATATTGTCTGGCTGCTAAGTGTTCCTGAGCTCTGCCCAGTTATTTGCGGCGGCGCCATCTTAAAGTTCCTCAAGCCTCAGCCAACGGGGAACCCACCGGCTTACCCTTCTTGTGAGACATTGTGTCGGCAGTGTAAAGGAGGTGATCCACTGTGAGGCTGGGTCTGATGGCAGCTACAAAGCACAGCGATCAGGCGGCCATCTCTGATCGTGGCCAAGTTCCGCCCCCCCCCCAGATTAACATTTTCAGGTTAAGGTAGAACTAAAAGCAAAACTTTTTTTTTTTACATTTTGGACAGCGTGAGGACGGGTTAACACAGGAAGTGAGAGGAAATCCCTCCAAAGTGAGGAACACCAGAACTAGTGTCACAATTGGAAGATTTCCCTTCTGCTACTGTTGTGAGGACAACTCACAATTTTGGATTTTCTAATACTTTTACTTTTAATGATAACAGTAAACCCGACAAATCCTCCTGGTGGGAAAGGGGTAATTAGCCCCTCAACTCTATCCAAAACTTAAAAAAAAAAAAGTTGCCTTTAGTTATATGTTAATCTATAGCATTTATATATTGTTCTGTAGTAAGAAATACAAAATATACATTTTTATTTGCTTTTTTGGAAATGTAAACCATTGCAAGTGATTATTTATATTTTCCAGCAGATGGAGTCACATGCAATGTCTGTGCTTTTGGATAGCTCTTTCTTAAAGGAATTAAACAGTTAAGAATGAAGAAACATGAAGAAACACCTAGACCCAATCCCACTTCCTGGCAAAGATGACAAGCCTTACCCAGTCATTTAAGACAGTCTGCCCAAATATATTGGCATGCTGGGCTTTGCTAATAGAATGTTCTGCATGTTCTACAAAAGAATTGTGTTTTAAAAAAAATAATAATATTAATAAATAATAAAAGTGGGATAAATAAAATGAGCTTATCAACTTGTAAACTGAAAATGATCAAATATAATTGACCAAAAGCTTTTAGAGTTATATTTACATTTAAATTCAGGTACACAGCTACATCTACACTTAAAGCCCATTTAGACTTGTGTTTTAAAATCCATGTGCAAACTGTTTTATCTGGAGAAGGATTTGGACTTATTCATACTTTAACAGTCTGTTTTATCAGGGTGAGTTTCTCACGACAATGGATCAAAAAAAAAGTATGACCAACGTAGTGCATCACAATGTATGTGGTGATACACCATGCTGTGGTTCGTTGTGTGTTGCGCTCTACTGCACAATGTGTTGGGGTGCTACTGCTAGTCACTATGAGTTCTACCACAAAACACCACACATACAGGAAATGCGTTGCCATATTCTTGGTAACATGCATTAACGTGTGTGTTTTAGTGCATGTTGTCACAAAGCAAGGATGTAAATGGGTTCTTTTATCATTTTGAAATTTTTGTAATTAAAAAAAAAAAAAATCAGTACACTCCATAGCCAGTCAGGTGACACTACTCTTTCCTACTATCTCTTTACATCTTCTTGTGCCATCTGGCAACAGGACAATGAAACAGCATAATAATAAAATGGTGACCACTAATTCTGCCACATCCCAATTTGTATAATGTAGAGAAAAAGAAAGCAGGACCCCATCCTGCAGGAGGAGGACTTTAATGGCATGAGCATGAAACCAACCAAACATATAGAAAAGTATCAAAATATTTTATTCATACACATATCGTTAAAACAGGATGTGCAACATAACATCCGAAATGCAATCAAATAAACAATTCAAATTATAAAAGAGACATATCAATAGAGAATGTTGCCCTTAAACAGCACCTCCCCAATTAAAGCATTATATTGGGTAACAATCCCCAGAGAGGATGTTTGTGTGTTGGGTCGCCTCCGCAGGTCAACGTGTTTCGCTATACCACGTAGCTTCCTCAGGACTAATATAGGAGGAGATTACATTCTGCTAAATATAATAAACACAGATTACGTATGTACAAAGATTCATGTACATGTATATAGTCAACTTCTAATATAAAGGTAAGTTGACAATCCCCAGAGAGCACTTACAGCAGAGCTGATTGGATCGGCTAGGTCATCATAATATGTCTTTTGGGCGGACATAGGGACCACAGGATATCCCACCTGCAGGGGGCCTCATTATCTTAATGTTCCAACATCTACACAACCAATATAAAAACAAAAAGAAACAGTTTATTTAATACAGTAACACTACAAAAAAGTATAGCAATACCTTAGATTCCTTATATACTGTATTAGTAATATCTGTAATATATATTACAGTAATAGTATATTACAGATATTACAAATGCAGTATATAAGGAATCTACAGTATTGCTATACTTTTTTGTAGCATTACTGTAGTAAATCAATTGTTTCTTTTTGTTTATATATTGGTTGTGTACAGTGGTGATCGAAAGTTTGGGCACCCCAGGTAAAAATTTGTATTAATGTGCATAAAGAAGGAAAGATGGAAAAATCACCAAAAGGCATCAAATTACAGATTAGACATTCTTATAATATGTAAACAAAAGTTAGATTTTATTTCCATCATTGACACTTTCAAAATTACAGAAAACAAAAAAATAGCGTCTGCAAAAGTTTGGGCACCCAGAATTTATAGCATGCACTGCCCCCTTTGCAAGGCTGTGACCTGCCAGTGTCATGGATTGTTCTCAATCACCATCTGGGAAGACCAGGTGATGTCAATCTCAAAGGTTTTAAATGCCCAGACTCATCTGACCTTGCCTCAACAATCAGCACCATGGGATCTTCTAAGCAGTTGTCTAGAAAACTGAAAATAGTTGACGCTCACAAAGCTGGAGAAGGCTATAAGAAGATAGCAAAGCATTTTCAGATGTCAATATCCTCTGTTCGGAATGTAATTAAGAAATGGCAGTCATCAGGAACAGTGGAAGTTAAAGCAAGATCTGGAAGACCAAGAAAAATATCAGACAGAACAGCTAGCAGGATTGTGAGAAAAACAATTCAAAACCCACGTTTGACTGCACGATCCCTCCAGAAAGATCTGGCAGACATTGGAGTTGTGTTACACTATTCCACTATAAAGAGATACTTGTACAAATATGGTCTTCATGGAAAAGTCATCAGAAGAAAACCTCTTCTACGTCCTCACCACAAAAATCAGCGTGTGAACTTTGCAAATTAACATATAGACAAGCCTGATGCATTTTGGAAACAAGTTCTGTGGACCGATTAGGTTAACATCAAACTTTTTGGCCGGAATGAGCAAAGGTACGTTTGGAGGAGAAGGGGCACATAATTTAATGAAAAGAACCTCTGTCCAACTGTTAAGCATGGGGGTGGATCAATCATGCTTTGGGGTTGTATTGCAGCCAGTGGCACAGGGAACATCTCACGAGTAGAAGAAAAATGGATTCAATAAAATTTGAGCAAATTTTGGATGGTAACTTGATGCCATCTGTGAAAATGCTGAAGTTAAAGAGAGGATGGCTTCTACAAATGGATAATGATCCTAAACACACCTCAAAATACAAGCGGGATTACATCAAGAGGCGTAAACTGAAGGTTTTGCCATGGCCTTCACAATCTCCTGATCTCAACATAATTAAAAATCTATGGATAGACCTTAAAAGAGCAGTGCGTGACAGACAGCCCAGAAAGAACTGGTTCTCAATGAACTGGAAGACTTTTGTAAAGAAAAATGGGCAAAGATACCTCAAACAAAAATTGAAAGACTCTTGGCTGGCTACAAAAAGCGTTTACAAGCTGTGATACTTGCCAAAGGGGGCAGTACAAGATATTAACTCTGCAGGGTGCCCAAACTTTTGCAGACGCCATTTTTTTGTTTTCTGTCATTTTGAAAGTGTAAATGATAGAAATAAAATTTAACTTTTGTTGACATATTATAAGAATGTCTAATCTGTAATTTGATGCCCTTTAGAGATGTTTCCATCTTTCCTTGGCTTCTTTATGCACATTAATACACATTTTTACCTGGGGTGCCCAAACTTTCGATTACCACTGTAGATGTTGGAACATTAAGATAATGAGGCCCCTGAAGGTTGGATATCCTGTGGTCCCTATGTCAGCCTAAAAGACATATTATGATGACCTAGCCGATCCAATCGACTCTGCTGTAAGTGCTCTCTGCGGATTGTCAGCTTACCTTTATTTTAGAAGTTGAATGTATGTATAAATACATGTACATGAATATTTGTACATACCTAATCTGTATTTATTATATTTAGCAGAATGTAATTTCCTCCTAAGTTGGTCCTGAGGAAGCTATGTGATATAGAGAAATGTGTTGACCTGCAGAGGTGACCCAACACACAGACATCCTCTCTGGGGATTGTTACCCAATATATTTTTTATATTAATTGGTGAGGTGCTGTTTAAGGGTCACATTCTCTATTGATATGTCTCTTTTTATGATTTTAATTGTTTATTTGGTTGCATTTCGGATGTTATGTTGCACATTCTGTTTTAACCGTATGTGTATGAATAAGATATTTTGATGCTTTTCTATATGTTTGGTTGATCTCATGCTCATGCCATTAAAGTTCTCCTGCTGCAGGGTCCTGCTTTCTTTTTCTCTAAATGAAACAGTATTTTCACCCAAAATGATTCATACAATCAGCAAGCAGGTGACACAGGATGTCACAAACTAAAAAAAAACAAAACAGTGGGGTTACTCTGCTGGCTATTCAGTATGGCAGATGTGTGTGGCTCACAAGGATGACCAAACAGAATACCACTTAAAACTTTTTATATAAAGAGAAAGATTTTTTTCGTTGATTACCATATTTTATGTTTTTTACCAGTAAGTTTGCCAAGCCGAAGATGAGAGAACAAACGAACATAATAAGTACCTCTGTGTAAGATGTTTCCAGTGTCCCTCTTGAGGATGTCGGTCTCTCTCTGGGCTTTGATGAGATGATGTTTACAGCGGGTGGCTGATTGTGTAAAACCGATGATAGACAAAGCTGAACTGTCTCTTTCAAGGCTTTTAACTGTGATTCCTGTGTAGAGGAAATGCCTAAGTTGATTATGGATTTTACAAGTAGCCAATTATGATAAAAAAAAACTTTGTTTCCTTCATAACAACATATAGTTATATTACAAGCTAGGCACAATGAAAACATGCACGTCTGTGATATCTCCTGTTTGAACTGAAGCACATTATACAAATGGAAGCCCTTGAAATGCAGTCTCAATTAAAGAAAAAATGCCAAACCTTTTTAAACTTAAACATTTTAGATCTCACTACAATACTCACTTTGAGGTTGATTTACTAAAGGTAAATAGACTGTGCACTTTGTAAGTGCAGTTGCACTCTACAAAGTGCAGTTTCTCCAGAGCTTAGTAATGCCTCATACACACGCACCGATTGTTGGCCGTGAATTTTCGGCCAACGTCCGATCGGCCGATTGTCGGCTTGTTAGTATGATGCTTCCGACAACCGATTGCGACTTTTCGGCCGAACAAAATCTGGTGTGCATGCTATAAAATTTTTGTTGGCCGTCAACAGAACGGCTGATTGCTCGTCAGTCAGTACAGATTTCGGCAGACAAAAATCAGATGAGCAAGACTGGGCATGCTCAGAGAAGAAAAAACACATGAAAAGTAGACCAGAACATGACATCACTTTTGCAGTTGGTTGTTGTTGACCGACAAAATTCGTGTGCAGTCTAGAGCCCATTTCAACCAACACAACAACACTGGACAAAAGACGGCCGATCGGTCGGCCAACAATCGTTGCGTGTGTACGAGGCTTAAGTGAGCAGAAGATCTGCTGACCTCCATCATCCAACCATGTGCAAGCAAAAATGTTTTTTTTAATGTGTCTTGCATGTTATTGGGTATTACCTGCAAAATGAAGCTTAGCCTCATTTACTAAACTGTGGAGCAACATCACTTTGCAAACTACAACTGCACTTGCAAAGTGCACAGTCTATTTGCCTTTAGTAAATCAATCCCTATATCTCCAGCACTTTGCCCAATTGAAACTTCACTCCAGTCCTCAACCAGGATGAAGAGCAGTCACATTTGTTCAGCCTATTTCTGTTGACTTCAATCTATCATGGAAGGCTAGAGACCTTCTGGAGGTGTATTATCATGTCAGCCTGGGTCCACAGAATCATGGCAATGGCTAAATTTAGTCAATTATAACAATCGGGAGACCCCCATTTGTTTATATAGATTTAGCGGTGGGCTTGAGGGATGTCATTCAGAGTGAGTGATGGAAGAGGTTTGTTTTGGCGGTCAGCAGGGTTTTTTTTCTGGCATTATTTATCAGGATTGACGTGGATCTGCATTGCCACATGATGTGATTGACGATGGATGTACATTGTGGAACATTTAATACTTTGAACTCCTTACTCATTTACATGGGGTAGTATCTGAGGGCCACTTATCTTAAAGGGGGCTTCCGGGTTTGGATGAGTCCCCCATCCACAAACTCTACAACTGCAGGGGCTGGATTGTAGGAATATGGCCCCTGTCCAACATGGGGATGAGGTATGCCCCACATTTTGAGAGCTTGACCTAGTATTGTTCAGTGGGAGGGTACACTCATTCCCCACAGCTTTCCCAGCCATCCAGGCTGCATGCTTAGACAAGGGTCTGGCATGTATTTTTAGGGAGAACCCCCTTGCCATTTTTTTACTTTGTGTGGGGTGCCCCACTACCATCTCTACCAAACTGTCATCTGAAATAGGGGTCTGGTACAGATGAAGGGAACCCCCAGTCCCCCAATTTCATTTCATGGCATTTTTTTCTTTGTAAATGTTCCTTTTTCTGCAGTAGGTTGTATACATTGAACAGATGTGCCACTTCACAATCAGGTTAAACGCATTACTCTTGCATATCATTTAATCTCTTTATGACGTCCTCCCAGGATTGCACCCCACAGGCCACACTCCGGCGCAATCTGTCACCCGCCGTGTCCACCAGACACAGCCAATGACAAATCCCTGTAGAGGCCCACTGCCGGTACCATGTGACCACTGTGGCCAATCACAGCAGATCACATGACAGTTGTACACAATAAAAAGCTTTGTTAAATGACTTTCATTGTGTGCTATTGTGATAAGCTCTGTGATTGGTCACAGTCATCACGTGGTACAGACAGGGCCAATCACAGCCCATCTAGCCCATGTTATTAGCTGTGACCAATTGCAGATTTTTACAATAGTAAATGCGGAATGAGTAGTTTTCATTCAGTAAAAATGGTTACTTATAACTGAAAATGCAGTTATAAACAATAATAGTGTGTAAAAAAACAAATACAAATCCTGATCACCTCCCCAGAAAAGTACAGTGTTACTATGGTAACACTGTATTGCTGTTGTCACTGTATGTAATAAAGAAAAGAAAATTGTAAAAAAAATGTAATAAAAAATAAATCTCACATACTGTCACCAGTCAGTGTCTCTGTTCAGCACCACACCAGTCGTATGATGACACTGTACTGCACTGGTGACAAAGCTTATGTAAATATGTGTATTTAAATAACAATGACAAAGTGTATGTAAATAAATTGCAAACAAAAAAATATATCATTTCTTCATTTTCTAAAAAGCTGTGTAAAAAAACTCGTCATTGTTCTTACGAAATACCTTTGACTTTCCATAAAGGGGTCATTTGGGGGATATTTGTACTGTTCTGGCATTTTTATGCCTCAATAAATGAAAAAGGTTGTCAGTACATTAGGATTGATCGATTTTCAGATATACAGTATATACCATAGTTTGTGGTCTCTTTACCTTTCCTACAGATTAAATAATATAAACAGATTTGGGTTATTTTCACCAAAAAAAGTAGCAGAATACATTTGGCTTAAATTTATGATAAAAGATTATTTACTTGCAAAATTTTATAACGGAAACAAAGAATAATCTATTTTATTTATGTTTTGGTATTTTTTTAGTTTATTTTGCAAATTATAAAAAAATCAGTGGTGATTAAATACCACCGAAAGAAAGCTCTTTTTATGTAAAAAAAAATTATAAAAATGTCATATGAGTGCAGTGTTGAGTGATCACGCAATTGTCATTCAAAGTGTGACAGCGCTGAAAGCTTAAAATTGGCCTGGCCAGGAAGGGGGTAAAAGTGTCTGGTATTGAAGCCATTAAAGGTAATTTGCACTTTTAATGTTTCACTCAAAATATTATTGAAATCACTGCTCCATGCCAAAGGGAATGCATACATTTTATGGCTTTGCTGCATGTTCCCCATATATACAGTATATTCAAGAAACTAGCAAACATTTCCTGGCAGCCTGAAGAACGGAGGTTGGTTGTGCTTTACATTCCCTTTTTTTTTTTGTTTTTCTTTGTCTACATCCACTAAGTAGCAGGTTATTGCTTCCTAATAAGAAATCTGTTTGAATTTTCAGGAAATAAATGTCCAATACTTCCTAGCAGGCTAGAGCAAAGGTGGTCTGCCATATATTGCTGCTCATTTCTTTACAGGAATGAATCACCTATGCAAACCTTTTTCATCGATTTGTTTATTCCAAAGTAATTTTGAGCATCTTTTTGAATATTTGCTAGATATTGATCTGTTTATGTATATCATAAACCCAACTTGATAGTCACTGTGTGGCAACTCAGCTTAGGATACTACTAAAATACATAAGGTGTACTGTGACAATCCAAATTACCTAGCCTAAAAAGGACTGTAGTGACACAGAGGCTTAATAGCCATCAACAGGAATGTTTAACATATGGCTACGCCATATATAGGGAACAAAGTGGTGATGCTATAGCTAACATCCTATTAAATCCCAGCATGTTTACAAGTGTTAATGGAACCCAGTGGTGAAAAAAACATTCCAACCTATACACAACCTGTTTTAGGCTGATGTCACACTGAGTATTTTGTAGCAGAGATTAATCGCTGCTACACATTACTAATGAGAGCGATTAAAAGCGATTTGCAGCTAGCAATTTAGTTTCTAGTGTTGTCGTGCTAGTGCTATAGTATTGGGTTGCACTCAGCTACAAATTGGTCTCCTTCATTGATTTTTGGCTTAGCTATAGAGGTTAATAAAGAGCAATTGTCTCTGGTAAATTTGCCACCAACATGAAACACCAAAACATGTTGATGGCTGAGCTACAAATCACTGACTACACTGTAAGGAGTGCAGGATAATGGTGCAGACCATGTGTGGGTACCTTGTATACTAGTTGTAATTTCTACATAGTTTGGATACACAAGGCTCCATGATTATTAAATAAACTTTTAATGGATATAGTTATTTTAACCACTTGCCGACCGCCCGGCGCAATATTACTGCGGCAGGCTGGCTCGGCTGCGCGAACCGATATAGTACTACGTCCGTCGCGCGTGTGGTGCTGGGGGGTGAGCGTGCACCCACATAGGCAGGCCGATGCATGGGGCTGGCGCCCCTGATTGCTGCCGGCCACCCCGCGATCTCTCCCCACTGAGAGAGTAGAATGGTCAGCTGTTGTAAACACAGCTGATCATTCTTCTCTCTGAAATGATCACAGAGTGCCTATGATCCTTCTATATAGGATCACAAGTCTCTATGGTCATTTCACAAGCCCCTCTCCCTACACTTAGTAAACACTCCCATAGGCTTAAATTGAACCCTTTGATTACCCACTAGGTTAACCCCTTCCCTGCCAGTGACATTATCACAGTAACAGTGAATATTTTTAGCACTAATTACTGTAGTAATGTCACTGGTCCCCCCAAAAGTGTCAAAAAGGTCAATTAGGGGTCCGATTTATCTGCCGCAATGTCACAGTCCCACTAAAAATTGCAGATCGCTTGCCATTACTAGTAAAAAAAATAAAAAAATAAAAATGACATAAATCTTTCCCTCGTTTATAGACGGTATAACTTTTGCCCAAACCAATCAAAATATGCTTATTGCTATTTCATTTTACCTAAAATATGTAGCAGAATACAAATTAGCTTAAAAGGATGAAAACATTTGATTTTTTTTTGGGAATGTTAAATAGCAGAATGTGAAAAATATATATATATATATATATATATATATATATATATAATTTTTTTTTTTTTTTTCCAGAATTGTTGCTCTATTTTTGTTTGTAGCGCAAAAAATAAAAATTGCAGAGGTGATCAAATACCACCAAAAGAAAGCTCTATTTGTGGGGGGAAAAAGGACATTGATTTCATTTTAGTAAAGTGTCGCACGACCGTGCAATTTTCAGTTAAATTAACGCAGTTCCGAATCACAAAATATGGCCTGGTCATTAACCACTTCCATACAGAGCAGTTAGACCCCCTTCCTGCCCAGACCAATTTTCTGCTTTCAGCACTCTCACACTTTGAATGACAATTGCTCAGTCATGCTACACTGTAAACAAACAAAATTTTTATAATGTTTTTCGCACAAATAGAGCTTTCTTTTGGTGGTATTTGATCACAACTGGGATTTTTTTTTTTTTTCATGATATAAGCAAAAAAAGAGCAAAAATTTTGAAAAAAAAACCAAACACTTTTTTACTGTATACTGCTACATATCTCTGGTAAAATTAACCCAAATTAGTGTATATTATTTAGTCTGTGTGAAAGTTATTGAGTCTAGAAGCTATGGTACCAATTACTGAAAATTTATCACACCAGATGTACTGACGGCCTATCTCCTTTCTTGAGGCCCTGAAATGTCAGGACAGTACAAATATATTTTATATTTATATATATATAAAACTCTGGTCCGACGGCATCTGGAGTATTCTGTCCAGTTCTGGTCGCTAGTCCTCAGGAAGGATGTGTTGGAGCTGGAGAGAGTCCAGAGAAGGGCAACTAAACTGATTAGGAGATTGGAGGACCTTACGAAGAGCGCCTGCAATCGCTCGATTTATTCTCCCTGGAGAAGAGATGCCTGAGGAGGGACATGATAGCAATTTATAAATATCTCAATGGGGATCCCAGCTTAGAAAAAAAGCTGTTCAGTCGAAGGGATTCCATGAGGACAAGAGGGCATACAATGCAATTAGAGGAGAAGCGTTTTAACCTCAGGCAATGTGGGGGTTCTTTACTGTTAGGGCTACAAGAGTGTGGAATTCTCTACCACAAGAGGTGGTCACTGCGGGAAGTATGGTGGCTTTCAAAAGACTCTTAGACTTACAGCTCAAGGATCAGGACATTCAGGGCTATGTGAGATGATTACAGCCACACACACCTACACAGGTTGAACTGGATGGACTATTGTCTTTATTCAACCTCAACTACTATGTAACTATGTAAAATACCCCCCGAATGACCCTTTTTTGTAAAGTAGACAGTCCAAGGTATTTAGTAAGAGGCATGGTGAGTTTTTTGAAGTTATAATTTTTTCCCACAATTCTTGGGGAAATGAAGAAAATATTTTTTTCTTTTTTTTCCCCACAAAGTTGTCAATTTATAAGCTATTTCTAACACATAGCATGTACACGGCAAAAATAACACCCAAAAATACCAAGTAGCACCTTCAGGCGTTCTAGGAGCATAAATACACATAAAACTAGAGCACCAATACAATGGAAAAGTCCACAAAATTACCCCATTTTGGAAAGCAAACACTCCACCGTATATTCTATGAGGCATTATGGGTCATTTGAACATGTCATTTTTTTCCACAAGTTTTTGGAAAATGTGGGGAAAAAAATAAAACCTTTTTTTTTTTTTTTTTTTTACACAAAGTTGTCAATTTATAGGATATTCCTAACACATAGCATGTACACAGCAGAAATGACACCCCAAAGTACATTCTTCCACTCCTCCTGAGTATGGCAATACCACATGTGTGAGACTTTTTCACAGCCTAGCCATATAGAGGGGCCCAACATCCAAGGAGCACCATCATGCATCCTAGCCACTTGCCTAAGCCTATTTTTGACATTTGGTGTTTACAAGCAAAAATCAGTTGTTTTTGCTAGAAAACTACTTAGAACCCCCAAACATTATATATATTTTTTTAGCAGAGACCCTAGAGAATAAAATGGAGATTATTGCAATATTTTTTATCACACCCTATTTGCGCAGCGGTCTTCCAAACGCAATTTTTTGGAAAAAAATAAATTTTTGATTAAAAAAGTAAGAAATCAGTAAAGTTATCCCAATTTTTTTCCATAATGTGAAAGATAATGTTGCACCGAGTAAATAGATATCCAACATGTCAGGCTTCAAAATTGTGCACGCTCACGGAATGGCGACAAACTTTGGTACTTAAAAATCCCCATAGGCGACATTTTAAAAATTTCTACAGGTTGCTATCTTAGAGTTACAGAGGAGGTCTAGGGCTCAAATTATTTCTCTTGCTCTAACGATTGTGGCGATACCTCACATGTGTGGTTTGAACACTGTTTACATATGTGGGCGGGGTTTCCGTATGCATTCGCTTCTGTGCGCGAGCTCACGGGGACAGGGCGCTTTAATTTTTTTTTTTACTATTTATTTTATTTATTATTTTTTATTTTTACACCGTTTTTTAAAAATAAAAATGATAATTTTTATTTCTATTACAAGGAATGTAAACATTCCTTGTAATAGAAATAGGCACGACAGGACCTCTTTTTTGTGAGATCTGGGGTCAAAAAGTCCTCAGATCTTACAAGTACACTAAAAGATAGAAAAAAAATAAATAAATAATAAAATGAAAAAAAATAAATAAAAGGGACCTTTAAACCGGTTGCTAGGCCACGACGTTTGCCGTAGCTCCGGTCCTCCAAGACCATAGAGACATCCTGTCTGTGAGGATTCGGGACCGGATCGTTTCCCCCCCGCTGCCGGCGGGTCCAGTAAGCGAGGATAAGGACCGGAGCGCGGCGGGAGGGGGGCACCTCTTCTGCCATCCCGAAAGGACGATCCTGCGATGAAGCCGCCTCTGGGACCACCCTTATCGAAAAACCAACCATCCACCATTTAAAAAAATACCAGGGTTATGGCAGCTATCTGCTGCCATAACACCGGTATTTAGGTTTAAACGGAGGACGTATATAATCCTTTTTGGACTTGGACATGGTGGCTGTATGAAGGGTGACAGGTACTCGGGTACTTTGCTGGGCAGGTGACAGGTACTCAGGTACTCTGATTGGCAGGTGACAGGCAGGTGACAGGTACTCTGGTACTGATGAGCAGGTGGCAGGTACTCGGGTACTCCGATAGGCAGGTGACAGGTACTCGGGTACTCTGATTGGCAGGTGACAGGCAGGTGATAGGTACTGATGGGTACTGATGAGTAGTACTGATACTGATAGGTGATACTGATACTGTACTAATGGGTACTGATGATCAGTACTGATACTGATAGGTGAGAGGTACTGATGGGTACTGATGAGTACTGATGAGTAGTGATGGGTACTGATGAGCAGGCGGCAAGTACTCGGGTACTTCAGGCGTCGGGTACTCTGATGAGCAGATGGAAGGTACTCGGGTACTCTGATGGGTAGGTGACAGGTACTCTGGTACTCTGATGGGTAGGTGACAGGTACTCAGGTACTCTGATGGGTAGGTGACAGGTCCACCGGCACTCTGATGGGTAGGTGACAGGTACTTGGGTACTCTGATGACGGGTACTCCGATGATGGGTACTCGGGTACTCCGGTGACATATACTCAAAGTACCCGAGTACCTGTCATCAAAGTACCCGAGTACCTGTCATCAGAGTACACAAGTACCTGTCATCAGAGTACCTGAGTACCTGTCATCAGAGTACCCGAGTACCTGTCATCAGAGTACCCGAGTACCCGTCATCAGAGTACCCGAGTACTCGTCATCAGAGTACCCAAATACCCATCATCAGAGTACCCGAATACCCGTCACCAGCCCATCAGAGTACCCGAGTACCTGTCATCAGAGTACCTGTTTGGCTGGTGACAGGTACTCGGGTATTTTGATGGGCTAGTGACAGGTACTTTGATGGGCTAGTGACAGGTACTTTGATGGGCTAGTGACAGGTACTCTTTATTGGGGGGGGCAATCGGTGTGTTTGGGGTGCACTGTAATTGGTAACTAGCTGTTACCACAATCTCCTCCTCACACAGGATTAGTGTGTGAGGAGGAGAACACGGTGACAGCTAGTTACCGTGTTCTCTGTTGACATTTGTGACCGGCTGTGATTGGACACAGCCGGTCACGTGGTAAAAAGCCAATTTCATTGGCTCTTGGCCTAGATCGGGGATGGGCTCTGTCCGAGGGACAAACCTCGTCCCCGATCGCCGCGCTGCACGCCCCCGGGGGGGCGCGCATTGAGGAGGGAACGAGCGGCTCGCGCTGGAGCCGCTCATGTGATCGGCTGTGATTGACACAGCCGATCACGTGGTAAACAGCCAATTTCATTGGCTGTTTACCTTGATCAGGGTTGGGCTCAGTCCAAGGGACGAGCCTCACCCCCGATTGCCACGCTGCGCGCCCCCGAGGGCGTGCAGTAGCGGCGAGACCGGGCGGCCGTCATATGATCTAGAAAGCCACCCTGCCGACGTCATTTTATTATACGCCGATAGGGAAGTGGTTAAGGGGGCAAATCCTTCCGGTCCAGAACTGGTTACGTTAGTTAAGTTGAACTCCAAGGCAAATATAAATGTCACACATTAATTCAGCTCTGAATTTAATAATACATCATTACTGTAGTCACCGTACAACTGCAGTCAAACTAGCGGAGGGAGAAGGAGCTGATTACTATACAATTACTACAATTACTGTACTATAGTGCTCATGTGCTAGCAAAGAACATGCTGATAGGAGAATAGAGCAAAGTGTAATGAGTGCATCAATGTTCTGCTCCTCCTTTCAGTGTCCAGTCATAGGCAGAGGAGGGACAAGACCTGTATGTGTAGTCTAACTACAGCTTCTGCCCTGCCTTAGAGGGCTATGCTGTGCCGCAGTATTTAGAAGTCTGGAGTTTCTTTTTTAGCCCCTCACTCACACCATGCATAGTGGAACTAAGCCTTCTTTCTCACAATTTTTAAAGCGCAATTCTCCCACAGTTCCAAGTGTCACACATAGGCTTTCCTGTGCGTGTTTGTCTTCCAAAATAATTCCCTGCTCCTTTTTGGGTGACAAGCTTCACACAATCTTTAAAGATGCATTTTGCCCCACAATTCTTTTATTCAACAATTACGCCATAAATCACGCAGCATTTTGGGCACCATTTAGAATGAATGACACCCAAACGCCCATTGCGTGTTTTGGAACGATTGCTGTGCAGTTTGAAATCGCAGGAGAATTGCAGCTATTCAGCCCATGATTCCAAATTGCAAAGTATGAATAGGGCCTTTATAATGAATGTTTGTATATATTTTTATTATGGATGATCAACATGTGTTGACAAAATAAATACATTTTTTTTATTATTATTTTACAGAAGCAGAATTAGGGTACATTTATGGGTTTAATAACTCAGATGTTAGGTTGGTCACTGCACTCAATCAAGGGATGAGCTTTTATTTAAATTTTCCTTCAAGATAAACAAACTTGCATACATTATAATATATAGTAATAAATGTCCTTACATTGTCCAGTGAAGCTATTTCCATTTCTTTTTTTGCCACAGTTAACTTTTGCTCAAGGTCTGTTAGCTGTTGTGCCTGCAAGACAGAATTAAAAGTAATCTCAGTCACACACAAAGTCAGACATAAACTAGTTCAGCCAGCCTTGGAATGTAATGCAAATGTCTGTGTAACTCATAAACATGTATGGCCATTTATAATAAGCTATTTAATTAACTAATTATGAACCTGCATCTGGTGGCTCTGAATCCTGCCTCCCTCTTTCCCCAGGAAAGTCTATTAAAATGATTTGTACTCTCATAAGTAAACAACTTAAAGCTTAGCATTTCAAAAGAATACACATATTATCTTCAGGGAATACACCTGCCTCATTTCAATTCAATAGTGCAATGTTGTCAGTAATAGTTGAATATTACACATGTTTATCCCCTTCCAGTGCTACAACATTATGTATTTTCGTTTTTTTTTTTTGTTTTTTTTAAATAAGCTATAAACAGTTGTTTTGGACTTGATAAAATTAATTACATTTAACAACTAAGTTTAGGGTTTTTTTTTTCTGTTACAAATCAACACAGGGGACAGTGCTTAGGCCTCATGCACACAGGGCATTAGATAAAATGAGCTGCAGAGCCACTACCAACGCCAGGAAAAAGCAGCTGTAAAAAAGTGCTTTTAGTAGCCTTTTTCATTGGCGTTATTGCACGTTTAGCCGCGTTAGTTTTTAGCAGCGTTTTTCTGCCTCTATTCAAAATCAATGGTTGCCTATGAGCCATCTTTGATACGGCTTTAAGCCCATTGATTTGAATGGAAGATTTGCTTTCTGAGGATCTTGAGGGGGAACTCCACGCCAAAATGGAAAAAAAATGTTGTGGGGTCCCCCCCAAATCCATACCAGACCCTTATCCGAGCAAGCAGCCTGGCAGGAAACGAGAGGGGATGAGCGAGCGGCCCCACCCCCTCATGGACCATTCCAGCCCACACGCCCTCAACATGGGGAGGTGGGTGCTTTGGGGCAAGGGGGTTCTGCACCCCCCACCCCAAAGCATCTTAGCCCCATGTTGATGGGGACAAAGGCCTCTTCCCGACAACCCTGGGTGGTGGTTGTGGGGGGTCTGCGGGCAGGGGACTTATTGGAATCTAGATGCCTCTTGTAACAAGGGGGTCCCCAGATTTAGCCCCCCCATGTGAATAAATATGGGGCACATTGTACCCCTATCCATTCACCCCAAAAAAGGCAATGAAGTGTAAAAAATGACAAGAGGCGGTTTTGAGAAGTCCTTTATTAAAAATCTCCCTCTGGTTTTCTCCCTCTGGTCTTCTCCCTCCAGTCTTTTCCCTCTGGTCTTCTTCCTCAGATCTTCTCCCTGTTGTCTTCTTCGCTGCAAACCCGGTCGTCTACTGACTATGTCTCCCATGATTATGACGGCTCCGCTCTTTGCGGCTTCTTATGTAGCTGTGGGGTTGGCCACCCAGTGATGTCGCCCGGAGACCCTGCCCCTTTGTGTCGTCACCTCATTTCCCCTCTATTACTTTTCTAAGAACAACCCAAAATTTGGGATTTTCTTTTATGTTTGATGACAATGATAAAAACATGAAAAAAAAAAAGCAAATAGAAAGGGCAAATCTCCCAAATGTAAGGCCCAGACAGCAATAAAAATCTGGTAGGCATTCTACATCTTCCCCACTCTGTACAAAAATTATTAGAAAAAAAGTTTTGAGTTAAGTTATATTTTAAGTTTTGGTTTAAATCAGAATTCAGCAGAATTTCACCATTTTGGAATCAAATGGGAAGTTAAAGTCAAGATGGTGTTTGATGGTTTTGGTTTTTAAGGGTGCAGTAAAATAAAACAAAAACAATGGAACAGAAATACGCATTATAGAAATCATTTAAAAAACCACAAATACAAAAACACAAGAAAAAAGGAGACCAAACTACCCTAAGGCTGCATTCACACTTGAGCGTAGCGTTTTACCATGTTTTTTTTTACCACGATTTTACCGCGATTTTTACAGCGATTTTTTTAGGCATTTTTGGAGGCAGGCATTGACATCTATCAAAAACGCTGGTAATCAGCCCAAAAAGAAGCTCATGTACTTTTTTCAGCTACAGGCGTTTTGCAAAACGCTCAGATGTGAACAGGGGCCATTTAAATGAATGGGGTTTTACTTGTTGGGCGTTTTGGAATGTTTTTTTTTGAGCGTTTTTGGAGCTGAAAAACACTCAAAAACGCCCAGGTGTGAAAAGAGCCTAAATATACTGAGAAACACAAAAAAAAAACTGAAAATGAGTTGATCATTTTATTTGCAAGCAAACATTGCTATAAAGAAAATGTAATGATTTACACTTCTGAAACATTTTTTTAATGTGAGATGACAAAACTGGTAATTGTGCAGCAAAATCAAGTTAATCTAATGTCATTCTTATTAACTCTGTTCCTGAGTCCTAAACCTTTACATTAGACCATTAAAAAATATAAGTGTAAGCTTCTACCATCCTTAGCCACACTCCAAAGACATACTGGTAGGTTACTTGGCTCCTGTCTAAATTGATCCTAGTATGTATCTATGCATGTAAGACAGGGCCCTTAAATTGTAACCTCCTTGAGGGCTGGAATGAGTGTGAATGTACAATATGTAAAGTGCTGAGAAAGTCGTTGGCGCTATAGAAATACCTGTAAAAAAATAAATACATTTGCCTCTGCTGGGTATTTTCTTTTCACATTTACATCCTACATTTTTATTTTCATTATTCTCCTTTTCTATTTTTTTTCTATTAAGCTGGTTTATTCTTTACATTTTTTTTTTTAACCTCTTGACACATACAGCGGCTGGATTTGTAGCACTATACCATTTATTGTTGCCTTGGGATACATTCTAAAATGACCATATTCTTATTGGTTGCTTACACATTTTATCCTTTTATGCTACCTAGAATAAATCACTTTGCTTAGTCGTGTTGAACAGTTACCATCCCTAGATATAAAGATTGTGCTTTATGATTGCTTTGTAATGTTTTTCAGTAAAAATTATCCTGCATTTTACGTTCAGTTGCTGTAACCATAACCATTATTATTGAGAAAAAGTGATTGTATCTGAAATTATATATTATTTATGAAAATGTATTTGCTTATAAATTTGGGATAAAATATAAACCTAATTTTTGTGTCAAAACTAATTCAGATATTTTCACTATGGTCACTTTTTATGTTCTGGAAAACCGTACATTTGTCCCGAAACATCACAGTTTAATTTCCCAAAGACTAAAACAGAAGATCGGACATTTACTAAACTTAATAAATGACATCTTCCGAGATTCTCAGTGGTATTACCACAGAATATTTCATTTACCAGCAGAAATGTGGCCCGTACAGATTTGTGGGCAATGAGTCCTCATGATTGAGGTGGAGTGCATTGATATTTGACCCTTTGTGGGAATGGTTAAGGGGTACTAGTATACTGGTCATTATTATAAAGCGGTTTTTCATATTCCATCATAAGTCTAACCCACATTACGTCAATTCCTTTTTTGGAAAATACAGAGGTGGGGAAGAGGTCCTTGATTGGGATAAAGGTGCTATGCAAGGAGGGTTGGCTTTCCCACCCCCTTACAACTTCCCCCCTCAATGTTGAAAGGCATGTGACCTTATATGGTACAGGAAATGGGGTCATGTTTGATGCCCTAATGAATTAAAATAAATACTCAAGTAAATCCAAGCTCAATCATAGTGCCCAGTGACATAATTCATGTCAATCGCAATGACTTGCCACTGTACATGCCATACTCCCACTGGTAGAAAATAGATTCCTGTCTGTGGTAATACTGCGGGAATCTTCGGTGATGCTGTTAACCAAATTTCACTATTTCTAGCAGTAAACCTAAATTACTGCAACTGGGAATCTGTAATTTTGAGGACCATCATGATTGGCCTAGATTGTATCTCTGGAAGCAGTGTTTGATGTGGATTTACTTCAGGGAACAATATTAAACTATATTTTAAAAGCAGGATAGTATGTGTTTGTATTTTATTTATTTTATTTCATTGAAAGACTTTGTTAGGGTACAAAGCTGCCTGCCTAATACTAAGAAAGGCACACCAGCACCAAAAAACTTATGGGTACAGACCTGAAAGCAGGGTCTGAGTGAATGCTTTTCATTAACTGGTGACTGAGGTCTGCATCGCCTGGGACATTGCTTTAGTGCCCGGCCCTGAACACTTCCTAAGATGTTGCTAAGAGACTTTTCAAGAAGAATTAGTTGCCAGGAGAAGGCAACTACATTCTGGAATATCCCATGGCTCCCTCTATCTCAACCAAAGTCTACAGCTACAAATTCAGAAAATGCAATCCCCTAGACTACTTATTGAGTCAGAAGTGTGGATGATATCATGTGCCTGGCTGCTCTTACACTGCACGAAAGGTGTATCTTGAATTAGGTAGCAGGACCAGTCAGAGTGTCTGTGGTACAAATATATACAACAAAGGTAAGAAAATAGATAAGAGGGTTAAAACAGAAAATGCAAGGAACAACCAGGCAGACATATCAAGAAGGGGGCCAGGACTGGGATTAGGAACAAAGAGAGCAGATATGGTAGCAGTGTACAGGTACTAGAACAGGATCACAGCAGGAAACAGAATCATGATTCTGACAATCAGCCTTTAACTATATTAATATCTTCATTGGTATAGTTATACTGTATTTTGAAAGGAGTAGGGAATGATTGAAATCTTTCCCAAGCTTTATTTTGCTACCTGTTGTTCTATTGGGGAGATTTCCATCACTTCCTTCCCTAATCACAACAGGGAGAGAGTAGAAAACTATCTAAACCAAGTAGAAAACCTTTCTTAGACAGATGACCCTTTAATAGGTGCTCCTTAACCTTCTGTTCAACAACATCTATACAATGTTGGCATTTCCATCACTTTTGACCTTCCCGTCACAAATTGGTGACAAGCTTCACCAGGAATAATGCAAAAAATAAAACTCCTCAGCCCAGGTGTAGGCAAAATACAACCCCAAAAGATGTTTTATCCATTCCCTTCACTATCTAAAACAGAAAAAAAAAAAGACAGCTAAGAGGCATAGATAATTAATTTGCTCACAATACACAGCCATGGTTGTTGGTTTATTCTAAGGAATGTTTTTAATTCAAGAAAACAGCTAGCACAATATAACGACCTATGATTATCTATTTTGTTCATTTTTGGTTGTACACAGTCATAAAACATTCATTATGCCCAATAGGAAACGCCTACGGAATGAACCATTGTCTAAGGATTGACACCTGTGTATTATGCACACTAAGAGCTGTTAGGGAATACATCTATGAATAGCTATATGAGGAATGTCTATTGTAATCAGTAGGGCAATGGATATACCAGTTTAACAGAGCAAGCAGGAATGTGCAATACAGTAAAAAAATAATGATCAATCACGACTAGGGTTGAGCGGACACCTAGATGTCCGTGTTCGACGGGTTCGGCCGAACTTTAAAAAAAAGTCCGGGTCCGTGTCCCGGACTTTTACCGAACTTTTCCCGGACACCGAACCCCATTGAAGTCAATGGGGACCCGAACTTTAAGGCACTAAAATGGCTCTAAAACACCAAAGGAAAGGGCTAGAGTGCTGCAAATGGCAGCAAAACGTAATTAAGAGCATGGCAAGTGCTCTGCAAACAAATGTGGATAGGGAAATAACTTAAAACAACAAAAAAAAACAGAAAAATAAAACAATGTTCTTCTTCATCTCTGAAGGACGAGGCCCATATGGAGTAGGAGGGAGGTTGAGGTGGTGGTGGATGTGGCGGTGACATAGGCGTGCGCACAGGGTGTGCTGGGTGTGCCTGGGCACACCCTAATCACCTAGGGCACATAGCATTGCCAGTGAGGAGATGGGAAAGATCTCCCTGGGACCTGCTCTGCTCTATTTCTCCTTGCCTACAGGTACATGGCCCCGATACATTACTCTCCCTGCTGGCAAACACATGCATGTGTATTTCAACTTTGGGGTGCACACCTTAATGCAATAGGCTGCGCACACCTATGGGCGGTGTAGGTGGAAGCGGCGGTGGAGGAGGACCAGGGCCGGATTAACAGCATCATGGGCTTGGTGCTGAGGATTTTGAAGGGCCTTAGGGCCGTGCCTTGCCATGCACCCAGAGGAGGAAGGGTGCAGCCATGCATGCCTAATTCAACATGGGATGCTGTCTCTGAAGCCCATAAACACATCCATGCATCGCCAACTGTCCCTCCTTGTCCGGCCTTCACGCTGTGTGGGGAGGTTCTGAGGGTGCTGCCTGGGGAAGCGAGCATAGAAGCCAGACTTCTGTGTTTACAAGTGACAGAAGAGCGGTAACAGTGAATATGGCCAACCCGGGGCCTATATAAAAGGTAGGGGCCTGGAGCTGCAGCTCCAATAGCCCCTACATTAATCTGGCCCTGAGGAGGAGGACGAGGTAGCCAACACTGCTTCTTTTCACAAATTTTAAATGAGGGTACACCCCAAAAGAGTGAGAAAGAGCAAAAATGGAACAATGGGTGGGTAAGGTCGGTATCCATTGCTATTCTGCATAAGGTACGGAAAAGTCCCATGGGATCCATGCCTGGTTCATTTTAATGAACGTGAGCTTGTCCACATTGTCTCTGGACAGGCGGCTGCGCTTGTCTGTTATAACGCCCCCAGCCGTGCTAAATACCCGTTCAGATAATACACTGGCTGCAGGGCACGCCAGCACCTCCAAGGCGTAAAGGGCAAGCTCAGGCCATGTGCCCAATTTGGAGACCCAGAAGTTGAAGGGGGCAGACCCGTCATTCACTACATGTAGGCGTGTGCACACATACTGCTCCACCATGTTGGTAAAATGCTGCCTCCTGCTAAGACGTTCCATCTGAGCTGCTGGTGCTGCTGTTTGTTGTGGCGTGCTGACAAAGCTTTTCCACATTTCGGCCATGCTAACCCTGCCTTCTGAGGTGCTGGCGGTGCCCTGGTTGCGTTGGCGACCTCCTCCTCCTCCTCCTCTGCCTTGTGCTTCCACTGTGGCCCCGCTGTCAGATGGGAATGCCAGCAGCATGGCGTCTACCAGCGTGCGCTTGTACTCGCGCATCTTGCGATCGCGCTCCAGTGAGTGAATTAAGGACGGTACGTTGTCCTTGTAACGGGGATCCAGCAGCGTGGCCACCCAGTAATCAGCACAAGTTAGAATGTGGGCAACTCGGCGGTCGTTGTGGAGACACTGCAGCATGTAATCGCTCATGTGTGCCAGGCTGCCCAGAGGCAACGAAAGGCTGTCCTCTGTGGGAGGTGTATGGTCCGTGTCCTCTGTATCCCCCCAGCCACGCACCAGTGATGGCCATGAGCTGGCCTGGGTGCCACCCTGCTGTGAACATGGTTCCATCTCCTCCTCCAGCTCCTCCTCCTCCTCATCCTCCTCATCCTCCAGAACTGTGCCCCTGCTGGACAATTGCGTCCCTGGCGTTTGCGTGTGCAGGAACCCACCCTCGGAGCCCCTTGCGAATGACTGCCCTGAAAGCCTTGGAAATGTTACCTCTTCATCCTCCTCCTCCTCCTCATCCTGTGCCACATCCTCTTCCATCATCGCCCGAATTGTTTTTTCAAGGAGGCATAGAAGTGGGATAGTTAAGCTGAGAACGGCGTCATTGCCACTGGCCATGTTGGTGGAGTACTCAAAACAGCGCAACAAGGCACACAGGTCTCGCATGGAGGCCCAGTTAAATTAAATAGCGGAATAGAAAATATGATCCAAAAAAAGTGTATGTATATCACACGTACACAACCACACTGGGCCCCAATTACTATTGTTTGTACCCCTAAAAGGCTAGATGAGGAGTAGGGGGAGTATGGAACAGGCAGCACCCTCAAACCTTCAGAAGTATGAGATGAACCCCAACAACTTGGAAAGGTGGATCTCTCTCACACGTACCGACACAGACTATCCCGCAATTCAATTGATCCTCAAAGGTTTTTATTGAATAGCGGAATAGGAAATATGATCAAAAAAAGTGTATGTATCTCGCACGTACACAACCACACTAGGCCCCAATTACTATTGTTTGTACCCCTAAAAGGCTAGATGAGGAGTAGGGGGGGTATGGAACAGGCAGCACCCTCAAACCTTCAGAAGTATGAGATGAACCCCAACAACTTGGAAAGGTGGATCTCTCTCACACGTACCGACACAGACTATCCCGCAATTCAATTGATCCTCAAAGGTTTTTATTGAATAGCGGAATAGGAAATATGATCAAAAAAAGTGTATGTATCTCGCACGTACACAACCACACTAGGCCCCAATTACTATTGTTTGTACCCCTAAAAGGCTAGATGAGGAGTAGGGGGGGTATGGAACAGGCAGCACCCTCAAACCTTCAGAAGTATGAGATGAACCCCAACAACTTGGAAAGGTGGATCTCTCTCACACGTACCGACACAGACTATCCCGCAATTCAATTGATCCTCAAAGGTTTTTATTGAATAGCGGAATAGGAAATATGATCAAAAAAAGTGTATGTATCTCGCACGTACACAACCACACTAGGCCCCAATTACTATTGTTTGTACCCCTAAAAGGCTAGATGAGGAGTAGGGGGGGTATGGAACAGGCAGCACCCTCAAACCTTCAGAAGTATGAGATGAACCCCAACAACTTGGAAAGGTGGATCTCTCTCACACGTACCGACACAGACTATCCCGCAATTCAATTGATCCTCAAAGGTTTTTATTGAATAGCGGAATAGGAAATATGATCAAAAAAAGTGTATGTATCTCGCACGTACACAACCACACTAGGCCCCAATTACTATTGTTTGTACCCCTAAAAGGCTAGATGAGGAGTAGGGGGGGTATGGAACAGGCAGCACCCTCAAACCTTCAGAAGTATGAGATGAACCCCAACAACTTGGAAAGGTGGATCTCTCTCACACGTACCGACACAGACTATCCCGCAATTCAATTGATCCTCAAAGGTTTTTATTGAATAGCGGAATAGGAAATATGATCAAAAAAAGTGTATGTATCTCGCACGTACAAAACCACACTAGGCCCCAATTACTATTGTTTGTACCCCTAAAAGGCTAGGAGTAGGGGGAGTATGGAACAGGCAGCACCCTCAAACCTTCAGAAGTATGAGATGAACCCCAACAACTTGGAAAGGTGGATCTCTCTCACACGTACCAACACAGACTATCCCCCAATTTAACTGATCCCCAAAGGTTTTTGATTAAATAGCGGAATAGAAAATATGATCCCAAAAAAGTGTATGTATATCACACGTACACAACCACACTAGGCCCCAATTACTATTGTTTGTACCCCTAAAAGGCTAGGAGTAGGGGGAGTATGGAACAGGCAGCACCCTCAAACCTTCAGAAGTATGAGATGAACCCCAACAACTTGGAAAGGTGGATCTCTCTCACACGTACCAACACAGACTATCCCCCAATTTAACTGATCCCCAGAGGTTTTTGATTAAATAGCGGAATAGAAAATATGATCCCAAAAAAGTGTATGTATATCACACGTACACAACCACACTAGGCCCCAATTACTATTGTTTGTACCCCTAAAAGGCTAGGAGTAGGGGGAGTATGGAACAGGCAGCACCCTCAAACCTTCAGAAGTATGAGATGAACCCCAACAACTTGGAAAGGTGGATCTCTCTCACACGTACCAACACAGACTATCCCCCAATTTAACTGATCCCCAGAGGTTTTTGATTAAATAGCGGAATAGAAAATATGATCCCAAAAAAGTGTATGTATATCACACGTACACAACCACACTAGGCCCCAATTACTATTGTTTGTACCCCTAAAAGGCTAGGAGTAGGGGGAGTATGGAACAGGCAGCACCCTCAAACCTTCAGAAGTATGAGATGAACCCCAACAACTTGGAAAGGTGGATCTCTCTCACACGTACCAACACAGACTATCCCCCAATTTAACTGATCCCCAAAGGTTTTTGATTAAATAGCGGAATAGAAAATATGATCCCAAAAAAGTGTATGTATATCACACGTACACAACCACACTAGGCCCCAATTACTATTGTTTGTACCCCTAAAAGGCTAGGAGTAGGGGGAGTATGGAACAGGCAGCACCCTCAAACCTTCAGAAGTATGAGATGAACCCCAACAACTTGGAAAGGTGGATCTCTCTCACACGTACCAACACAGACTATCCCCCAATTTAACTGATCCCCAAAGGTTTTTGATTAAATAGCGGAATAGAAAATATGATCCCAAAAAAGTGTATGTATATCACACGTACACAACCACACTAGGCCCCAATTACTATTGTTTGTACCCCTAAAAGGCTAGGAGTAGGGGGAGTATGGAACAGGCAGCACCCTCAAACCTTCAGAAGTATGAGATGAACCCCAACAACTTGGAAAGGTGGATCTCTCTCACACGTACCAACACAGACTATCCCCCAATTTAACTGATCCCCAAAGGTTTTTGATTAAATAGCGGAATAGAAAATATGATCCCAAAAAAGTGTATGTATATCACACGTACACAACCACACTAGGCCCCAATTACTATTGTTTGTACCCCTAAAAGGCTAGGAGTAGGGGGAGTATGGAACAGGCAGCACCCTCAAACCTTCAGAAGTATGAGATGAACCCCAACAACTTGGAAAGGTGGATCTCTCTCACACGTACCAACACAGACTATCCCCCAATTTAACTGATCCCCAAAGGTTTTTGATTAAATAGCGGAATAGAAAATATGATCCCAAAAAAGTGAATGTATATCACAAGTACACAACCACACTAGGCCCCAATTACTATTGTTTGTACCCCTAAAAGGCTAGGAGTAGGGGGAGTATGGAACAGGCAGCACCCTCAAACCTTCAGAAGTATGAGATGAACCCCAACAACTTGGAAAGGTGGATCTCTCTCACACGTACCAACACAGACTATCCCCCAATTTAACTGATCCCCAAAGGTTTTTGATTAAATAGCGGAATAGAAAATATGATCCCAAAAAAGTGTATGTATATCACACGTACACAACCACACTAGGCCCCAATTACTATTGTTTGTACCCCTAAAAGGCTAGGAGTAGGGGGAGTATGGAACAGGCAGCACCCTCAAACCTTCAGAAGTATGAGATGAACCCCAACAACTTGGAAAGGTGGATCTCTCTCACACGTACCAACACAGACTATCCCCCAATTTAACTGATCCCCAAAGGTTTTTGATTAAATAGCGGAATAGAAAATATGATCCCAAAAAAGTGTATGTATATCACACGTACACAACCACACTAGGCCCCAATTACTATTGTTTGTACCCCTAAAAGGCTAGGAGTAGGGGGAGTATGGAACAGGCAGCACCCTCAAACCTTCAGAAGTATGAGATGAACCCCAACAACTTGGAAAGGTGGATCTCTCTCACACGTACCAACACAGACTATCCCCCAATTTAACTGATCCCCAGAGGTTTTTGATTAAATAGCGGAATAGAAAATATGATCCCAAAAAAGTGTATGTATATCACACGTACACAACCACACTAGGCCCCAATTACTATTGTTTGTACCCCTAAAAGGCTAGGAGTAGGGGGAGTATGGAACAGGCAGCACCCTCAAACCTTCAGAAGTATGAGATGAACCCCAACAACTTGGAAAGGTGGATCTCTCTCACACGTACCAACACAGACTATCCCCCAATTTAACTGATCCCCAAAGGTTTTTGATTAAATAGCGGAATAGAAAATATGATCCCAAAAAAGTGTATGTATATCACACGTACACAACCACACTAGGCCCCAATTACTATTGTTTGTACCCCTAAAAGGCTAGGAGTAGGGGGAGTATGGAACAGGCAGCACCCTCAAACCTTCAGAAGTATGAGATGAACCCCAACAACTTGGAAAGGTGGATCTCTCTCACACGTACCAACACAGACTATCCCCCAATTTAACTGATCCCCAGAGGTTTTTGATTAAATAGCGGAATAGAAAATATGATCCCAAAAAAGTGTATGTATATCACACGTACACAACCACACTAGGCCCCAATTACTATTGTTTGTACCCCTAAAAGGCTAGGAGTAGGGGGAGTATGGAACAGGCAGCACCCTCAAACCTTCAGAAGTATGAGATGAACCCCAACAACTTGGAAAGGTGGATCTCTCTCACACGTACCAACACAGACTATCCCCCAATTTAACTGATCCCCAGAGGTTTTTGATTAAATAGCGGAATAGAAAATATGATCCCAAAAAAGTGTATGTATATCACACGTACACAACCACACTAGGCCCCAATTACTATTGTTTGTACCCCTAAAAGGCTAGGAGTAGGGGGAGTATGGAACAGGCAGCACCCTCAAACCTTCAGAAGTATGAGATGAACCCCAACAACTTGGAAAGGTGGATCTCTCTCACACGTACCAACACAGACTATCCCCCAATTTAACTGATCCCCAAAGGTTTTTGATTAAATAGCGGAATAGAAAATATGATCCCAAAAAAGTGTATGTATATCACACGTACACAACCACACTAGGCCCCAATTACTATTGTTTGTACCCCTAAAAGGCTAGGAGTAGGGGGAGTATGGAACAGGCAGCACCCTCAAACCTTCAGAAGTATGAGATGAACCCCAACAACTTGGAAAGGTGGATCTCTCTCACACGTACCAACACAGACTATCCCCCAATTTAACTGATCCCCAAAGGTTTTTGATTAAATAGCGGAATAGAAAATATGATCCCAAAAAAGTGTATGTATATCACACGTACACAACCACACTAGGCCCCAATTACTATTGTTTGTACCCCTAAAAGGCTAGGAGTAGGGGGAGTATGGAACAGGCAGCACCCTCAAACCTTCAGAAGTATGAGATGAACCCCAACAACTTGGAAAGGTGGATCTCTCTCACACGTACCAACACAGACTATCCCCCAATTTAACTGATCCCCAAAGGTTTTTGATTAAATAGCGGAATAGAAAATATGATCCCAAAAAAGTGTATGTATATCACACGTACACAACCACACTAGGCCCCAATTACTATTGTTTGTACCCCTAAAAGGCTAGGAGTAGGGGGAGTATGGAACAGGCAGCACCCTCAAACCTTCAGAAGTATGAGATGAACCCCAACAACTTGGAAAGGTGGATCTCTCTCACACGTACCAACACAGACTATCCCCCAATTTAACTGATCCCCAAAGGTTTTTGATTAAATAGCGGAATAGAAAATATGATCCCAAAAAAGTGTATGTATATCACACGTACACAACCACACTAGGCCCCAATTACTATTGTTTGTACCCCTAAAAGGCTAGGAGTAGGGGGAGTATGGAACAGGCAGCACCCTCAAACCTTCAGAAGTATGAGATGAACCCCAACAACTTGGAAAGGTGGATCTCTCTCACACGTACCAACACAGACTATCCCCCAATTTAACTGATCCCCAAAGGTTTTTGATTAAATAGCGGAATAGAAAATATGATCCCAAAAAAGTGTATGTATATCACACGTACACAACCACACTAGGCCCCAATTACTATTGTTTGTACCCCTAAAAGGCTAGGAGTAGGGGGAGTATGGAACAGGCAGCACCCTCAAACCTTCAGAAGTATGAGATGAACCCCAACAACTTGGAAAGGTGGATCTCTCTCACACGTACCAACACAGACTATCCCCCAATTTAACTGATCCCCAGAGGTTTTTGATTAAATAGCGGAATAGAAAATATGATCCCAAAAAAGTGTATGTATATCACACGTACACAACCACACTAGGCCCCAATTACTATTGTTTGTACCCCTAAAAGGCTAGGAGTAGGGGGAGTATGGAACAGGCAGCACCCTCAAACCTTCAGAAGTATGAGATGAACCCCAACAACTTGGAAAGGTGGATCTCTCTCACACGTACCAACACAGACTATCCCCCAATTTAACTGATCCCCAGAGGTTTTTGATTAAATAGTGGAATAGAAAATATGATCCCAAAAAAGTGTATGTATATCACACGTACACAACCACACTAGGCCCCAATTACTATTGTTTGTACCCCTAAAAGGCTAGGAGTAGGGGGAGTATGGAACAGGCAGCACCCTCAAACCTTCAGAAGTATGAGATGAACCCCAACAACTTGGAAAGGTGGATCTCTCTCACACGTACCAACACAGACTATCCCCCAATTTAACTGATCCCCAAAGGTTTTTGATTAAATAGCGGAATAGAAAATATGATCCCAAAAAAGTGTATGTATATCACACGTACACAACCACACTAGGCCCCAATTACTATTGTTTGTACCCCTAAAAGGCTAGGAGTAGGGGGAGTATGGAACAGGCAGCACCCTCAAACCTTCAGAAGTATGAGATGAACCCCAACAACTTGGAAAGGTGGATCTCTCTCACACGTACCAACACAGACTATCCCCCAATTTAACTGATCCCCAAAGGTTTTTGATTAAATAGCGGAATAGAAAATATGATCCCAAAAAAGTGTATGTATATCACACGTACACAACCACACTAGGCCCCAATTACTATTGTTTGTACCCCTAAAAGGCTAGGAGTAGGGGGAGTATGGAACAGGCAGCACCCTCAAACCTTCAGAAGTATGAGATGAACCCCAACAACTTGGAAAGGTGGATCTCTCTCACACGTACCAACACAGACTATCCCCCAATTTAACTGATCCCCAAAGGTTTTTGATTAAATAGCGGAATAGAAAATATGATCCCAAAAAAGTGTATGTATATCACACGTACACAACCACACTAGGCCCCAATTACTATTGTTTGTACCCCTAAAAGGCTAGGAGTAGGGGGAGTATGGAACAGGCAGCACCCTCAAACCTTCAGAAGTATGAGATGAACCCCAACAACTTGGAAAGGTGGATCTCTCTCACACGTACCAACACAGACTATCCCCCAATTTAACTGATCCCCAAAGGTTTTTGATTAAATAGCGGAATAGAAAATATGATCCCAAAAAAGTGTATGTATATCACACGTACACAACCACACTAGGCCCCAATTACTATTGTTTGTACCCCTAAAAGGCTAGGAGTAGGGGGAGTATGGAACAGGCAGCACCCTCAAACCTTCAGAAGTATGAGATGAACCCCAACAACTTGGAAAGGTGGATCTCTCTCACACGTACCAACACAGACTATCCCCCAATTTAACTGATCCCCAAAGGTTTTTGATTAAATAGCGGAATAGAAAATATGATCCCAAAAAAGTGTATGTATATCACACGTACACAACCACACTAGGCCCCAATTACTATTGTTTGTACCCCTAAAAGGCTAGGAGTAGGGGGAGTATGGAACAGGCAGCACCCTCAAACCTTCAGAAGTATGAGATGAACCCCAACAACTTGGAAAGGTGGATCTCTCTCACACGTACCAACACAGACTATCCCCCAATTTAACTGATCCCCAAAGGTTTTTGATTAAATAGCGGAATAGAAAATATGATCCCAAAAAAGTGTATGTATATCACACGTACACAACCACACTAGGCCCCAATTACTATTGTTTGTACCCCTAAAAGGCTAGGAGTAGGGGGAGTATGGAACAGGCAGCACCCTCAAACCTTCAGAAGTATGAGATGAACCCCAACAACTTGGAAAGGTGGATCTCTCTCACACGTACCAACACAGACTATCCCCCAATTTAACTGATCCCCAAAGGTTTTTGATTAAATAGCGGAATAGAAAATATGATCCCAAAAAAGTGTATGTATATCACACGTACACAACCACACTAGGCCCCAATTACTATTGTTTGTACCCCTAAAAGGCTAGGAGTAGGGGGAGTATGGAACAGGCAGCACCCTCAAACCTTCAGAAGTATGAGATGAACCCCAACAACTTGGAAAGGTGGATCTCTCTCACACGTACCAACACAGACTATCCCCCAATTTAACTGATCCCCAAAGGTTTTTGATTAAATAGCGGAATAGAAAATATGATCCCAAAAAAGTGTATGTATATCACACGTACACAACCACACTAGGCCCCAATTACTATTGTTTGTACCCCTAAAAGGCTAGATGAGGAGTAGGGGGAGTATGGAACAGGCAGCACCCTCAAACCTTCAGTATGAGATTGTGTTCACTGTACCCCACAAAGATTGAGTTCACTGCACCCCACAATGATTGTGTTCACTGCACCCCACAAAGATTGTGTTCACTGCACCTCACAAAGATTGTGTTCACTGTACCCCCCAAAGATTGTGTTCACTGCACCCCACAAAGATTCTGTTCACTGTACCCCACAAAGATTGTGTTCACTGCACCCCAAAAAGATTGTGTTCACTGCACCCCAAAAAGGATGTTGTTCACTGCACCCCAAAAAGGATGTTGTTCACTCCACCCCAAAAAGATTGTGTTCACTGCACCCCACAAAGATTGTGTTCACTGCACCCCAAAAAGATTGTGTTCACTGCACCCCAAAAATGATTTTGTTCACTGCACCCCAAAAAGGATTTTGTTCACTGCACCCCAAAAAGGATGTTGTTCACTCCACCCCAAAAAGATTGTGTTCACTGCACCCCAAAAAGATTGTGTTCACTGCACCCCACAAAGGATTTTGTTCACTGCACCCCAAAAAGATTGTGTTCACTGCACCCCAAAAAGGATGTTGTTCACTGCACCCCAAAAAGGATTTTGTTCACTGCACCCCAAAAAGATTGTGTTCACTGCACCCCACAAAGGATTTTGTTCACTGCACCCCACAAAGATTGTGTTCACTGCACACCAAAAAGGATTGTGTTCACTGCACCCCAAAAAGATTTTGTTCACTGCACCCCAAAAAGATTGTGTTCACTGCAGCCCAAAAAGATTGTGTTCACTGCAGCCCAAAAAGATTGTGTTCACTGCAGCCCAAAAAGATTGTGTTCACTGCAGCCCAAAAAGATTGTGTTCACTGCAGCTCACACACAGAAAAATGGATGTGGATCACTGACACCTGCCTATCTCCAATCCCACACCACACAGCAATATCGATTGTAGTTTGTAGAACACAGTTTCCCTAAAATTCAGCAGACTCTGTCCCTAACAGGATTGAGAAGAGATCGTAGATCAGGATTGAGTGCAGACCCCACCCCCCACACAGCAATATCGATTGTAGTTTGTAGAAGACACTGACCCTATATAATTCAGCAGACTCTATCCCTAAAATGCCTACAACTCGCCCTGCCTAAACACTCCGACCTGTCCCTCAATTCTATCCGGACACAAATGGTTTTTTCCTGCCTATCTTTCCCTAATCAGCAGCCAGCACGTTGATGTGTGCTCTGTCCCTGAATCTAAGCAGCATAATGACGCCGCTGCGGCTGCCTCGAACTTATAAAGACTTGGTCACATGCTTCAGACGGCCAATCACAGCTACTGAGACATTTGCAGGCATGGCTGGGATGGCTTAAGGCACACCAGTTAAACGATTGTTGATTGGCTGTTGAAAGCCCGCCATGAAAAGAGCGCCAAAGCATGCAAAACCCGGAAATAAAACGACCGAACACGGATTTTTACCCGAACATACAGTAAAGTGTCCGTGTCCGTGTTCGGGTACAAAAAATCCAATTATTCGGTACGAACACGAATAATACAGTCCGTGTTCGCTCAACACTAATCACGACTCCCACTGGAGATAATAGTTAGCTGAAATCTGATTTCCATAACCTATCCTTGTTGCTCCAGCCAGTCCTTTGCATTTCCACCCACCCATCATTTTGCTTTTTCTATCATTTCCACTATTACAGCCTGGAGAAAAGAGTGCAATGATATGACTGTGACTGTCTTTCTGAAATAAATACTAATGCCGTTACTTTATCTGCTACTTTAGGATGATTGTATATGGGCAGTAGGACCTAAAACTTTCTACATTTGCGTTTCAATATATCTTTATTGAAATTTAGGTACAAAGATTCCGTAACTGCGGAGCAGAAAAAAAAAAGAATGAGAAAGTAGCCTTGCAATGTAATAAGATATTAATGTCAGCCATCATACATTGATAAATCTTTGATATATACATCAATAATAACAGTACACATCAGGCTGTCTTCTTGCTATTATTGGTGGGAATACCAGTTTGACCAGTCCTGCAAAGCAGCTTCAAAGATCTTAATTTAATCGAACCTAGGAGCCATAGTTTTCTCAAACTAGTATGTTGAGTGGATAATAGTTATTACTTCTGATAGGTTAGGTGCCCGGTCTTCTTTCCAGTACCTAGTGATCGTTAGACAAGCTGCCAGCAAAATGGCAGTAACCACTTTTCAGTGTGTCACAGGAAAGTCTTCAATACCGAGATTAAGTTTCGCTAGGTCAGGCATTGGATCCGTTAAGATGCCTGTGACACCTGAAAGGAGTCGGAACACACTTTGCCAAAAGCTCCTAAGGTTTTTGCAAGACCAAAAAACATGGAAAAGATTACCTACTTGGCCACAACCTCTCCAACATAAGGTACCACCAAGATATTAATTTCTGGGTGAGCTCCCAGTTGTTAACACAGTGCGACACAGCAAAGGAGTGTCGCAGTGCATTAAGCCACTAGTGAGGTTCATAGGTTTTTTGTAGGTCCACCTCCCACGCCAAGAATGTGGAACTCTTGGTGAAGTTAATTTGTTTTGCAGCAGGTTGTAAAAGAAGAGTATTCCCTAGGGAGTCTGAGGCGCACTATGGAAGAACTGTCAAATATTAAGAAGTATTTGGATTTTAGAAGGAGGTTTAGCCATCACAAGGTGTCTCATACTAAAAGGTTTGAGGAGAACATGAGCAGGAAGAATTTGAATCTTGCTCAGGTTTTTGAAACTTCCCAACTTGTCACCATCATACAGGTCTGCCACCATTGATAGATTGTAGGAGGACCATTTAGTGGGGGCTAGGTGGGGCAAGAGTTTGTTAAATATATCAAATGGTAGTGGGACATCTGTATAGTCCTCAGCGTGCAGTTTTTTGGTTATATATTTCCCTCCAGGCTCGCAAGGATGCCGCGTCCGTGATGGGAAGGGAATCTAGAGACCGTGGGGACCAGACATCAGCTAGTAGGAGTAGGTGTTGGCTAGGGGTTGAGGATATTGTCTCCTCAATCTCTATCCACATCTTGTCAGGTGAAGGAGCGAACCAGTACCTTAGTGTTTTTAGGTGCGCTGCTATATAGTATTCCTTGAGATCAACCATTCCTATGCCACCTATGGATTTATGTTTGATCATTTGGGCATATTTCAACACATGCGCAGCAGACCGCAGCATTGCTGTTTGCAATCTCTGTCTGAAGTGGATCAAGCATGGCCTGAACACCAGCTGCTTGGGCACCAAATGCTTGACAAGACATATGACGACCTGCCATGAAGTCCGTTGGCAACAGCACCTGAAAGACCCACATCATAATAAAATGCAGACTTCTCCTTGCTCCTCATCTGGGATCTCTACCCCTACTATACCTCAGGTTCTCTCAAAAACCTGCACTGAGAGGGATGATGGTAAAGCAATGGTACTTGCATCCAATCTGCTAGCAGTATACCACCTGTTGGTTTGACCAGCAGGCAAATTTCGCTACCCCAGTTGTTGAACCATAAAAGGAATTACTGTCCCAGCCATCCACATGCTCAGCGTCTAAATGCTAGCTTGGCCAAATTGATAGCACTACAACTGCTGCCTTTTCATCTGGTAGACTCTGCCCCCTTTTGTGAATTTGCTGAATGTGCTGTACTTTATGGGCACATTAAGGGATCCCACAGGCACAATATTTAAAGGAATGTTTCATTTTTATTTTTTCACTTTAAGCCTAATTAAAATCAATACTACTTTAAAAACAATTGTTTTAAAAAATTTTTTTTTGCATTGATGCATGTCCCCCAGGGCAGTATCTGGGTCCCCATACACTTTTTATGGCAATAACTTGCTTATAAAGCCTTTAAAATTAGGACTTTTAATTTTTCATGTTCGTGTCCCATAGACTTTAATATGGTTCGAATGTTCACTAGAACTTCAAAATGTTCTGGTGCGAACAGAACTGGGGGGGTATTCGGCCCATCACTATTCGTTAGTAAACCCATCAGTGCCTGGTGACTTCCCTGTTGCCAAGATTTTGATAACACAAGCAATTTCAGCTGCTGTGAAGGGGGTGTTAGGTTGTTGTAACTGTGTTTCAGAAAATTTCGGTAAATGTAGCCATAGTATTCAGCAAATGCATCTACTATGTGTTGGGGATTCATTAACTTCTAAGATTGCAAATGCATGTAGCAGGAATATAATTTTAGTTTTGCTACGCTACACCTTAAGTTTATTTACCAGAAACTTCCCTGCTTTATTACTATGGGAGTAATATTGGAGTTTTAGTCGGCATTGTTATTTGTCATGTTGGACTGAAGCTGAAGTTTATGCGAGTTTGTGGTCTGAAAGGATATCCCATGGTCTTAGAAGCGGATGCCTTCATCGAGTGATGTCACTGAGGTGTTGTTGACGTTACGTGTAATGAGGAGCTTAGCTGGATATTTCCACTGGTAGTTGATTAAGTGGTTTCTGAGGGCTTTGGTCCAGATTGGTCCAGATTTGGTCCAGATTTTTGCGTTGGTGTAAAGTGTGGGGCAGAGAGGTCGGGAAATACCTGAAGGCCTGCTGCTTGCTCCGGGGGATGTTCTTTCCTGCAAAATGCTTCCAAACTTTGTTCTTTGGCTTGAAAAATGGATACACAGAAGGGCATCTCGTGGAACATGTGCGGGCAGAAAGGGGGGCTTGGTGCACCCTGTCGATTGTTAGATCAGCAGATGTGAAAGACGGCATGACTGCTTGGAAAATATCTTTAACGTAATGTGGCAGCTGGGAAGGTGGTACTGACTCTGGTATGCCCCGTATTTTTAAATAATTGAGCCAGGGCCTATCTTCCAGATCAGCAAGACTATTCTTAATAAAGGCTATGTCGTCTTTCTGGGCCTCATGTGCATCAACCAAGGTGTTAAATGAAGTGACATATTCACCCATTGTTTTCTACGTGTCCTATCCTGTCACCCAGTATTTGGACATCCACATTCACTTTGTGTATACATGAAAGCAGATCTGTTTGCAGAAAAGCTCTCAGTGAGATCAACATATCTTTCAGTGTAGTATCTGAAATAGGCTGGCCTGTTGTGGGGTATGCAATGATGGGGTATTCGAGAGGAGTCCCAGTTACTTTCGGTGTTGTTTGAGACTTTACCTCCATCTGAGGTTCTTCACCTCCCTTTGGTTCACATTCTCGACGAGGCCTCAATTTGGCTGGGCTTTATGTTGAAGGGGTAGAGGTCCCTTAGCCTCCAGGAGTTCCTCCATTATGCAGGGCAGCTGCTGAGCTTGCAACCATAGCCTGTGTTTCTTCTACTAGAGCCTGAGTGTCCCTCGCCGCCATCTTGCCAAGGACAGTGGCTCACCACAGGGAAGAATCCTGATAATTTAGCGGGATTCAGGGGTTCTCTTGGGCGTTGGGACAAGCCTGCAGGTGCAAGTGAGTGTTGGGCAGAAGTAGAGGCTTTGGGTGTCTGTGCAGCGGCGCTGATCCATGTGAATTCACTGGCCACACTAGAAGCTATAGGATCATACGCCCATTCACTTTGGCGGTCACCACGCCCCCTCTCAAACTTTCAACATTTGTAACCAGCAGTTCAGTCTTGACTAGAGAGAAGAGTATTGTGATGTAAGCTTGGGGTGGACCACAGCAGGTGTAATGTACCAGCCTTCAAAATACTTAATTGAGACTTGCCTCTAAGAACTGTTCTAGAAGTGAAAAACATTGGAAGACCTAGTTCACACAGGCAAAAAATTGTAAACTCTAATCTGAAGAGCTTGTGTACAGATGCATTTACAACACTTTTAATAGGTTTCAAGAAAATGTACATAAAATAATATTTTAGCTGCACATTTAACTGTTAATTATTGCAGACTTTTATTTATGTTAAACTGTATAAATCAGGAAATAGAGGTAAGTGAATAATCTAGACTTCACTGGGAGTTTATCTAATCTATTCCCAAGGTCCTTTTAGTGAAATTGCTATTGTCTTTAATCTTACTTTTTTAAAGTTTTGCCAAAGGTGAACTTATGCCTATTAGCATTATTCCAGTGTTAGAAGAGAAATGAATCCCATAAAACAGAGTGCTCTGAAAATATCAGCTGAAAACTGAAAGGCATAAAGCTCTTGCATGTCCTGATTTAGAAGAATTGGAGGGATTTATTATAGTGGGAACAGGCTTGACAAAGAGTTTCTACCCCAAAACTTTGCCCATTCAAAGTTCTCTCCTCTTTTTTTTACCATAATAATGCATTTATTTGTTATGAAGGTATTTTTTTTTTAGGTATTTCTATGTAATTTTATACTTGGTGCATCTTTTCCCCATATTTTATTATAATTATCTCTATACATGTTTACGCTGTATACTTTTATACAGTATGTTGCCTCTGCTGACATGGATGTTACTTTTCTGTGGAGTGTAATAAATATTCCCAAATATAAAATAATATTTCTGCAGTACACACTGCTTTGTGGTATGCCTATTACATGTATATACCTATAGTCCTTTTAGGGGTTTTTAAGGGATTATACCCTATATAATTCAAGCACCCTGCTGAGTAATATAAGCAATAAATGCCTTTATAAATAAGCATTTGTGAGCCATATAACAACATCAGGCTTTTGCATACATTGTTGAAAGATTTGGAGGGGTTTAAAATAAAGGATGGTGCTGGTCTGTATTTATCATAATGTCAATTGTGGGCCAGTGGCTATGGTAGAAGCAGGGTAGGGGAGGCAGCACCAAGCCTTAAGTATATAAATTGGAATATTTTTTCCATATTTTGTTTCCTTTTTCTGGTCACTTATTGAGATTTGTTGCTAAATTCAGGAACAAAACTGTAAATGATAGAGTGCAAGTGAGGTTTAAAAGAGTTAGAATCTTCAGAAAACAGAAAAAACTATTTCTCCTTTTTTCTTGCTATAAACTAGAAGAGATGCTGCTTCCCAGCTTGCATTCTAGCATTAGTTCTTGCTAAAATAAATATATGACACAAGGGGCTTCATTATTAAAATGTGCATAGGCAGAGTGAATTCAAAATTTTGGATGACCCCTTTGTCTTGGGGCATCCCCTGCTTTATGGAGTCATGCCATTAGGCTCAAGCAACTATTTCCTTTTTGACAGGTTATAGCTTAGAGCTCCACACCTCATTTCAACCTGTTCTTTTAAATATGGTCCTGGAAGGGGCTTGTAAGTTGTTACTCCCACCCACACTGATCTGAAATTAAAAAAAGAAAACATATTTAACCACTTCTAGACCAGAAGGATTTACCCCCTTAATGACCAGGCCATTTTTTGTGATACGGCACTGCACTATTATAACTGACAATTGCGTAGTCGTGCGATACTGTACCCAAATAAAATTGATGTCTTTCCCCCCCCCCCCACAAATGGAGCTTTAATTTGGTGGTATTTGATCACCTGTACAATTTTTATTTTTTGCATTATAAACAAAAAATAGCGACAATTCTGAAATAAAAAAAAATTCCCAATAAAAAAAAAAAATAAAAATCAATTTTTTTCACCTTTTTAGGTCAATTTGTATTCTGCTACATTTTTCTGGTAAAAAAAAAAATCCCAATAAGCGTATATTGATCGGTTTGCGCAATTATTATCTCGTCTACAAACTAAGGAATAGATTTATGTAATTTTTTTTTTTGACTAGTAATGGCGGCGATTAGCGATTTTTACCGGGACTGCTACATTGCGGTGGACAGGTCAGACACCTAACTGACATTTTTGACACCTTTGGGGGGACCAGTGACATTACTACAGTAATCAGTGCTAAAAATATGCACTGTTACTGTAGTAATGACACTGGCAGGGAAGGGGTTAACACCAGGTGCAATGAAAGTGTTAAATGTGTCCCTAGAGGGTGCTTTATAACTGTGGGGGGGTGGGCTTTTTGCAAGAACACAGAGACCTGTGTTTCTAAATAAGGGGAACACTGGATCCCTGTGATCAAAACTGACAGAACAGTGGTCTGCTGTGTTTAAAATGGCAGACTGCCATTCTATCTCCATGGGGAGCCATCGGGGGTGCCCGCCAGACCCACTGATTGTCTCCCCCTGTGGCCAATCGGCATGTGCGCGTGCCCCCACTAGCGGTCCTGGGAAGCGACGTAGATGTACGTTGTTTCGAGGGACAGAGTGGACCTGCTGCAGTAAAACTACGGCGGCTGGTCTGCAAGTGGTTAAATAAAGACTACTACTCTATTTTAACACTTTTATTGAACCTGCAAAATATTATTTTCTCTGTGGCTTCCATCCATGGACAGAAGTAAATCTCTACTAGATTTTTGGTTTTATATTATGCTTGATTCTCAAGCTCCATTAAAGCACTAATGCATTTTTAAGGAACAGCACCCTTCAAGTGTATAAATGTAAAAGCATTGTTTAAAATAATTTTAGCGTAATTTCTATTGTTGTGGTCGATTTATGACAGCTATCTATTAATACAACTGAAAAAATAGAAGAGTGTAAATTTGATTTTATATATACAGTAAGATGCACATTAATCCTGTATTATGTGGAGTTTTACTGAAGGCACAATTTAATCTTTGTAATCATTTGGAGTAATGTGATTTGCTAGTTAATGTGATCAATTAGATGAATGATTGATATACTGTATTCGACAAGTAGTTTTCCTATATATTGTGTTACTAATACTTTATTGTGACAGAACCATTACCTTTGTAAATTATATACATTGCCACAATTATTTCTTTAAAGGCTGTTCTCGTGTCACTATAATCAGTGAAAATCACTGCAATTTTACTCATACCAATCTGTACTCAAATTTGCTATTTGGCAAAGCGAAATTCTGGTACATTTGGCTTTGAAATACAGACCTGCTTGTCTCTCACTTGACCTATAACATCACTGGATCAATAAAGGATGGGTAAGCTATTCTGTATTAAGGAAAAACGAACAGCTGAGACCCTCTCTGCCCATACGTTTTTTGTTTCAGCTGCTTGACAGTAGGCTAATTCCTATTAATACAACTCAAACAATGAATGAGTGTGATTTACTGCAGCCTTTTTCAACCAGGGTGCCCAGGCACCCTGGGGTGCCTTGAGGTTTCTTCAGGGGTGCCTCGGCAAAATGCCTAAAAATTGATCAAAAATTGTATACAAGCAGGCGGGTGGAATGATGTCATCAGTTGATAAGGACGATGTCTGTTGCCTCCACACCATTCTTGTTTGACCCTTCTCTGCTCCTCTCCCTCAACACTGGGTTACATTAGCTGACTGATGGAAAGAAATTGAGGGAGAAAAGAAACATTGGAACACTAGTCAGTACCAGTGTGCAAAAGTGTATTTGCTTTGGATGAATTAATCACCTATAACTTTGGGTGTCCTACATGTGGATGTTGTTGCATTATGTAAAACTATTAGAATTGTTTTTCACATTTTAGAATGGGGTGCCTTGAGACTTTACATCATTTTAAACTGTGCCTTGAGATTGTCTATAACTTTAAAGGGTGCCTTGACTGAAAAAAAGGTTGAGAAACACAGATTTACTGTAATGTGTATGAGGGGATTGGGGGGGGGGGGGATTGTAACATTACAATCTATTGCTTGAGGAAAATATATTCAGTCTGATGTAGACACACTGATCCTGGGTGTAACTTTCAACAGCAAATTGTGTGTAGAAGAATTTAGGCTCACCTATAGCCAAGTTATATTTGTATTTTTAATTCCCAGTCAAGTTGTAAACTGTATTTATTACCTGTGATTTTTAAAGCTTTGACATTTTTTATATCACTTGCAGTTTCTCCTAATAAGGCAGTGGGTAGAATGTCTTTAGCTCTAAATGCAGCAATCCCTGAGTATTGGAACTCAAAAACCCCACCACTCCCTCATCTCCCAATCCACAGCAATATTTCATTCACAGATCATGTGGTGGGTGTTACTAAGTGGGAAGAGCATGATTTTCTGAATCCCTTCACCAGATAAGTACCTGTATCACCACTCACCAGTCAGTTACTTCTTGAACAGATGGTAAGGCCATTAAACATTAAATAACAGGACCACCTTCGGCAAAGTTTTCTGTATGACTGATGCGCCTGCCACTCATGCAGATGCAGATGCAGTGGCCAGCAACGTTTTGCTCAGTGACATTGAACTTGCACTTCTAACAGGCTTCATGTCACTGATGAGGTTTGACCATTGCACCTACCTATGTGACAGGCATAGTAGCTGGGCAAGAAGCTCAGTGATGTGGTTTTACTAAGCTCCGCTTTACTGACCCCACTCAAACTACACTCTACAATCCGTGCTGCTCCAGCCTCATCGATGCCCCCTCCGTGCCTCCACGAGTGTCACCTAAGGTAGCTGTTTCAACTGACCTTGTGGGAGGCATGGCTCTCGTAAAGAATAAATATAGAGATGACAGTTCATTACTACAACTTAAATGGAAAAATATGGAATTTAAAAACCCCAAATACTTACCTGAATCTATGGGCACATGATGCAGTCCCAAGTCTTCTCTCCACCTCACGGTATGGTGGGAGGATCCCTCCTTGGGTGTCGACTTTGCTGGGGACCAAGGGAACTAGTCAGTGGCAGAAAAAGTCTGCAGCACTGAATTTTCCATCTAAGGAGGTGCCGACCAGGGCCATGTGATGGCAGATTCAGATAAGTAAAAGAGATGTTTAGGTGTTTTATGGAAATACAAAATATGCAAATGAGTGGTAGGGAGGGGTGAGTGGGAAGTTTATACTTGCCTAAAGGTGTATTTTAAAAAACACAGAGATTTTCTCCTAGATGTTTTAAACAAACATAAGATTAATTATAAAAACTGTAGTAATACAGACCCAGTTATTAACTAGTCAACTGCATGAAAAATTAGGCCTTTACAGGGGCGTGGCCTGGCGTGCGAACAGCATGGAGGCATAGTGGAGAAGCTCCAGGAGGCTACTTGCTCTACAGCCATATAACGAACCCGCAGTGAGAACAAACATGAGTGACCAAAGCAACATCTAACAGCAGACCGCAACTATCCTCAGGTAGAGAGGGCTGGTTGGGGGGATATGGAGTTAATTAGGAAGACCGCATCCCGCAACATAGAAACAAAGAGGGAAAACCCCCAATGGGACTTTTTAGGTCTTAAATAGTAGTTCAAATGCTAATAGAAGCAATGAGGTGATAATCTTTATATAAAAACTTGAATTTTATTTTACAAAGGTATAAAAGAGGAAAATGGGGAATACAAAAGTTGAGATAAAAAACAGGGTGTATTCATTATTATCATATGTTCCTTTGCTTTTGTACCTATATACTTATATGATGAGGTCATTTTAGGGCTAGCCAACCACATGTTGTCTTGTATATTTATGTCATCTTTTGTATTCCCCATTTTCCTCTTTAATACCTTTGTAAAATAAAATTCAAGATTTTACATAAAGATTATCACCTCATTGCTTCTATTAGCATTTGAACTACTATTTAAGACCTAAAAAGTCCCATTGGGGGTTTTCCCTCTTTGTTTCAACGATCCACAGGGAGACACTCTCCACACGGAACATCCCCCGTGATCTACCAAACAAAAAAGCAACACAGAGACAGCGTGTCGGCCAGCAAAATGGCGACCTCCCGCCTAGAGGATGACTTCAGCAAGGAATCCCTGCCTTTGTCTGAGGATCTGGTAAGGGAGATAGATCACTCAGAACAGCCCCTCACATACACAGGAATTACACACATTGCGGCTGATTTGAAGAGATCTTTCACAGCAGAGATTACTGATCTAGGGGCAGATATAATTACTTTATCTGTACAGATGTCGTCTCACAAGAGGGCAGGCATTTAAGAGTAAAGTGAAAGAGTAGTGATCCCCCTGTTCGGTTCACACCCGAACATCTCGAACAGGGAAAATGTTCTAGCAAACATGCAAACTCCATTAAAATGTATGGGACACGAACATGAAAAATCAAAAGTTCTAATTTGAAAGGCTTAAATGCAATTTATTGGCTCAAAAAAGTGTACGGGGACCGAGGTACTGCCATGGGGGACATGAAACAATCATTTTTACTGGAGCAGTGATTTTAATAATGAAAAATTCCTTTAAATATTGTGCCTGGGGGGCCCCCTTAATGTGCCTGTAAAGTAGCGCATATGTGCAATGTTTGTAGCCTGCTGCAGCAATACTGACATTTCTAACTGAAAAAATGTCATTTAACTCTTTGACCAACTCCAGATGGGATGGCGGCCCTCACCAAGATACTTTACTCCTTTCCCTCGACTTACATAAGGCATTTGACTCCATCTCCTGGCCTTATCTCTTTGAGACCCTCCAAAGGTGGGGTTTTGGCACCAAATTCCTTAATATTTTACGAGCCCTCTATTCGCTTCCCTCGGCCCAGGTCCGGTTACTGGGACACTATTCTGCTTCTATCCCCATTAAGAGGGGTACGCGACAGGGTTGCCCCCTCTCACCCCTTATATTTGCAATTGCCATAGAATCCCTGTCGGTTGCGATCCGCCCCCACCCCGACATCCACGGCGTTCGCTGTGGTCCGACGGAGCACAAATGCGCTCTTTTTGCAGATGATGTCCTACTCTTCCTGACGTCCCCTGTTGTTTCGCTCCCTACCGTTATGCGCTTACTCCAGATGTTCTCTCACGGTAAATTTCTCCAAATCTATGGCTCTCAACATCACGGTTCCCACACCTGTTTTCGAGGCTCTGAAACCTTCCTTTCCATTTATATGGTGTCATGCCTCGCTCCCCTACTTGGGGGTACACCTTACTCCGTCCATCGCCACTCTATACCAGACTAATTACCCCCCTTTGTACAGAAGGTTAAAAGCTGACATGTCGTGTTGGGATTATCAGAATCTCTCCTGGCTGGGTAGGATAAACTCGGTCAAAATGACCTTGTTACCAAGGTTGCTGTACTTCTTCCGTTCCCTTCCCATCCCCCTTCGTAAAAGCCATCTGAACGCCCTACAATCCAGTGTAGTGAAATTCGTTTGGGGCAAGAAGGGTTACCGTCGTTCACGCTCAGTGCTATTCCGACAAAGGACACAAGGCGGATTGGCTTTACCCAATCTGTGGAAACATTATCAGGCAGCTCAGCTTGCCCAGTTTTCGGTAATCTATACTCGCGGTCCTAAACCCGACTGGATTCATATTGAGAGGCAGGCCATCCCTAATTACACACTGGACTATGTCGCCTGGTGCCCGCCTAGGCTTCAACCTGCGATCTTGGCACCCACCCTGTCGCACTCTATCAGCCTATGTAGACAGCTCTATCGACACCCTAGCTTGGTCTCACCCATGAGGCCGTTGACTCATTTATTCCATCATCCCCAATTCCTGCCCGGACATGACATCAAAGCTTTTCACTGGTGGACAAACAAAGGTCTGTACCGCATAGGACATTTCCTATCACTCTCCGGCCCACTCTCCCTCTCCCATTGCATTAACAAACTTAAGATGTCGGCGTCGGAAAAATTCAGTTTTTTTTTCAAATTTCCCATTTTCTGCATGCAATGTGGTCGGACAAACAGGTACCTCCAAGATTGACATCTTACGAACGGTGGTGTTCTGAATCATCGGAGTTGAGGGGGGGCATTTCAACTATATACGCAACCCTGATGGATCCCTTAGATAAGCCCTCTTATGCCCTCAAATGGGAAAGTGATTTACAGACAGTTTACTTGCTAGACGATTGGCACCGTATGTTTCATAGATCCTTCAAAGGTGTCATTAACACAACTCTCATTGAAGCAAACGTATCCGGTATCTGGTACCGACCCGTCTAGCGCTTATGTTCCCCGGAACATCACCTTTGTGTTTCAGGGGTTGTGAACACCAGGGGTCCTTCATTCACGTTTGGTGGTCATGCCCTAGAATCCGTTCCTTTTGGAATAAATTCTTCCATCTGCTCCGACAAGTCACGGATCTCCAGGTCCCCCAAACACCACATGTTACCTTTCTCCATGACGTCCAACGGACATACCCTAAGAGTTTGTCAGCCCTATTGTTTTTCATGCTCACTTTGGCTAAGTCCTGGAAACGACCTTCGGTCTCCCTTAATGCTGCTAAATGTAAGATCTCTTGGATCATGGCCCAGGTAAAAATGCAATCCTCCAAGACCGATTAGCTTAATACGAAGCTGTTTGGGATCAATGGGCTCAATATCTGCATATTACCTTGTAGACTTCCCTGACTTACCGCACCTACTGTACCCCGGTGACTTGCCCTCCCTTCTTTCCTCCTCTTCCTGATTTCCTTCCCCATCTTCCCTCTGTTTTCCTTACCCCTACCTTTCTATTTCTTATGTCTGTTTTTTGTATTACCTTTTATTTTTATGTATATTGTTTTAAGGCGTGGGGCTTCCCCCCACTCCTCCTTGTGGAGCCTCTTCCCTTTGCATTTGCCTCTGTACCTGCTCAGGGATTCTTCTGCTGAGATCCCTGTAGCGTACTGGTGAGAGACCTGGTCCCCAAATGTGTCGCAACCCTCCAGGGTGCTTGGGGCCGAGGTTTCCCTCGCCAATTAATTGTATATTAACTCCTCATCCCCACATGGTTCCACTTGGCTCCCGGGAGGATCTGGGGAGGTCTTTCCACCACTGGTCCCTGGTTATTGGTACACATAACAGGCCTTTTCTTTGGTTGTTGCTCTTAGTGGGCCAGCACATGCTCTTCTGCATATTTCATTGCTACTCTGCATTGTTCATATTGATCTCTTGTTTCACTGTTTATTGCTAGTGACTGCATTCAACAGTTTGTATTGATTTATTTTCTTCAATAAAAATATTTGAAAGAAAAAAAAAAAATGTCATTTAAACTTGCTCACGGCTGTAATGTATTGTCTGCTCCCGGCAATACAGGTAAAAAAATGAAAAAAAAAATGGTGTGGGGTTCCCCCTAGAATCCATACCAGACCCTTATCTGAGCTCACAGCCTGGCAGGCCAGGATGGGGGTGGGGGGGAGCAAGCGCCCCCCTCCTGGACCATACCAGGCCACATGCCCTTAACATGGGGGGTGGGTGCTTCAGGGCAGGAGGGGCTCTGCCCCCCAAACCCCAAAGCACCTTGCCCCCATGTTGATGGGGACAGGGGTCTCTTCACAACAACTGTGGGCTGTGGTTGTGGGGGTCTGCGGGGAGAGGCATATCAGAATCTGGAAGCCCCCTGTAACAAGGGAGCCCCCAGATCCCGCCCCCCCTATGTGAATGGATGTCGGTACCCCCTACCCATTCACCAAAAAAGTGTACAAAAAATTAAGACAAAAGCCAGTTTTGGGAAAGTCTTTTATTAAAAAATAAAAAAAATAGTGTCCCCCGATGATCAGTCACCTGTCTGCCCAAAAGACAGAAAAAAAAAAAGAAGAAGAAGCTCCTGCTTCTCCAGATGCTTCCTGCGCTCTGAGCTGCTTTGATTTTGACAGCTCTTTTATAGGGACCTGAGGTCACAAGCTGCCCCACAATGCACTGCTCAAGTGCAGTGAATAAATTACTGACGTCAGTAATTTATTCACTGAAGCATCCCAGGAAGAGTCCGTAGAAATAGGAGCTTCTTATATTTCTTTCTATTTTTTGGGCGGGCGGGCAGGCGGGCCACTGATCATCGGGGGGCACTATTTTTTTATTTTTTAATAAAGGACTTTTCCAAAAATTTTGTCTTCATTTTTTTGTACACTTTTTTGATAAATGGGTAGGGGTATGATGTACCTGATATCCATTCACATGGGGGGGGGGGATCTGGGGGCCCCCTTGTTAAAAAGGGCTTCCAGATTCCAGATATATATAACCTTGTGGTATACACTGCACTATCTGATCTCAACAAACTGTAAAAAGCAAAAAACTCTCTCCCTGCCAGCAATGCATTTATTAACTATAGAATTCCACATATAAATCACCTGCTGGCCAAGGGATTTAAACCCACAACCCTGCAATTAGCAAGGCTGGTGTTCTACCAGCTATGCCACCATCAAGCACACTTAGGCTGGCCATACTTTCCCTGCCTATCTAACTAACTCCTATCTCACCGTACACATAGTGGATGAGATAAAAGTTAGGGAGAGTGGGCTCAGCTTAAGCAGGCTTAATAGTAGTGAAGATGGTAGAATACCAGGCTTGCAGTGAAGTGGCTGTGGGGTTCAAATCCCCTGGTCAGCAGGTGATTTATTGAAATCAGAGGTCAGAGCCCATGATAATGCAGGAACTCGAAGTTCCTGTAAAGAAGCCCATTTTTTCGAATGAACGAACAGCCAATGTTCAAGTCAAACGCAAGTTCGACTCAAACTCGAAGCTCATCCCTAATAAATAGATATAACTATTACCAGGCTTGAGAAGGTCACTGCTCATCTGATTGCAATAAACAGATATCTGGAAGACCTAAATAACAGGGGAAGTAGAAATAATATCAGAGTGAGAAGAGTCCCTGAAATAGTCACAGCAGAGCAAGTCAAGCCTGTGTTACAAATAATCTTTAATAACCTGCTTGAAAGACCAAATGATATAGAAATCGAGCTTGATAGAGTCCACAGAGCTCTCAAACCCAAAGGACCAGAAAATGTTCCCCCCCCCCGAGAGATATAGTTTGCTATGTCACAAATTTTACACTGAAAGAGGACATATTAAAAAAAGCCTGGCAAAACGAGCTCATTACTTTTAATGATGACAATCAGTGGCGGCCGGTGCGTTGGGGGCACAGGGGCGCCCCCCTATCCATGCGTCCGGCCCCCTAATCTACATGCGGGGCGCTGGACGCATGGAGCTCAATGTTTTTTTTAGTCACCTGATTAGAACCCTAAAAGGCTTCAGCTAACGGTGGCTTTGCTTGGCTGAAACTTTACTACCCCTGAAAAAGAGTTACAGTCATAGGAACTGGTCAAAGAGATGTTCTTATACCTGATCTTAAAGTTGAGAACATACAAAGACATTTGAGAGTTCATACTCATACCTGTTTTTGCTTTATCTGAATACATAGTTTGATGATCTTTATCGTCATACATTATACTTTTACCTATATCCCCCTGCCTTTCACAGGTTTATCTGTTTGAATTTGGCTCTTCTCCAAAAATGCAACTTTTTCTTTAAATAGTATTCTGATAAATAGCTCTGATTATTTTGATTGTCTTATTTTATAGATAATCGAAAATGTGCCTAACTGCTCTACACCCTTTCTTATCATTAACACACTCATAGACTCCTCCCACTAACCCCAACACCTACCTGGTGGAGCTAAATATACTGAATTAGTTGAATTTTCAGCTATAAACAGAAACTCCTACCACTATAATTAACCTTTAATTAACAATCTGATTAGGTCACTAATCAAAGGTTGTGCAAAACTTGTTCTTTAATCTTTGTTGTGTTCGATCTTTTGTTTTTTTGTTTCCTTTCTCTTCCTTTTTTTTTGTCAAGAGAGCATATTCATTAATCAAACATGGCATACTTCTCCTTAGGCAAAAGACCCCTTGTCATCTAACATAATGTCCGGGGCCTAAACATACCTGAAAAAAGATCCCAGATTTTCCGAGAACTTAAAAGAGCTAAACCATGGGTATTGTTTCTTCAAGAAACACACTTCAAAACCCATCATACTCCCACCCTATTAAAAAGCTATTTCAGTAAAATGTACCATGCCACCAATGCTTTAGTCAATACAAAGGGGGTTTCTATCCTAATAAGTAAAGATGCAAATATGTCTATACCAGACCATCTGATAGACCCTAAGGGTCATTTTTTGTTTTTGAAGGGCTCATGGGCAGGTAAACCTGTCACATTAGCAAATGCTTTTTTTCCAAATTTGGCACATAACGCCTTCTGTCAACATCTGATAGAAGAATTGAAAGGATTTGCTTCTGGATGTTTGATCTTAGGAGGTGATTTTAATATCACTCTCAATCCCCTCCAGGATATGTCTAATGGGGAGACATGCGTTGCTTATAGGGCGCTGAAAAAAATCAAAAATCTCCTAGGCTCTTTATTACTGGTAGACAAATGGAGAACTTTAAATCCTATGGGAAAATAATTAATTTGCTATTCTCCACCCCATGACAGATACTCGCATATAATATATATATTTTTTTTTTACCCAAAGAGATCTCCCCAGCTTTAAAGAGACACAAATAGGCATACAAACTCTCTCAGATCATGCCCCAAGCTCGCTTAATTTAAATATGTCACAGAAAACTGAATAAACTTTAAATTGGAGACTTAAGCCTGCTCTACTCACAGACCCTGACATTTTTAAAAGTATCCCAGATCCCATTAAAACATATTTTTACATTAATACAACAGAAGATTCAACAAACCTAAACATATAGGAAGCATACAAATGTGTGATACTTGGTGAGCTTATTAAATGGGAGGCTAGAAAGAAGAAAGAGTGCAAGAGTAAAATAGCTGAACTGTCTTCCACTATAGCCAACCTGGAGTGTCATTATAAACAATCACTCGCTTCACATTTTACCTCAAAATTACTTGAGGCTAGACAGGCGCTACAAAATATTCTTGCTTCTAATCTTAAATGTTCTTTGTTCTTCAAAAAAATGTATTTATTTTGAAGAAGGAGACAAAAGTGGAAAAATGCTTGCTAAAGATGCCAAAAATATGGAAAATATATACAACATTAAAAATAAAAAGGGTCAGTTAGAACATAACACTAAATTAATAGCCTCCAACTTCCAACAATTCTATACCAACTTGTACAACTTGCCACCCCAACACAAACCCAATGTCTTACAAGGTGAAAAGACTGACATAATATCTGACTTCCTCAAAAAAAAAGCAAATGACCTAAACTTACAAAGACAGATGCCCAGAATTTGGAAAAACCCATAGACTCAAAAGAAATCACAGCCATTAAGAGTCTACAATCTGGAAAAAGCCCTGGACCAGATGGTCTTACCTCACAGTACTATAAGACTTTCTTAACCTTTCTCACAAAACCACTCTTAAATCCCTATGCAAAAAAAACAGCCCATTCCTAATTCCTTTCTTCTTGCAAATATTACTGTCATTCCAAAAAAAGATAAGGATTCCACTAAATGTGCCAGTGATAGGCCAATTTCTTTACTAAACACTGACATTAAAATATTTGCAAAAATTCTAGCAAACAGATTAAGACCTCTATTATCTAAACTTATTGGCCCACAAGAAGCTGGCTTCATGCCAGGAAGAGAGGCTAGATATAACTTCACAAAAGCCCTCAATTTAATTTTTAGATCCAAACAGGAAAACATTGAAGGCCCACAGATCCACAGAATGTCCACAGATGTGGAGAAAGTCTTCGATCATTGTTATTTACCTGTTATTATATTGGACTCAAACCAAACAAGATGAATTGGATTTCTACCCTCTACCAAAACCCTACGGCCAAAAATTTAAGTTAATTGCACTTTATCAGAAACGGTATACATTAAAAACAGGACCAGACAAGGGCGCCCCCTATCTCCACTTCTTTTTATACTCACACTTGAACCACTCATCAGACTTAATATTCAGAACAACTCAATAAGGGGATTCATGATAAATTTAAGAGAATATAAAACTGCGGCTTATGCTGATGATCTTCTCTTTTTCCTTTCCCAATCTCATATATTCATCCCATACTTGTTAAAAATATTCAAACACTTCAACTACATCTCCAACTTTAAAATAAGCTACAATTAATCAGAAGCTCTAAATAAATAAATATCTTTTTATCAGCAGATATCCTACTCAAGGCAAAAATAAATTGTTCTTTCAGATGGGTATTGGAAGCTCTCAGATATCTGGACATCTGGATTACCCTACGACTAACTGATCTCTATAAGCAAAACTATATACCATTGATTCATAAGTTTTCACCATGGATATCCAAATCTCTCTACCCCAAACAATTGATGCAACACCCCCTTACAGCTAACACACTAGAGGTATTTCATAAATTAACAAAAACTTCTCAATTGGTCAACACACCAGGAGCACTCACTCCAATTTTTAATAATCCTGAATTCCCACCAGGCATGACCAACTCTGAAATATTACATACTAGTGGGGATACGCCTCTATTTATTGCTTAAATGAAGGTGTAATTAAAAACAGAGAAGAACTTCAAGAAATATGTTGAAATACCAATATTCAATTTTGGACATATTTTCAAATTCATAATTTACCTAACCACTCACAAGCAGAAGACCTGAATTTCCGTACCTCGAATAGAATTAAAAAAAAAAATGTGTAAAGGGTACTGAAATATGCAAAACCACCTCTTTGGCCTACTCATGGCTCCAATCAGAACATAATGATAACCCAGATAATTTCAAACAGCTATGGGATACAAAAATCTCTGAAAGTCAGTGCACTAAATTATGTATCCTAGCACACAAGTGCTCTATTAGCAAAAAAATGCAAGAAACATCTTACAAAATTTTAACACATTGGTATGCCACACCAGATAAGCTAAAGAGTTGGTTCCCACAAACTAATGAGAGATGCCGGAGATGTGGACAGGGGAGAGGAACAATGCAACATATTTGGTGTCAATGTCCAAGATTGACTAGATTTTGTTGCCAAGTCTGTGATTTGATTTATGCAATCACGGAAACCAATGTAAAATTGACCCCCTGCTTGCTGTCTTCTAAATATCTCTGCATATACCCTCAAACAATACAAAGAGACCCTGACTAGACATATGTTAAATGCTGCTAAGGTTCTAATTCCGAGATGTTGGAAAACAACAGAGGTTAACTACCCTTAGAGATTGGATCAATGAAATAGAGAAGATACATGAGTTGGAAAAAACCTTAACCATGACAGGTGATAAATAATCTAGATATCACAAAATTTGGAGTAGCTGGTACAATATTACCCACTCAAACTTATACAGGAATAAATAGATTATATAAAAATATTATATAAAAAGAATAGCTGTTTTCGACTTAAATTCTGATGGTTATTAATGACCTCGATAACCTTAATGATTTTGATAATTACTTATCAAAAATATATTATTAATCTTTTTGTTACTAGAAAATAGATTTATAATGATTTATAAATGATAAGATTATCAAAGTGCATCTTGACTATTTTGAATACTCCTTTTATTTCAGTGCCATGATATACATGATATACAAGCTTTATTAGACTTCTATATTCAAGTTACTTTCTCAATACAACATCAGTTGTATAATGATTACATACTACTTATTTGTTTTGTTAGTGAACATGTTATTTTATTTTATTTTTTAACAAAATTCAACTGTTTAAAAAAATAAATAAATAAATGAGGCTCAATTTGGAAACATGTAGCTATGAAATAATGCAAGTGTGTACATTGGGGATAAGGTATAAATCTAATGGAGATGGCTCTAGGTACAATTGTGCATAAAATATAAATATATAATAATACAAATATATAAAAATAAATATAAAAATATGATAATATGTCTGCAGGTTGTATTGGTAAAAATAGCAATACAGGTTCCATAAAGATTGGATCTATTTATTTGCACATAAACTTCTGGATTTGGTTACATATATTTATTGTTTGCACATACCGTCATTTTTGCAGATGAGATTTCATTTTTTAAAACAGCATCAATCTGCTTTATTTATAATTTTATTTATTATATGAATTTTTCTATGTATCTTTAAGGCTGCAGATTTATGCACATTAATTGCTTTTACACACATGAAATTATGTAAAGTGTTTTTTTTTAATAGGTTTTAATGGTAGCTATGGTTTTGCGTTTTAAGTAACATAGAATCACTAGAGAAGAAAGAAATGACCAGGCCCAAGTACCAGATGTGCTAGGTACGTCATTGTATACAGGAGCCGTAAAGATTATTCATTTGCAAGCTAATTACTTTAATGGCCACCTGAAGAAAAGTGTATATCTTTTGAGGAAGGATAAAAAAAAAGGATTATTCTTCATCTGTGAAAATATTTAATTTAATGTGTATGCTTTTAAAATGTGACTTTAAAAAAAAAAGTATTTAGTCAGATTTTTTTTTTTTTTTTTTTTATAAAGCAGAAATTGGATATTGGATATGGGGCCAGCATAGGAGGAAAAAAAGGTGCTCCAGATAGTGTAGTATTTAAAAATAAAATTTTATTCCCATTCCATGGGCAAGTAATATCAAACAAATACAGGTAAAATGGCAAAAAACGTTAAAAAGTGTTTTTTAGGCCGTTATAGTCCATTTGTGATCATGTGTACGCTAGTAGCAAACCAGCTGCAGAGTGACGAGCGGGAAATATCCGGCTTGCGTTCCGCCTGCCGTCATACGTCACGCTGTGCGTTCCAAATCTCCGAATTTCGTCACATCTGGTGACGTCTTCGGAGATAGCTATACCTTCCTTTTTTTCTTCCTATACTGGCCCCATACCCAATGAGGTGAGAGGAGAGGAGGAAATAAATTGCACATGTCTAGCAGCAGCTACATCCAAGGGCTGGTAAGCTGCAATAAATTACATTTTCATATCTGGCTTTAAACACAGATTTAGAGTCCCCCCCCCCCCCCCCCAGGAACCCAGGAAAACAGGAAAATTACATTAAGTTTCTACGTGCCCTTTTTTTATATGGGTTTTTCATTTGCATTATTTTTTTTTTCACTCAACCCGAAAAAAACAAAAAAAAACAAAGTGTGAAATAAATTGTCTTTTAGCCAAACTATCCCTCAGAGGGTTGTGAATGTGGTATGACTGTAAGAACATAAGGATGAGAATTGATGTGAATGTTTCTATGTACTCTGTAAAGAGCCAATAAATGTATTGGCGCTGTATGTAAATAAAGGTAATAAAAATAATGACATAATCCAGTTTATTCATCCCTAAATATGAATAAAAAAATAAATAAATAAACAGACCACGTCTGTAGCATCAAACATACCTTGCAGAAGAAATGTCTTTTATAATTTACACAGCCATAAACACGCACAATAAGCCATCTTATCAGGACTGTGACTGCTGCGGCATCAATATTAAAAAATGTATTATACACAGAAAGCATGTTTGTCGATTTAATGGTGACAAACTCAGTGACACATTTTCTTGTCACATTACCTTTGGGGTAAATGAAGGACAAAAGAACAAGGATATTGGACCAGATGGTTATCTGTTTTTAATTTAAAATTAAAATGAAGCACAGAGAAATTTATGCAAATGAAGGGTTGTATGGAATTCTAACTCATCATTCAAAAAGAATGAAATGCTTAAGGGCTTAAAGTTTTTTTATTATTATTATTTTTTTCCTGAAGAACATTCTTTTTTTTTTTTTTTTTCCCCTCTGTGCCTGTGCTGTAAAATGACAATAAAAAAATATGCATACACTGTCACAATGCATAATTCAGATGCAGCACGACTGACGAGACTAGTATATTGTAAAGTATAATGTTCTTGATATAGGATTCCATATTCTAGAAATGTACAATGACCCAAAACTGTCTGAACGTTGTAAAACATGAGCAGAGGAAAAAAAGATGATTTTCTTTTGGCTGTTGTTCAAAGAAATATCCGATTATCAGTTTATGTTATAATAATTATTATTAGTAGTAATATTTTTATGCTTTGCAGCACACAGATATCACTTTAAAAAAAAAAATAGGCTTAATTTCACTTTACATAGTTAAATTGGTCAAGCTGGCTCAAGCACATTTCCATTACAGGACAATGTGGCTGTTGTGTGTGCTGGGATGGATTGTAGTAGCATTAGCTACTTGGAATTCTAGTCTTTGGGGTTATTAAGTACCGCTTTAATAAAGCGCTGGGTCAGGCACATAGAAATCATGGGCACATAAGATTATAGTAGGTCTTTACTACTATAAAGCAAAGGCTTAAGCCCTGTACACACGCGTCGATAATTGGGCGTGAATTTCCAGCCAACGTCCGATCGGCTGATTTTCGGCTTGTTAGTATGATGCTTCCGACAACCGACTCTGACTTTTCGGCCGAAAAAAATCTGGTGTGCAGGCTATAAAATTTTTGTTGGCTGTCAACACAATGGCCAATTTTCCGTTAGTCAGTACAGATTTCGGCAGACAAAAATCTGATGAGCAAGACTGGGCATGCTCAGAGAAGAAAAAACACACGGAAAGTAAACCAGCACATGACATCACTTCTGAAGTAGATTTTTGTTGGCTGAGAAAATTTGTGTGCAGTCTAGGCACATTCCAACCAACAAAACACCACTGTGAACATACTCGTTGCGTGTGTACGAGGCATTAATCTTCACTTCTGGTCCACCTTGGCCAACTATCTTCTACTGTTTCCCTTCTACCCCGTTGAATAACTGAAGCCTAGTGAAGAAACTGGTCTGGTTAGGACAGTGTGAAGACAGCGCTGGATCCTGGGACAGGTGAGGGTCTATTAATTAAAATTCAACAGTTATAGTAGCTGCTGACTTTTAATTTATCAAAATATGACTGAAGAATCAGTTTAAAGTGATACTAACCCCTATTTTTAAATTTCAGTTGAGAAATATATAGATGCATAATATATAAAGTCTACTTCCTTGAAAATATGCCTTTTTTTGTTTCCTTTACAGTCCGTGAACAGTCTACTGTCCTTCCACCCCCTTGTTGTGGGTGTCTCCCTTAACTAGTCAGCTGCAAAGGAGACATCTGTGCATGTGCATTCCTGGTTAGGACTGTGTGAATCCATTTAAACACACGGTATCTGGTACCCCTCCTCTCAGACAGCTGCAGGAGCCTATCACTCCCCTACCCTCACTATCTTCTCCACAAACTGGAAGTTCAAGTAGCAGTGCAGGTTTTTTAAAAAACTGGCAGCAGTGACAAGGAACAGAGAATAACTCTTTGGAAATGTACTTTAATGCTGTAAATGTTAAATCTGTTGTTAACAGCCTTCCATAGTGATGCATAAAGAGCAATAGAAATGCTACAATACTAGTTCAGCAAAAATAAATTCAGCAAGAAAACACTGCTCCAGACTCCCTCCTGTGATCTCAAGGATCACATTTCAGATTGGCATATCCAACCCATTTAGCAAAGTGCACATGGCCAAGTGTCTAGAATATTTGTCACATGATATACCTGCATGGGGAAAATAAGCAGTAAAGCACAACCATTGTGCAATAGCAAGGCTTAGGAGAAGGTATTGGGAAGTCTTCCTTGAATTCTACAAGAAGTTGTATGTAACTTGTGGGGTGGCATGACAAGGACAATGGAAAGGTGACATTCCTCCTATTCCCTATCATGTTTTACTGTCTGGGTATTTATTAGCAGAAATCATAGTTTCTATTGTCATGTCAATAGTAGGTCTACAGATTTATGTATGTTTTGAATTGCATGATGCCTTGGAATGTTTTTACATTGGTTTTGGGTGCTGGCATGGGCTCATCTGGGGCATTTTTTTTTGCTAGAGGGAGAAAACTGAATTGAGTAGCTACCAGGCTACTGAGTTGGGAATGACCAGCTATGAATGCTTATGGCATGGATAGTTCATACATTAGGTGGAAGAACCTAGAGCTTGGCAAATAGAAAATAACAGAAAATCATTCATCAAGCAATGTTTGTTCTGATTATCAGACAAGTTGGCCATTGTGATAGCTTCAGCTGGGTTAAGCAATAAGATTGAGAATGTGAGTCAAGGACTTTTGATTGGACCAGTGATATGGCTGCTTTAGAGTCTGACTCCCTTAAATAGGGTTGATGTCCACCTGTATGACATGTAATGTCTTGGGACTTTACTGCCATATTTAACAGCTAGGAGTAAACCTGTATGTCCAGGAACCAGTTTGCTAGTGCATTTGTGGAGAAATAAAATATCTTTCAGGGCTCCTCGACACCAAGTTCCACCCATTTGTGATGATCAACAAATTCAGACTACTAGTTTTTTTGAGATTACAGGGACTGGAAACCTGTCTTTTTTATCCAGTCTGAATTCTCTCCCCCTCTTCTGACCTGGCAGGCTTATCAAATTGGACACTACCTAATCTCCATTCCACACCCAACAACTGCTTTTTCACCACCACTTTTGAACACGAGTGCATCTCTTCCACTTCTTTTAGGCATGGTCTCTCAATGGCTTACTCTGTGTTGAGATCCCCCACAGAGAACTATGTTCCCTCTTTCCTCACTGAGTGAGAAAAAGATTTGGATTTACACCTGACACTTGAACAAAAAGAATCCACCCTATTCTTTACACACAAGCCCTCCATTTCTTCAAAACTGTAGAGCAGATCCCAGCTGCATAACTCACTCACCTCAGCTTACTGTCAAACCGAAAATACCACCACTCTCGAGTGAGAAATCTCATCAATGTAGCCAGGGAATGCATCCCAGTGCTTTGGAAGTCTCCGTCACCCCCCACTGCGCAACAGTGGATAAAAACAATGAATGACATAATGGAAGACCTCACCTCGTACTTAGGGAAGCAGAAAGTCTGCTCCCACAAGACATGATTCTATTGGACCTAGTTCATCTTTACTGAGAGATAACATAAGATTCTTGCCTCCAGTTCCATGTGATCTGATATGTGAGTTTGGCAAAGGCCATCTGTTACCTCAGTTCCCTAACCATCTACTCCAAGTGATACCCACCCCCCCCCTCATCCCGTCCTTTTTCTTTTCCTTTTTTCTGAATATCACATTTTCCTGCCTTCCACTTTTCCCTCTCTTACACTTTTTTGATGTCTTCAGAAATAAATATTTTTGACGGGGTTTATAATTCCCTTTCCTGCTTGTGACCATTGTCCCTGCTTGCATGTACAATCAGTCTCTTCATCTAGAAACAATATAGGTTGTCCTGCTTATAGCAAATTCACCTGTTTAGTTTTCTCCAATTATTTAAGAACTTGTTCTTCTTACAGAATACAACCACTTTCGGTGTACTGCACCCCATTTCCTGTGTTACTAGTTCCTTTATGTTCTGATCCGCTACACTGATGCCTGTAAAATGTATGTTTATTGCATTTTTTATGTTTTCCTTTTCTGTACACTTTGTCACTGTAAATAAAGAATTTAAAGGAAAAAAATAACTATACAATATATTTCCATTGAAGACAAAGTCATTCTAAAATGCTGTTTGCTTTGCTCATATTGTTCATATGTTCAATTTCCAAAATGTAACGTTTATTTTAACTATGACCCAGAGATGAGCAAAATTGTAAATAACTGGCCCTGTTCAGATTAATAGTCTTAGAGATTCCGGCAGTACAGGCTAAATAACCAGCTGTCTAATCTGATTTGCTAATTCCTTTCCCTTTTAGAAATAATTTTTCTATATTACAATTTATAAACTAACTCAATGTCTGACCATCTCCCAAATTCTAGCTGATTAAATCAATTTGGTTTTGTTCATCTCAGATACATAGCTTTCTTCGTGGATACCCTAACAACTCAGAAATAAGAGGAAAATATCATGAACTAGTCTCTAGTTTGGAAAGGAATGCATTGGGGCAAAGAACATATTTAATTCTAGATCACCAATATAAAAGGTCTATTAGACAGTTCAAGTACAATGGTAATCTGCATACACAGAGCACCTTCAGCAGTAAACATCTTGCAGTGAAAGTTAGTGGAGTAATTATTTTGTTTTATAATGACAAATTGCCACATTAGACACACTGAGGAACTGATGTGACTGTGAGGTACACAGGGAATAGTAATGAAGTCAAAGGCTTAGTATATTCAACATCTTATTAGTGCATAGGGCCTGTGTCATGCTGCATCCTTATTGTCTCATATCAAGGTCAAAAATATTAAAATGTAACTGTACTTAGTACTAAAAGTGATTTAGCAACTAAAGTTTATTTACCAAAGTGCTACTGTGAACTAGTGTGTCTAATGGTTCTCTGTCCTTGCATAAAAATGCAGCTATAATTGCAGTGGAGCCCACATGCAAATGATGGGGCCATCTTGCATAGTTATCATCATTTTGCCTTCTGGTTATTTAGTTCTACTTTTGCCGCTGTTGCACAGATAATAAATGGCTATGTATCCAGAAGAACGAATAACAAATTATAATAGGAATCTGCCACAGATAAGACATTGAATTCAATGCTGCAAAAAAACAGTCCATATTACAGTACCTTACTGATAAAGAGCAGGGCAAGTGCACAGTGCTGAAAGCTGGAGTCTACAAGCTGTACCTTAAATAAACCCAGGGTTAAATTACTAAAGGCAAAGGCAGTACCCACCAGCAGTACCTGCCAGTAGTACCAGCCAGCAGTACCAGCCAGCAGTACCAGCCAGTAGTACCTGCCAACAGTATCCACCAACAGTACCCACCAGCAGTACCCACCTGCAATACCAGCCAGCAGTACCCACCAGCAGTACCCACCAGAAGTACCCACCAGAAGTACCCACCAGCAGTACCAGCCAGCAGTACCAGCCAGCAGTACCCACCAGCAGTACCCACCAGCAGGTAAACTGCAGTACATCCATGTGAAAGCAGTCTTAGGCCCCTTTCACACGATCAGTCTGTGCATTAGCATCTGTAAATTGTTACAATATGTTTTTTAATGCCTAGTTGTGTTCTGTTATAATAAAATGTCATGTTCTTGTTCATACATGTATGAACAAGGACATTACATTTTCTGGCTGCCTAAGTCCAATGTGCTAGGGGTGCAACTAGCCCCCGGCACATCATTGTAAATATCCCAGCATGTGCAGTGTTTCTGACTCCTACATTTTTCTGCCCTATCAATACAGAATCATCCATATCAATATGCGTATCAGGAAGGAATGCATCATGATAAATTGCTATATTGATATTTTGAGCATAGCCCTATTTAAAGCCCTGTTCCATGTGCCTTTTTTTTACTTTGAGCACCTGCCCCTTCAAACGTCTCTGCATGGCCCTGACGTGTAGACAAGGTGCTGGACATGCCTGGGACAGATTTTTAAATTTTAACCAGGTAAGTACCTTAACCACTTGACCTTCGGATGATTTACCCCCCTTCTTGATCAGGCCATTTTTTTTTTTGCGATACGGCACTGCGTTACTTTAACTGACAATTGTCGTGCGACGCTGTACCCAAATAAACATGATGTAATTTTTTTCCCTACAAATAGAGCTTTCTTTTAGTGGTTGTTGATCACTCCTGTTTTTCTTTTTGTTTAGTTTTTTTGGATTTTTTTGCCGATTTTGAAAAAAAACCACAATATTTTTTTACTTTCTGCTAAAAAACACATCCAATAAAAAAGAAATCAGTTTTCTTTATAAATTTAGGCCAATATGTGTTCTGCTACCTATTTTGTTAAAAAAAATACCAATAAGCGTATATTGATTGGTTTGTGTGAAAGTTAAAGCATCTACAAACTATGGGATACATACTGGAATTTGTATTTATTTTTTTATACTAGCAATCAGAGATCAATCAGCGGCGATCAGCGAATTGTAGTGGAACTACAATATTGCAGCGGTCAATCGGACACTGACATTTTTGACTGTTCACTTTGCAAAGGAAGTTTTACTTTCAAGTGAATAATCCCTTGAGTGTGGTGCATGTGGTACATATTCACTTTGGTCTGTGAGGTCACAGTTCTATTTTTAAAGTACCTTTTATGCTATTTTTAATTAGAAATAATGTATACACTGAACTGCTGGTTGAAGATTAAAAAAAAACACACAAACTAGATGGTGCACTAATTTAATCCACCACCGTATTGAAAGAAGTTGCTCAGGATCGATATACAAGCAATGGGGTGCTGCAGCTTTCTGCAAAATCTACTGGGTTTGATAATACCAGAAACAACGCAAAGGAGAAAGAATCCACATTCACCCTGGTGTTTATTTTGAGCAACAATATTAAAACCTTTTTCCAAGCCAATCACACAAGCAGGAAATTACTTTTTTTTAAAAGTGTTCTGTACACCAGTACACCTCTAGGATGGCATTTTGCATTTAAAGGGTAGCTCTTTTATTAACAAAAAAATAGCAAATGGCTACAGAAGTCATATTGTAGTTTAAAGTGGAGTTCCACCCAAAAATGGAACTAGATTTGACAGGTACCCACTCCCATTTCCACTCGGGCCGCCTAGGCGGCTTGAGCGGAAGTTTTCCTCTCCCCCTCCCTCCCTGCAATCTTCTGGGACAGGTCACATGTCCCAGAAGATTGCCCATCCACTCAGGATGTGCAGCGCGACTTGCGCATGCGCAGTGCGCAGCTGGCTGTGAAGTCACAAGCTGTCAAAGCCAGGTGCCCACACTAGAGATTCCGGCGCCGCGGGTAGAAGAGGGAGTGAAAAGGGAGAGAACCGAGGCTCCCACCGGTCACATCGCTGGACAGTGAGACAGGTGAATGTGTGTTTATTTAAAGAGGTTGTAAAAAAAAAATGAAAAAAAGAAAAACCTGAAAGACAAAGGCATAATGAGCTAGTATGCATCGCATACTAGCTCATTATGAAATACTTACCTTAGAACGAAGCCCCCTCAGTGCTGCCCGCTCACCTGTAACACCGCAGACATTTTTGGCTGTCCTACTTCCTGGTTCGCGTCCTCTGGTCATCTGATTGGCCGGAGGAACGATGACATCACTCCTGCGCCACCATTCACGGCACAGGGCTCTAAAGGAAAGGTACAGGTGGCCAATGACGTCATCGGGTGCATGCAATGTAAATATCTACTAAACTGTGCAAGTTTAGGAGATATTTACAATACCTATAGGTAAGCCTTATTATAGGCTTACCTATAGGCACAAGTCATTCAGGGGGGTTTACAACCTCTTTAAAGTCGGCAGCTACACTTTTTGTTGCTGCTGACTTTTAATAAACACAAAAACGGGTGGTACTTTCCTTTTCAATCTGCAGCCACTGTGATTTTTCTGTAAAATTAAAAGCAATAGGGGAACCTAAAGGCCTTCTGTATACATTTGGTATACATAACATCCCAGAAATGTAATTTCCTGCTTGTGTGATTGGCTCACTGTTGTTCCCAGAATTCTGCACTAAGATACAAGTAAAATTTTTTACATCCTTTGCAAAAGGAATTTTATTTTTGGTGTGATATTCCCTAAGGGTTATTTAGCTCTAAGGGGATGCAGGCACTGATACTTAAATATGTTTAATAAATGTTTAAATAAATGTTTAATAAACAGTTGCACAAATATCATGTGAAACAAAAATTTGTAACTATTACCTTTTTTTTCTACAAGGCCTCTTCTTTCAGAAAATATAGAATGTTCTGGGGGTTTAATTATTTTATTGCCATAAATTATGATTTTTACATGTATGAGAAAGATAAGCTCTGGAGTCGAACTGGTTAAGGGAGTTTGTATGTTGTTTGCTTAAAAATGTTTATGACGAGAACAGAAGTGTTTGAAATATTTATGATGACAACAGAAACAATGTTTCCACAAAAGTTCACTATTGGTCCAAAGGTGGATAAAGGGGAGGCCAAAGCACTTGCTCATACAGCTCCTGATGATCAGGGAAATCCAACACTGTGACAACAGAAAATGAACAAGAGTGGACAACCTTGTGCAATTAAACAGGATTTGATGCGGTTTAGGTGTTAAAGTACAGCCATTGTGTTTAAGTCATAAATAGTTATTTGCATTAGTTAAAAAGCTTAGTACCATATATTTCTGTTTTCCCTTTAAACTGGATTTCTACTGGGAATTCTCTAAACTAAAATGTGCCTTGCAACATCTCTGCCTGCAGTAACTCACAGAGGGCTTTTTCTCCCACGAGCCCCTTTTTGACCGCAGTGTGATCCTTACCGCACTGTTCATGTTCTCTCTAAAGAACAAGGCCCGGGAGACATAAAGGATAATAATAGGACCATAACCAACCATTGACCAAGGGGAAGGGACAGGATGGGAAACTTCTCTATCGGGGTATTAAAAGAAGCTCTTTCATAGCTATGCTCACTTTTTGCACTTCACATGACTGAGCCAATTTTTAGTTTTCACCTAAACTTATGAAATGCAAATTCAGTTCTTTGTAGTTAAATAAATTTCATCTGAATTATATATTTACTCAAGGCAAGACACAGATCTATTAAAATCAAGTATTCCTAATTGCATTCCTTAAAATGTTTATCAAATCTGATTTGTAATACATTGGACACAAACGTCGGTAGCCTCCAAAAATTCTACTAAATGTAAAATGCAAAATTTGTTAATTAAAAACAAAAAAGCAAGCTTAGTTAGCAGACAGAAAAATAAAAATTCCTGATCAGTATAGTATTCAAATACTTCAAGCCCTGCCGCATGGTACTGGTGACTCAACAAAGGTCTTGTAGCATCTTGGAATCAAAGTCAATCACAGATATTAATTATTTTCCCAACTGCCCAAAGGTGATGGAGATTCTTTTTACAGATATGAGATTACAGTTAAATTGTATGTTTAGATTCTGCTAAGCTCCGGCACTATAGGAAACAATGGGATTCTACGTAGTCAGACATAGTAAGGTTATGTCAGTTATAGGGAAGCAAGCAGAAAAACAATCAAATTTGAAAGGGAATCAATAGTCAGAGTTAATAGCTGGGAGGTCTTCAATTGCAATATCCCATCACACCGGATTGACATTTAAAGCTGCAACCACATTATGAGATATTATTTAACCACTTGCCGATCGCCAGTCAGAGTGACGTTAATTAATGTCACTAGCCTGAGCCGCTCTGGTGCACGCGCGTGCGCTCACGAGGTCCCGCCGATGACTCGATTGGGTTCAGAACCGATAAGTCATCAGGTCCAGGCCAATCATTTTTGGCCTGGACCTGTTGATCGGTCCTGCCCAATCAGATCACCCTCTAAGCCTGTGAAATGTAAACACAGGCTTAGAGAAGATATGCCCTCCCCTCACAACGGTCTTTTTGGATCCAGCGTGAGAGGAGAGCACATCTAATTGTGAGTATTGCACCAAGCACACCCACACACAGCTAGATAGGCATATTTCACCCCCGATCCCCCCCCCCCGATTAACCCCCACAGTCCCTGACACAACACACACTATATACAGCATATAGCATTTTCCTATATACCTGTATACGTGTGATTTGTGGTCAGGTGTAGCGCTTGCGACCCCCCCCTTTTCCACTTAAATTACCCCCCCTAATAAAGATTGAACTCACTGATCCCCCCTGCCCCCCCCTGATCACTGCCGTTAACCCCTACACCCTCTGTCACATCAGCACTAATACAAACGTAATATACGGTGTTTTTGTATTTTTGTATTAGTGTGATTGTGATCAGAATTAGCGCAGGCGACTACGTTTCTGTCCCAAGAAGGTTTAGGGTCCCTGCCACCCGCCCAATAAAGATTTAACCCCCTGACCCCCCCTGATCACCCCTACACCCCCTGCCATAGCACACACCGTATACAGTATATAGCATTTTGCTATATACCCGTATAAGTGTGATTTGTGGTCAGGTGCAGCGCTTGCAGCCCCCCTTTTCCACTTGAATTACCCGCCACCCCCCACAAATAAAGATTTAACCCCCTGATCCCCCCCTGATCACCACTAGTTAACCCCTACACCCTCTGTCACATCAGCACTAATACAAACGTAATATACAGTGTTTTTATATTTTTGTATTAGTGTGATTGTGATCAGAATTAGCGCAGGCGACTGCGTTTCTGTCCCAAGAAGGTTTAGGGTCCCTGCCACCCGCCCAATAAAGATTTAACCCCCTGACCCCCCCCCCTGATCACCCCTACACCCCCTGCCATAGCACACACCGTATACAGTATATAGCATTTTGCTATATACCCGTATAAGTGTGATTTGTGGTCAGGTGTAGCGCTTGCAGCCCCCCTTTTCCACTTGAATTACCCGCCACCCCCACAAATAAAGATTTAACCCCCTGATCCCCCCTGATCCCCCCCTGATCACCACTAGTTAACCCCTACACCCTCTGTCACATCAGCACTAATACAAACGTAAGATACAGTGTTTTTGTATTTTTGTATTAGTGTGATTGTGATCAGAATTAGCGCAGGCGACTACGTTTCTGTCCCAAGGAGGTTTAGGGTCCCCGCCACCCGCCCAATAAAGATTTAACCCCCTGATCACCCCTACACCCCCTGCCACAACACACTGTATACAGTATATAGCATTTTCTATATACCCGTATAAGTGTGACTTGGGACCAGGTTTAGCGCTTGCCACCATTTCTTTTATCCATAGGATACCCGCCAGCCCCTTCCAATAAAGATTTAAACCCCTGATCCCCCCCTGATCACATCCAGTTAACCCCTTCCCCCTGTCACATAGCACACTAATACACACATAATATACTGTTTTTACTGTATTTTGTATTAGTGTGATTGTGACTTGAGGTTGCGCTAGCGAGTTAGCTTCTATCCCAAAGGAGGTTTAGGGTCCCCGCCACACCCCCCCCAGATCCCAGGCGCATAGTTTAGAAATAACCTTTGATTACCACACACACACACACACGCACACACACACGCACATACACTTCCATTTCTAGTATAGTGTTTGAACAGATCAATATCTGATCTGATCAGAACTATACTAGCGCCCCCATAGTTTAGGGTTCCCAAAACGCAGTGTTTGCACGGTCAGCACTGATTCCTGCCAGCACCTGCGTTTAACCCTTTCACCCAGGTAAGTGTAGTAATCAATAGATTACTGTCACTTACAAAAAAACACAAAACACAAAACCGCTGTGTTAGCAGAGTCAGGCCTGATCCCTGCTAGCATTAGCAGTTTTTTTGGTAGCGCTTAAAATAGTCCTTGACAACCAGGTGCTTTTATTACCTGTGAGTCAACACCACTGTACAGGTAAATTTAGTTACCAAAATGTCTAAACGTTCGTACAGGGATGAAGAGGTTCTCAGTTATATGCTGGCCGTGTCATCTGATAGCGATGGGGAAGCTACAATGACCGAGTTAGTGTCAGTATACGAACCAGATGACAGCAGCGGCTCCCTGACAGATAGCTCCGACGACAGATGGGTCCCTGTTAGACCCAGGCGTACCCGACCCCATTCTGGAGTTGTTGAGATGCAGGAATTGCAGGGTGCTCGTATGGAGCAGAGTGTGGTTACTAGTGCCGCTCATTTTTCTGGCGACCTGGCAAGCGCCAGCGGCCTAGTACACCCTGGACCTAGTACAACCAGCACTGCAGTAACACCTGGTGACGTGGCGAGTCCCCTAAGTGCAGTTGAAGCTGGTGCGGTGGCTAGCACAAGTAGTGGCCCGCAGCCACCGCGTATTCGTAGACAGGCCCGTAGAGCCCATAGTGCCCTCCCTGATGCGCTGGCATATCCCAATTGGCAACCCACTGATTCTACAGTGCCAGTACTTCCCCCTTTCACCGCCCAACCTGGAATCCACGTGGAGACAGCTGGTTTTACACCCCTGAACTTTTTTGAGCTGTTCTTCATGGAAGATCTTTACAGATCTATTGTGGATCAATCAAATTTATATGCACAACAGTTCATCGCCGCCAACACAAATTCGCCCCTTGCCAGACAACTCGGCTGGAAACCTATAACGGTTTCCGAATTTAAAATCTTTCTGGGCCTTTCCCTCCACATGGGCATAACTAAACAGAGTGAATTGCGGCTATATTGGTCCACTAGCCCAGTTCACCATATGCGCATGTACTCTGCCTCCATGTCCAGGGGGAGATACAAGCAAATTCTGCGATTTATGCATTTCAGCGACAATGAACTCTATCGTCCTCGGGGAGACCCTGAATATGATCGGCTCCACAAAATTCGGCCCCTCATAGACCACTTCAATTAGCGGTTTGCAGCCTTGTTTACCCCTGAACAAGTTGTCTGCGTTGACGAGTCCCTGATTAAATTTACTGGCCGCCTTGCTATGAAACAGTACCTCCCCAGCAAGCGTGCCAAGTACGGGGTCAAACTGTATAAATTGTGTGACAGGGCCACAGGTTATACAGTTAGTTTCCGGGTCTATGAGGGAAAAGATAGCACTGTGGAGCCCCCGAACTGCAGCGGTAAGATTGTTTGTCACCCTTATCCGGAAAGGGGTACCATTTGTACGTGGACAACTTTTATACAAGCGTGCCACTATTTAGTCACCTGCTCGAATTACAAATTGGCGCATGTGGCACCGTGCGACCTAATCGCCGGGGCTTCCCCCAACGGCTTGTAAATTCCCGTCTTAGTCGGGACGCGAGAGCCTGCTTGAAAACAGACAAATTGCTTGCGGTGAAGTGGAAGGATACACGGGATGTTTATGTTCTGTCCTCCCTTCACGCAGACACGACAGTCCAAATCCCTACGGCAACTGGCGTTATGGAGAAACCCCTCTGTGTCCACCAATATAACCTTAACATGGGAGGGGTGGACCTTAACGACCAGCTTTTGACGCCGTATTTAGTTGCCCGTAAAGCCAGACGCTGGTACAAAAAAGTGTCTGTTTACCTTTTCCAATTGGCGATGCTGAACGCCTTTGTCCTATACAGGGCGTCAGGACGAACTGGATCCTTCCGGGAATTCCAGGAAGCGGTCATCCTTGCCTACCTGTACCCAGGAGGCATGCCTGCCCAACTTCCCCTTCCAGATGCAGTGAGCCGGCTGCATGAGAGACATTTTCTTTATGTCATCCCGAGTACCCCTACCCAAAGATACCCCCAAAAAAGATGTAGTGTCTGTAGCAGGCACGGATGTAGGAGTGACACCCGTCATTATTGTCCCAAATGTCCTGACCAACCTGGTCTCTGCATCGGGGAATGTTTCAAGCGCTACCATACACTAGTGGAGTATTAGTGTAGGGTACAGCACGACACAGTGTAGGGCACACAAACACAGGGTCTCAAAAGATGTTGGATGTCCATCGACATTTTGAGAGACCCAAGCTGGAAGATCGCGGTCCCAAATCAAGACATCAAGAAACAGTTAGAAAGAAAAATAAAAGGATCCAAAAACTGTTATTGTGTCAGTCATTTTAAATGTCCTTCTACTCTTCCTACTGTACTTTTTTTAATGTCCTTTGTTTGTTTTTTCATTCTTTTGTGACCTGTTTCTCTTGCAGGTACTTGTCGGCTACCACACATTGATTTTATATATTCTGACACAAACAGCGTTTGCGCTCAGCATATATGGATACCTTTGCTGATAGCAGCTGTGGTGATTTTCTGATTTCAGCACTGCAGTTAAAATCCTATTTTGGTATACATGGATAGTGTCGTGTATACCCATCATTAAATTCAGTGGGTGGTTGTTTGGGCGGTTAATGATGAGTAATACTACGCATTATTCCTGTGCTGATTTCTGATAGGTTCTCTTTTTTTCCGTTCAGCCCACAGGCTGCATGAAAAAAAAAAAAAAACCTATATGCCAAACAAGGACCAGCAATGTACTGGTACGTTGCTGGACTTTGAGTGGTTATACCAGGATGATGCCTGCAGATTTAGGCATCATCTTGGTATCATTTTTTACAGACAGCGGTCGGCTTACATGTAAAAGCAATCCTAGCAGGTAATTGGCCGCTAGACTGCTTTTACAAGCAGTGGGAGCCCCCCCCCCACCGCCCCCTTCCGTGGTTTTTCTCGGGCTCTCCTGTCCCACTGGTTAACCCGAGAGTGCAGCCGGTGGTTCAGTTATCTAACCATAGAGCTAATTGGAGATGAGAATGGCTCCAATAATCTCTATGGCCTAAGATGCCGGAGGCTACGAGCATTTCATGACTTCTGTTTCGCCAGAAATAAACAGGGCCATTGGGAAATTGGGAAAGTATTTTATCACACCAATTTTGGCATGGTCAGATGCGTTAAGGTCAGAGGAGAGATCTAGAGTCTAAAAGACCCCAATTTTTTAAAAAAAGAGTACCTGTCACTTCAGATTGCTATCAGAGGGGATATTTAAATTCACTGTGATAACAATAAAAATGATTAAAAAAAAATTAAAGGAAAGGTGTCAAAATAACATAAAAAAGCAAAAGAAAAAAGAAAAAAAAAATTGAGCCCCCCCCCCTTTCCCCCCGTGCTTGCGCGCAATGGCGCATGCAAGCGTTGGTCTAGTGTCATATGTAAACCGCAATTGCACCATGCATGTGAGGTATCGCCACGATCGCCAGATCGAGTGCAGTAATTTTTGCAGTAGACCTCATCTGTAAGTCTAAAGTGGTAACCTGTAGAGACTTTTAAAGGTTTTTAAAAATGTACGTATATTTTTGCCGCTGCGCAGGCATGCACAATTTTTAAAGCATGTCATGTTAGGTGTCTATGTACTCGGCATAAGATCATCTTTTAAATTTTACCAAAAAAATTGGAATTATATAGTGTATTTGTGCAATAAATTTAAAAAATAATTATTTTTTTCGCAAAAATTGCGTTTGGAAAATCTGTGCGCAAATACCGTGTGACAAAAAAATTTGCAACATCCACCATTTTATTCTATAGGGCCTCTGCTTTAAAGAAATATATAATGTTTGGGGGTTCAAATTAATTTTCTAGTAAAAAAAAAAAATTTTTTTATGTAAACAAAAAGTCACAGAAAAGGATTGGTCTTCAAGTGGTTAGAAGAGTGGGTGATGTGTGGCTAAGATTGTGCATAAAATGCCGGGACAGTTCAAACACCCCCCAAATGACCCCTTTTTGAAAAGTAGACACCCAAAGCTATTTTCTGAGAGGCATGGTGAGTCCATGGAGTATTTTATATTTTGCCACAAGTTTCGGGAAAATTATTATTTATTTTTTTTTGTTGTTTTTTTACAGAAAGTTGTCACTAAATGATATATTGCTCAGGCATGCCATGGGAATATGTTAAATGACACCCTAAAATACATTCTTTTGCTTCTCCTGAGTACAGGGATACCACATGTGTGAGACTTTTTGGGAGCTTAGCTGTGTACGCGACCCCGAAAACCAGTCCACATCTTCAGGTTTTCTAATGGCGTAAATTGCTGATTTTACCCCTGACTACCTGTCACAGTTTCAGAGGCCCTGAAATTTCAAGATAGCACAAATACCCCCCAAATGACCCCATTTTACAAAGTAGACACTCCAAGCTATTGGCTGAGAAGCATGGTGAGTCCATGGAATAGTTTATATTTTGCCACAAGTTTCGGGAATTTTTTTTTTTTTTTACACAAAGTTGTCAGTAAATGATATATTGCTCACACATGCCATGGGTATATGTGAAATGACACCCCAAAATACATTCTGCTGCTTCTCCTGAGTACAATGATACCCCATGTGTGAGACTTTTTGCCAGTCTAGCCGTGTACATGACCCCGAAAACCAGTGCACACCTTTTGGCTTTCTAAGGGCGTAAATTGTTGATCTCACTCCTTACTACCTATCACACTTTTGAAGTCCATAAAAAGCCAAGATGGCACAAAACCCCCCCAAATGACCCCATTTTGCAAAGTAGACACTCCAATCTATTTGCTGAGAGGCATGGTGAGTATTTTGCAGCTCTCATTTTTTGGGGAAAATGAAGAAAAAACAGGAAAATTCATTTTTTTCCCTCTTTTTTCAATTTCCAAAACTTTGTGACAAAAAGTGAGATCTGCAAAACACTCAACATGCCTCTCTGCAAATAGCTCAGGGTGTCTACTTTCCAAAATGGGGTCATTTGGGGGGGGGTTGTGCTATCTTGGAATTTTAGGGCCTCCGAAACTGTGATAGGTAGTCAGGAGTGAAATCAACAATTTACGTCCTTGGAAAGCCTGAAAGTGGGGGTTGGTTTTCGGGGACCTGTACTCGGCTAGACTGCAAAAAAGTCTCACACATGGGGTATCCCTGTACTCAGGAGAAGCAGCAGAATGTATTTTGGGGTGTCATTTCACATATACCCATGGCATGTGTGAGCAATATATCATTTACTGACAACTTTGTGTAAAAAAAAAAAAAAAATATATATATATATATATATATATATATATATATATATATTTCCCGGAACTTGTGGCAAAATATAAAATATTCCATGGATTCACCATGCCTCTCAGAAAATAGCTTGGGGTGTCTAATTTCCAAAATGGGGTCATTTGGGGGGGTTTTGTGCTATCTTGGAATTTTAGGGCCTCCGAAACTGTGACAAGTAGTGCAGAGGTGACATGAACAATTTACGCCATTAGAAAACCTGAGAGTGTTGATTGGGTTTTGCGGTCCTGTACACAGCTAGGCTCCCAAAAAGTCTCACACATGGGGTATCTCCATACTCAAGAGAAGTGGCAGAATGTATTTTGGGGTGTCATTCCACATATACCCATGTCATGTGTGAGAAATGTATCTTTTAGTGACAACGTTGTGTAAAAAAAAAAAAAATTAATTTTCCCAAAACTTGTGGCAAAATATAAAATATTCCATGGACTCACCATGCCTCTCAGCAAACAGCTTGGGGTGTCTACTTTCCAAAATGGGGTCATTTGGGGGAGGGGGGTTTGTGGTATCTTGACATTTCAGGGCCTCCTAAACCGTTATAGGTAGTGAGAAAATGCAATGAAAAATGTACGCCCTTTGAAATTCTGATGGTGGTGATTTGTTTTCGGGGTCCCATACATAGCTAGGCTCCCAAAAAGTCCCGCATATGTGGTATCCCTGTACTCAGGAGAAGCAGCAGAATATATTTTGGGGTGTAATTACACATATACCCATGGCATGTGTGAGCAATATATCATTTCAATGACAACTTTGTGTAAAAAAAAAAAAAAAAAAAAAATTTTTTAGTCATTTTTCAAACACCTGTGACAAAAAAATGAAATATTCAATGAGCTCAACATGCCTGTCAGGACATTCCTTAGGATGTCTACTTTCCAAAAAGTGGTAGTTTGGGGGGGTTTTCTACTGCCCCGCCATTTTAGCACTTCATGAAATGAGATAGGCAGTCAGAAATTAAAGCTGCGTAAATTTCACTATTTACACCATAGTTTGTAGACACTATAACTTTTGCGCAAACCAATAAAAATACGCTCATTGATTTTTTTTTTTGTCAAAGACATGTAGCTAAATATATTTTGGCCAAAAAAAAATGACATAAATTGAGTATATTGGATATTTTTTAAAAGACAAAGTTGAAAATGTCATTTTTTTTTCAAAATTTTCGCTCTTTTTTTATTAATATCGCAAAAAATAAAAAGCGCAGAGGCGATCAAATACCACCAAAAGAAATCTCTGTTTGTGGGAAAAAAAGGACGTAAATTTCGTTTAGGTACAGCATTGCATGACCGAGCAATTATCAGTTAAAGTCACGAAGTGCCAAGTTGAAAAAAGGGGTCTGGTCTTTAAGCTGCAAAATCCTCCGGTGGTAAAGTGGTTAACAAATGCATCAGTAAAAATAAAAATACCAAAGTGTCCTTAAGTGAATTTATAGATAAAAAAAAGTCCACTTGTATAGATATCAAATCCATGTCCCAAATGGAGGTGAGTAATCCAGACTCAACCACCACCACTCACTGGGGAAACCACCACCTTGAAGGTACAGATATAAGTTTACCAACAACAGTAGACCCTCGAACTAAAGAGCAGTCAATAAAGACTCATACAGTAGTCAGCAAGGCCATATCACTTCCACTGGTGCTGTTCAAAGATTTCCACAATGAGTATCCTGTGTATCCTCCTCACCTCTCCTTCCAACCAGATCGCATAGCATAAAAACCTTTTTAAAACATTTATTGGTGCTTAAAATGTCACTCACAAGAAATAAAAGCAATTGTGCAATGATAGAAGAACTTCCAGCCAGCATACACAGCGTTTACTGCCACTTCTGGGTTATGCCCTATGCGTTTCATCACATCTGATTTCTTCTGAGGCACGGGTGCCATGATGGATCATCGCCTTATATATCCACAACATTGTAACCAAACCTCGCTTTGAACTGCCCTGCATAAACAAACCATACTGAACAAACCTTATTGTGAAAGCTGCTGCGGCACTGGACGCCCAATAAAACAACAAAAAAGCAATTACAGCTGCAGGAATAAATTAGCAACAAAAGGAAATAGAACCCAAATGGACACCATCAAGTGGACAAAGAGAAGATGTATAAGAATGCAAGGGAATTCTTCAAGGAAGGCTGGATCATACTGTACAATAAATATGCTACATAAATAAATCATTATCTTTCCATACACAGCTCTTCCTAACAGCTCCAACTTACCTACAATATGGCTGTTGGGAGACCACCCTATGAAAAGGGGGCTGGGTTATCCATTTTGTTCCAATTTTTTGCTCTTATGGCTTAGCTGACAGGGGCAAAGGCTATACAGTGCATATACTGTAGGTCTGTCCTTTTTCCAGGCAGTGAGCTGCAAAGTTTTTGGCCAAAAGTTAGAGACTCACCAATCAGGAGTTCATTGCAAACCCATGTTAGGTGCAATGATAAATTTAATTTATACTGATGATTTTTCTATCTGAAAATACTATTTTTAATGGTCCTTATGGTAATCCAATGGCTTCAGTGGTTTCTAAATCACTGACTCAAAACAAGCATACAGATTTGGAGCTCTAACTTCACTGTAAATAACCTGATTTGCATATTTATTTCAGGTCTGTGAATATAAAACTGAAACTAAAGACAACCAGCCATAGCAAATTCAATATTTCACTTAGTATAGGCATTCTTTAGGAAAAGTAACTCTATTCTTTTAGTTAAAATCTAAAAATATATATTTAGCAATTTGTAAAAAACTATGATTTTACTAATCAAGATAATTGTAGGTGACTGACAGACAATTCTTACCATACTTTTATTGCCAGTTTCCAGTGCAATATTTTAAAATGTTATATTGAGCCTTTAACTGAGACCTTTAAATTATCCTATACTGATCCATATTTGAGCTGTCAAATTAGATTCTGTTCTAGTTTCCAAAATCACCCATGCATAAAACTTGGCACTTCCAACACATCGAGAGCTGTAAATGTAGAACAATTCCCTTATGACTCAGTGGAGTAGACTGGATACATTCTTCAGTATTTGTATGTATTTTTTGGATAATAGTCATATGTTTTATTTATTTACTTTATTAAACAAAGAAGGTGTCACACAGGTCTTCACTCTTTCTGTTGCCTGTTATCTAACACATAAAAGCATTAGCTTTTACTGTAACCAGTTTTTTTCTTTTCACCTATTGCAATAAAGCTTTAGGAGGAAAAGGAAATACTATTACTGTACTGTATTAAAAAATAACATAAAAAGTACTTAAAATATATAAATGTATACATCATACAATGTATTAAAAAATATCATAAATATAATATGTAGTAAAAAAATGAAATACTGTATTTAAAAATATCTTATAAAGAATAATTTAAAAAACAAGTTAAAACCCTAAGAGTTATATGTTGGAAGAATTATGAAATTCATCTAGTGAGTCCTGCCATTCACCTAGATGGCATTCCACACCATCTGCCTTGCATACCCTGTAACATTCACCTTATTTGTAACATGACGAATGTGTACGTGTGAAGGTGAATGTGAGAGGTGACAAACAGCCATCAAATGTCATTAACAGAATGAGCCATCAAAAAAACTCTGGGATGTAAAACAAATAGAGTAATCTTTACACTGAGCTGTCTAAAACCATTTAATGTTATAAACCTCACCATTTAGGAGGAACATAGACTGCAAATTCTATGATTTGATCTCTTCAATTCATATAATAAAAGCTTTAGCTAGCCCTGGGAGGAGATACAAATCCAGGCATGCACATGCAATCTGTTTTTTCCTACTGCACCTATGAGAAACTACAGTACCCATCATGCAGTGGGAATTGAAGAGAATGAGCATGATTAAGGGCATGAATGCAGGTGGGTACATTTATAATGCAATTATTGGAGTACCTGAGCCTGTTCTACCACCTGTGAACCTCCAGAGGTGCCCCTTTTCCTTCTGTGTACTCTTTGTGGAGAGCCATGACAGAACAGGAGACTACTGGCCTGTCCATTGTGGGAGGTCATAGAAGGCAGGACAGATGCTGCTTCAGTGGGCGGGTCATACCAGCAGTCTCAGACGCCTGAGTCCGCCCACTATAGCAAGCAGCAATACATTTATGTCACCATTTGCTTAGAAAGAATTTCAGCAGGACAGAGTCCAGAATGGTGGCCAGAGGAATGCACAGCATAGTGGCCATTGCTCTTTCAACCTGGGTTTCACAAATAATTAAGCCATAATTCAAATAATGCACACTGAATTTTTCACAGATGAAACAAGTTTAAAGCTGGGAGGTTACCTTCTCCCCCTGCACATAAGTAGTGTGGGGCAGTGAGAGAGATGTGTGAGGAGTGGGGTAACAGGGTGTTCATGCCATAAGACTTTTAGCATTTTTTACATAGTTTCAATGGAAAATTGAACTATGCAAGTTTTAAATCTAATGATGTGTTTCAGACTTGTGCATTTTGGAGAAAAGAGGGTGCACTTTTTTCAGTAGAACACCCATTCTTTTTGCTCAGTTTGGGGTTCATCAGACTTTATTATTGTCACAGCAAGGTTTAAAAGTTGTCAAAATGTTCTAGATTTAATTATGGTTCCTGCTTTAAAGGGAAGCTATATTGGTTTAAAGTCAGTTTTATTTATTTAGGACATTTATTTTACAAATTAGCATTTTATACAGTGTGCACCCTGGTACTGGGTTCACAGATCCCTATGCATTTTATAATGATAGAAAACAACAGAAGCTGTTTACCTTCAGACTCTCTCTTTAATTAAAAATAAATAGAGACCTTGTTAATAGGCAGGTCCCAACTGAACAATTTCTTATTTATCCTGTTCCTGTGACAACTGTAAAACTTTGGTTTCTCGTCATTTTCCATCTTAGTGACAGCAGAGGAGGACAAATAGAGAGGGTGAAACAAACAACAATAAAAATCTGATGAGAATCCAACTATTGCCTACTCTGTTCAAAACGAAATACCTTTTGCCAATATATACATTTTAATTTACAGGTACCATAAATGTAGTAAAAAAAACATTGCATACTTTAGTTTGACCTCTTCAGTCAGCTCTTATTTATGAATGTCCCTGTTGTTAAATAAGCACAAGATAGCTTATGTGATATTTGATGTTTTCCTTAGCTGTCAAAAATATAAGCTGTATAGTTTCTCATTTGATTTAAGAATGTTATTATTTATTCTTATCTCCTTGCCTGTATTAAAATTTCCTTCCCAGAAGTAACAATGTGTAGCCTCCCTGCTATACAGATTAACAGATCTAGCTGAGATTTGTGTTGTCAGACTGCCTCCAACAAGAGTCATGGGAGAGGATTAATTGCTTCTAGTTTAGGCACAAGTCATTTTAGTTTTATTTTCTTGCTCTGTAGCTTCATTCATTATCCAAAAATATTTGTTATTTCCATTGCAATTATCCCAGCCTGATTTTTCCCACTTTCATATTGAACCGACATATTTAGCCACTAAGTGATTGTAGCAGTCAAGTATTTTATGAGTTGTTATCTCAATCTTCCTTTAGTTTGAGAAAAGCTTTTGGAATTTTTATTATACAAAATAAATCTTATCTATACATCTCAAGCTCACTTTGAATATTCGTGTTGATCATCATCAGTCCTATTTTTTTATATTACATTTAAAGCCGAACACTAGACATGTAAAGTAGCTGTTTTACCTGACATAGAATTTGTATTTCTGTCCATCCAGTTCTGAAATGTAGACTTCTGCTTCTACTTCTGCTATACAGCACAGCCCTGTCTTGCATTTAAAGTGTTACTAAACCCAGGAGCCTGCATTCACTATATCTGGTCTCCCACAGTACACAGAACATTAAAATGCAATTGTTTCAGTAAATATAAAATGCTAAATACCTTTTCTCATCAGCAGTATATAGCAGCCTTGTGATTTCTGTCAGTTCCTGGTTAAGCTTGTAGGAGGAGTTTTCATACTGCAAGGAGCTGTCCTATCAGGATCCAGGAACCCTAACCCTCTGTCTGGACAGTGCTGATTGGCCCTGTGCTAATACATGCACTCACCCAGGAAAAAAAAAAAAAAAATTGCTAGCAATACACACTAAACTGAGGATGTGCAGCCTGACTCCAAAGGCTCTGTACTATCTGGACATGTTCTAGAGTCAGTGGAAGAAGAGGAGGATCTGTGCATACAGGATCAAATGACCTTTTTACACAATGCAGAGGAATAAACCCTTAGGTTCCACAGTGAGTATAATAAGCATGCTTTACTGCATATACAGACTGATTTTACTGTTGTGGGTTTAGTAACACTTTAAGAAACATTTAACCACTTGCCTACCGGCACTTTCACCTCCTTCCTGCCCAGGCCAGTTTTCAGCTTTCAGCGCTGCCAACTTTTGAATGACAATTGCATGGTCATGCAACACTGTACTCTTTTTTTCCACACAAATATAGCTTTCTTTTTGTGGTTTTTAAAAATGTTTAAAATTAGTTTTCTTAGTTTGGGTTATAAAATTTTGCAAACAGGTCATTTTTCTCCTTTATTGATGTGCACTGATAAGGCTGCACTGATAAGCACTGATGGACAAAACTGATGGGCACCAATAAGGTGGCACTGGTGGGCACTGATGAGGCAGCACTGATGGACACTGATGAGAAGGCATTGCTGGGCACTGATAGGCAGCACTAATAGGCACTGACAGATGGCACTGATGGGCACTAATAGGCAGCACTGATGGACACTGGTTGGTAACACTGATGGGCACTTATAGGTGGCACTGATGAGGAGGAACTGATAGGAGTCATTGATGGTCATTGATAGGTGGTACAGTTGAGGAGGAACTGATAGGTGGCACTGATGAAGAAGCACTAATGAGGCTGCACTGATATGCAGCAATGAAGGGCACTGATAGGCGGCACTAATAGGCTTTGATAGGTGGCACTGATGGGCACTGATTGGTAACACTGATAGGCACTTAAATGTGGCAATGATGAGGGGGGGACTGATAGGAGTCACTGACGGGTATTGATAGGTGGCACTGATGAGGAGCACTGAGGAGGAGGAACTAATGGGAAGGACTGATGGGCACTGATTGGCAGCACTGATAGGCACTGATTGGAAGAACTGATGGTCACTGATATTCAGGACACTGATAGTCAGTGCCCTGATTATCAGTGTAGATGTCCCCTTCAACACTGGTCAGAGAGGAATACTGATAACTGGCAAGTGTGTTTACATTGTGATCAGCTGTGATCCCCTCTCTGTGATCAGCTGTGTCCGAAGGACGCAACAATCACAGAGCTCACTGCAGTGGTCGCGCGGGGGGGCGGTGTTCTGGGAGGACATCAATTGCCCCTCCCCCAGAACTTGACGACCGTGTTGTAAACATCATTCAGCTATAACACGGTCGGCAAGTGGTTAAAGGTCCGTTTGCCAAGCTGGGACAGGGCATTGAAAGAAAAAGTGACAGAGGAAGCTCATCTCTCTGTTACTTTGCTTTCTGCTCCTATCAACTTTCCTCGTTAGAACAAGAGCACTGGAGCATAACCATTTGGTTTATTGTGCTGCTTCTTCCTCTCTCAGTCTGAGCTCTTTTATATGAGGGACAGCGAGTCAAATTCAGGTACAGCTTGCAATTGAGAAATGTATTTATTTGAGAATTCATACTTAGCTGCATTAATTTGTGTCATATAATTATTCAAAGCTCATATTTAACCACTTGCTGACCAGCAACGTACCCAAACAGCTTAAATGATGACCGAAATATAATTTTTTTTCAGCCAGTGATTCTGAAGTTGGTTAAAGTAAGCAAGTGGCTAACAAGCCACTGGATTACTTTTACAAGTGACGGAAAGCTCCCACACACGTCATCTCCATCATTGCTGGGCTCTCCCGAAAGTAGCGATCAGGGAGTCCAGCAAGGATGTGACTGGTGGTATCCAGTTCCTGAGACACAGTGAGAGGAACAGATGCTGTTCCTCCCACTATGTGACGTCAGAAACTGGAAGCAATGAGGATTTTGTCACTTCTGGTTTCAGTCTCATGTAAACAAGCCATTACTGGCTTGTACAAGCATCAGATCAAACCGATCTTTATTTCCTAATGTCTACAGTTTTATTAGTAATAGATGTGTTTTCCATGTTAGTAGGGAGGGGGAAGGAAGGGGAGATCACAAAGAATTAATGTTTTCTTGCTGGCTGTGCAGTAAAACAATGAGCGGCTGAACAATATTAGCAATGACTGTGAATCCCGGCATTCTGGTGAGCTGCCTTTTGACAAATACATGTCTGCCAGAAACAAATGGAATTACTTGTAAAATGCACTATATACCCATGGTTCATGCATTGTAATGTACACATCTGAAAAGAAATACAGATATTACCCTGCTCCTTGGGAAATGTAAAATACATGAAAACTTGCTTGAAACCAACAAGCAAAAGCACACCAAACTGCTCTAAAAAATTCATGTGAAACGACTATACAAGATTTAAGCACCAGAAATGCTACTGTGTTCACACTTCACACTTTCAAATTGCCATTCTTTTGGTGCTCTGATTTTTTTCATGTGTTTTCAATCATATTTTTAAACACGTTTTATTTTGTCTCTAGAGAGAGTACTTATGGTTAGTATAGGTTCTATATCTAAATTATGTAAAATGTGCATATTTTTCATTCAATATGCATACAGTTGCATTTATAGAAATAATGAGGGGACACAGAACACAAAAACCAAAGTAGTGCATTGGGTCTGCCTCTTTTCATTGTTTTTTTTTTTTTTCATATTTTTATTGGAAGAAAGATTTTACAATAACGAACAACGTGTGTGATTGTGTAGACCTAAAGCGTTATTTACAGCACAAATGAAGATATCAGATCAATCAATAGTTTCACCAAGCTGACATCGCATGATGTGTCATCAAACATAAATTCAGAACAGATTATGAATGCATGCTCTACGGATATGAATAAGATATAAGAATCAATGACAATCCCTGTTTGTAGTATTAACGGTAATAAGTAAGCAAGCACCCCTTAAGGGCACATAGAAAATACTTCAGATGAGAAGAAAAAGAAGTGAGGTAAAAAAGAAAAGAAGAAGAGGAAGAACTGACTTAGGGAATCTCCTGTAGGTGCTGGAGTTGTAGTCAGAGAATGAGATCATTGAATATGCATATATATTTGGTCCAAAGGGTCCAATGTCCATTGTGCTATCTATCTTTTCATGAATCATAATCCAAGAGGTCTTATGTTTTACCTTTCTCAGGGAGACTGAGAGCAAGGAGAATACAGAAAAAAATAGTACTGCAGGAGATCTCAGGTACCAGCTCATTCAACAAAGTTATTTGGGGCTGCTGCTGTATCAACAACCCAGTTACTCAGCAAAGCAGGTAAAAAAAAACCTTTTCAAGAATCCTTCAGTTTGGGGCATTCCCACCAAGTATTGAACATAAAGTCCCATATAGAAGAGCCCCTAAAGAAATATTAAGAGATGCCAGGACACATTTTAGCTAAATGAGAAGGGACCAGATACCATCTGGAAATCACTTTAAAGGTCGGTCTCTATCAAAGACATTTTAAACATTTCCTTCAAAGAAGATCTAAAGCGTTGATACCATGCATTTTAATCTATATACACTGAATGATTCAGATCCCAGTCTGCCCTGTATAATCATTTTTGGAAAGAGGTGAGGGGAGAAATCTGTACATCATAGACATACCCCTCCACTGACCATGATCTCTAGTGCACCATTTTTCAGAGGTGCCGATGCGTTCAATCCTAAGGATTTAAAAAAATGAGAAATATCTGGGATTGGGGCAGCTCAAGATTCATAGGCAATGATATGTGGTAAAGAGTCCGTGCAGGTGAAGAAGTGCCCAACGCGGTATAGACCTTTGTCTAGAAAGCACTGCAACTCTCTTACGTCTGAACCAAGAGGGAATTTGGGGTTAATAAATATATGAGCTAGCAGGGTAAATTCAGAGATAAGGGATGTATGGTTCCATAATCTATCCCAGAAGTCTAGAGTATGCAACCAGCACCAGCTCGCGTGCGGTCTTTAGGGGATTTCCACATTATAAAATCTATTGTGAAAGGGCATATGGCTTGCTGTTTTTTATAAATACCCAATCTGTTTTTTCCCACTGAGAATAAACCATGGAGAGTTGCCTGAAAATAGCTCCAAATATTGAGTACACCCATTCCCTGGTGTTCTTGGGGCAAATAATATTCTCTTTGCGAGCCTATGAACTTTCCTCTTTCAAATAAAACATATTATCTTTACCTGAAATTACATTCAATTAGCACAATATAATGACACTTGTCAGGGTCAGAAGAAATAGAGACTTTAGGTAATATTTCCATTTTGGCTGCATGGATTGGACAGGTCAACCATCAATCAGCTAGAAAAGTGTTCCTCCAAACTTTTTTTATAGGGGAGGATAACTTGGCAAATATAGATACGAGAGAGGACGAAAGACAGACTCCCAAGTATGGTATCACATCATTTTGCCAGAGAAAAGGAAAGCGGTCCTGTAATCTAACTTGTGTTTCTGCCAGAATGTTGACATTTAGGGCCCTCGATTTTGTCTCATTTACTGGGTGCCCAGGTACAGTACCAAACTCACGTAAAGTTCGGAGTATATTGAAGTATAATGGTAAATTTACAAATAGAAGTCATCCGTAAATAAAGCACATATATGTTCTCAGGGACCATGCACTACCCATTTAATGTTTGAGTTACCTCGAATGGTAATTGCTAAAGCTTCAGTTGCTATTGCAAATATTAATGGGGATACTGGGCAGACCTGGAAGATGTCCTTAGCTATCCTAATGGGTTCACATAGGTGTCCCTGCAATTTGACCTTGGCTCAGGTTAGAAAGTATAAAGATCTAAGCATTTGTAGGAAACTAGGTCCAAATCCCCAGGCGTCTAAATATCCAGAAAAAATAGGACCAAGACACCAAGTCGAATGTCTTTTGCAGGTCATTTAACAATAGACAACAATAACAACTTCTACCTGGGAAGCATCTTACTTGATCCTTATTAATATAAGCTCCAATAAAGAAGGATAATCTGTATGCAAAGACCTTAGTTAAAAACTTAAGGTCATTGTTGAAAAGAGGCTGGTAATTTCCCATCTTCATTTGGTTTTATAACTATAGATATATGAGCCATATTCAGAGCAGGATCAATGGGGGTCTCCATTCCCAAGGGGATTAAAGAATCGTTCCAGCTTGGGCACTAGCATGTCTTGAAATTTCCAATTGTGTAGAGCAGGAAACCCTTTTTGGCCTGGAGCTGATCCCATTCATGGTTGTTTAAGTTGTGGGAGCCATGTATTGGGAGGAAAAGAATTAGTGAAATGCCTCCTGGAAATTTTTAAGGTTTTATGAATATGCCCCATGTAACTTTAGGATCGCAAAGCTCTGGGTTTTAGGAGATAATTTATATGCTAGCAAGCCACCTATTTTACTTTTATGCATATAAAATTAGGTGGAGGCCCATTGGACACTTATCGGTGTTTGTGGTTAAAGCTAAATTGAGCTATAGTCTAGCTTTGCTTATTTGCCGGTGAATGTAAGAGTCCAGGTTAAGCTTCTGGGTTTTGAGGAGAGACTGTAGTTCACCTTCCAACTTTTTAATTGTAGAATGATGTTCGTGTTTAAGTTGTGGGGACGCCTGAATATTTTTACCTCTTAGGCCCCTTCCACAAAGGGTGGGCTCCATTGCAGTCCACCTGCTCAGTAGGGAATCTGTCTGCTGATCCCCACTGAGCAGGTAGATGGCTGGTCCGTGTCCACTCTGCTTATGCACAGAGTCGATTTGAGTGATGATACCCAATCTTAAGGCTGGGTTCACACTGGATTGTGGAGCGGATTGCAGCAAGAGGTGCGGTGCTTCCCATGCACCGTTTTAGGATTCTAATTCGGTCCAAATTTTTGGCTGAAATGGACCAGAAGATGCACACAAATTTCCTGAAAACCGCTCTGCAGCTGTCCTGGAGCTGTGTGAATCAGCTCCATTGAAAGCCGGTCACAGTCTCCTGACATGCAAATCAGATGCAGGGAAACCCGCATCCAAGTAGCACCAAGTGTAAACCCAGCCTAAGAGTAGTTCCTCACCTTCTGGAAATTATACAAAAATGAATTGTTGTAGGAGAAGTTAAGGTTTAAAAAAAAGCCTATCTACATTTGAACTTCTTGCAAGACAGCACCAAAAGCAGTGGTTTAAGGGCCCTGCATTTATGAACTGTATATCATGAAATGTCCATAAACACTTGTACAGAGGGGCCTATGATGGAAAGGATGGACAGTTCCCTGGATTTCTTCATCACCAATTCTTTGGTACCATAAGAATTAGGTTTTACAATAATATCTCTAGGCGGGCTAATAGACTGGGCTGGTTTTATGCGCAGCGAGCCATGTAAAGCTTGATCCATTGGTCAGGTAGATCGGGGAATAAATCTGGAAGGAAAGTACAGCAGCATCTATGTATTTAATAGATTCCTGAAAACCAAAAATTCTGAAGTTGTACTTCCTGAATCTTTTCTCAAAGTCGTCAAGCTTTACCGGGGCCTGATTTACTTGTTGCTGTAAGTCCTCAATGCACTTAGTTCTTTGGTTAGTGCGAGAGATGGTAGAATAACTAACAACCTCTGCTGGAAGTCTGTTCCAAGCACAAATTATTCTTTCAGTAAAATAATGTTTTCAAAGGTTTGTTTGGAACATTCCCTCTGCAAGTCTGTGGCCATGTCCCTATGTTTTTAAAGTGGTATTAAACCCAAAAGCAATCATTCATTATATTGCAGCTTACCAATTCTTAGATGTGACAGCTGCATTAGTTCTCCTTTTCCTTCTTTTATTCTCACCTGGTGATCTTGCCAATAAGTTTTCTGTTTTTAAACAGAACAAGCTGTCCTGCAGATGTATCAGTTCCAGGAATGAGACAAACATTTTACCACTGAAAGGGGTGCTTACAATGATCAGCATGTATTTAAGTAAAACCTTTACCCCAAAAGGAAAACAAATAGTTGCTGTAACTGTTTATAAAGTGTTAGCTGGAGTTTGGCTTCAATTTGTTAATGTATCTAAATCTGCTAATACATCTAACACTCCCCTCCCCCAAGACTGACAATGTTGCTGTCCAAATGCTGCCCCCTGTGCTCCTTCCTCCACTGTGGGGACACTCTAATAAATTAGGTTTGTTACTGGCTAGATCCTCAGGTGAAAACAGAGGGAAAAAGACTAAAACAAAAATAATGCAGCCACCAAATCTAATTATTGGTAAGCTGCAATACATTAGATTTTTGGTTTTGGGTTTAATATCGCTTAAATCTTAACTTCAAATTGAAAAAAAAAACTCTCCTGAACCTTATCCGCACCCTTAATGTATTTACCGTTTTAGTTGTGCCCCCTCCCCCCCCCTTTCTCTTCTTATCTCAGGTCAGTACATACAGTAGGTTCCTGCAGTCTCTCCCATTATGTTTTATCCTTCAGGCCTTCCACCATTTTTGTTGCTCGTCTATGGACTCATCAATATTCTGTATTTTTGTATACTTGTACGCAAGGTCTTCAGAACTGGACACATTATTGTAATTTAGGCCCCTTTCACACATACGGTCCGTTCAGTTCATCAGTTCAGTCACGTCAAAATGTATCAGTTTTTCATCCGTTTTTCATCCATTTTTCATCCGTTTTTCATCAGTTGTCATCCATTTTTCGTCAGTTGTTATCCGTTTTTCATCTGTTTTTCATCCGTTTTTCATCCGTTTTTCATCAGTTGTCATCCGTTTTTCATCAGTTGTTATCCGTTTTTCATCCGTTTTTCGTCAGTTATCTGTTTTTCATCCGTTGTCATCAGTTTTTCATCCGTTGTCATCCGTTTTTCGTCCGATCCGTTTTTTTGACGGATGAAAAATAGGGCATTCATACGTTCAAAAAAACAGACATTGACGGAAGCAGATGAAAACGGATGTTAACTGATGATCTTCCGTTGTCATCCGTTTTTACATAGAGATACATTGATGTCCGTTTTTTAATCCGTCAACAGATGGATGAAAAACGGACAAACGGACAGCATGTGTGAAAGGGGCCTAAAGGTCTAAATATAGTGGATTCAGGACCTCCTTCCTCCTTCTGCAAACATCTGAAGTAACCCCCCCCCCCCCCAAATATTTTCCCTTTGCAGTTCCTGTCAGCATTGCACCCCAAATATTTTACTCTTTTAGAGGATTCCTTTTCCCTAAACGCAATATTTTGCATTTGAAGATGTTGAACAGTTCCCACTGCTTTGACCGATATGCCAACGCCAAATCATGTTCAATGTTTTAAACACTTCGCAGGACAAACAAAACTATTCAACACATTTAAATAACAACAAAATCAGCGCAAATTTACGAGAATTAATAATTACACCCCAACGGCCGCATGCATTCAGTGTCTTCACTCAACACAAGTGACAAACCAAATAAATAAATAATGCAGCATCAAAGGTACAATAAATAGTGAAAAAAGGTTGAATAAATTAATCACATACAATAAATGAGTGAATGAAAACAGTGACAATCATATAACAAACCCAAAAAGTGAATAGGTTAATTGCAAACTTGAGAGTGTATAAATATTATTAGATACTAAAATTTGCAATACTCATGCACATTAATCTCATAAATAGCCATTGAAATAGTTATTCATGTCTTGTGCACATAAATTATTAGAAAAAAGTCCATAGTGAAATCAATATAAATAAATACTCCTTCTGTGCCGTGCAGTTTAACGTAAAAAGTGCTAGTGCTTCAATCCACACACAAGTGCTCTGCGTGTTTCTAATCCGTGCTCTATAGCAGCTCACCTTACTCTCTGATTCATATATTTCAAAAAGTCACTGCTGTTACACCCACTGGTGTCAAAGGTATGATGGGATGACCTCTCCCTTCTTGCACTTGTTAAAAACAATATTTTGATGGAGTAGAGAACCACACCGGAGGAATGGCAAGGCTGCTTATCTGATGAGGATATGCAGAGGGCTTTCAAGGAGATCAATCACCAGAGGTTTAGATCAAGACAGCATAGATGAGAGTGTATAAGAGAGTGGTGACCATCGCTGGAGAGTGATCAATTGAGGGAGTGTCTTCAAGTGACACTACCTCAATTGATCAGACTCCATCGAAAGAAATGTATTTGTAAAGGTTCAAGGAGTTGTATATGTCATAGTTACATAGTTAGTGAGGTTGAAAAAAGACACCAGTCCATCCAGTTCAACCTATGATGAGTGTGTGTGTGTTTAAGATTCTAGCAACCACACAGTGTCATTGGTTGCTAAGACACAGATGGCCACTGACATATTAGCAACCACTATCCTGTTGCCTGCTGGTTTGTAAACAGCATCCTGGCAACCAATAATGCTCTGTGGCCTAATGACCAGTGTCCTAGTAACCAATGGCACTGTGCAGCCCAGGCACCAGCATCATGACAACTGATGATTCTGAGCGGCCCAGATGCCATCATCTTAGTAACCAATGATGCTGTGCAGCCCAGCCCCCAGTGTCCTAGCATGAAAAGTAAAGAGGAAGGCGCCTCTAAGTACAGTGTAAACCATTAATTGACATACAGTTTAAAATCACTTACACGATTACTCATGAGGGCAGGCAGACCGGTTGGTCTGACGAAGGAGCGTTACTGCGCATGCTCTGAAATGCGTTACCGCCCCCTTGACATCACCACGTTCCTACATCCGATGCGACCTTGGATCAGGACCTTCCCCTTAGTGCTCCATGTCTCTCCTTTCCATCCTGGACAGCTTCTGGGAAACGGAGCCTGTAGGGAGTATTTGGAATGAACTTCTGTGATGTCCCATCATGCCTGCTCTCATGAATGATCGTGTGATTTTTAACTGTATGTCAATTTACAGTTTACATCATTACCTTTTGGAGCGTGTTTCTTGTCCCTGGAAGAGCTGTCCTGGAGACAGCAAAGACACCATTTACCCACACAGGAGGCCAACATTGTGTGCTGAAAAGACTGATTGCTCCCATAGAAGGGCCCTATGATCTCTATATATTTGTACCCAGTGTCCTAGTAGACAATGTCTATGTGCAGCCCAACTGCCAGCATGTTAGCAACCTATGATGCTATGTGACTTGGCCATCAGAGTCCTAGCAACCGCAGACGCTGTATAGCTTAGCTATGCTGCTGTGAATCTAGGCCACCAGTGTCCTAGCACTATTAAAAAAGACAGAGGGGTGGAACTGAAACACCTTCTCCTCTGGCATTCCCATTGATGGCACTTGTCTCAGGTAAGTGCTGTTAATCAAGACCCATTAGTTATTCATCTACTTGTTGACTGCATGGTAAGACAGTGGTGGGGTGCGCTCTGATGACCATTATAGCTTGGCCTGGAGACCATGTAGAAATACAGTGCAAAGTACTATATGTATTTTATACCCTCAGGGATAAAGTCACTTTTTTTGTAAAACATTGCTTTTTATGATCTGTTTTGGTCATCCAATTAAAAAAACAGTTTAGTACACATAGAAATTTTTGATTTGCCACATTTCCAGTTCACTATTTGCTAACTGTTTTCTAGCTGTTATTGGAATATTGGAATACACCAATTTCTGGAGAGACACACATGAACTTTGAAAATAAAAAGTTTGCAAGTACAGCACTATGCCCATAGCAAAAGTAATAATTTGTAATAAATATTAGGTAAGCCT